>NC_137928.1:24661958-24834458 GCF_963457725.1 Sprattus sprattus | reverse complement strand
GTACACTTATCTAGTAAAAGAACAGTCAATTTTTATATTGTATTTTCAGAATGTGTTGGAATGTTTTTCCTCTTCCAAAAATTGTCACTACCGAAACATCACATTTACTATAGTAAAAAAGTATTATTATTGACCTGTTCAGATTGTGTTTCCTTCCCTTCTCTGAAGAGTATTTTTACAAATATTTCTTGAAGGTTTTCACAATGAAATCCATAAAAATGAATTTTTTACCAAATTTTCAAGTTCAATTTATACAATTCATCAAAATCTAAGTGCAATATTTCTTTGTAAAATGCTAAATACTGATCATATTGATTCCAGAGTTGTTCATTGATGATATTGAACATACATTAATCCAATCAGTATCATAACATTTTAGTTGATTACTCAATATACTTAATTTTTTACAAAACATCCTGTGTTTCGGTAGTGCTGCACTGTTTCGGTAGTGACATCCAGTGTTTCGGTAGTGACTGCACTGTTGGATGGATGTTCATTTCTCTCCCAAAATCTTCCAAAAGGTGCTCTGGGCCGCCCTTTAGTCAACACAACACATTTATTTAAAAATTATGGGATTGAACTACTTACCAATTCATTTTGTCACTACCGAAATCATCTGGTCACTACCATATGTTTCGGTAGTGACTGTTTCGGTAGTGACAATTCTAGCTAACTTTAAGCATAAATAAAGAATTCTAACAAGCACACGGCATGCAAACACATCTTTGAAGAGGTGAACACACATACAAACATAAGATTTTCCATGAAACCCCAAAAGGTTTACTTAATTGAAGAAAACATGCGTTTCGGTAGTGACAATTCTTAAGGTTACATGTCGATTTTCAGACTTTGGAACACATTTATATAAAAACTATGGGATTTAGCTACTTACCATTCAACCATGAGGGTCAGAGATGCAGTGTCACTGCATGGTCAAAAATGCAGGGTCGTGGCTAAAACACAGGCTCAGCCAATGGACTAAAACTCTTGTGTTTCGGTAGTGACATGAAAACTAGGGACATGATTTTTTGAGTATAGAAAATTGATTTAAAAATTAAACCCACAATAAATCTAAATATTCCAAGTTCTGTTTCAACCCAATCATAAAGATCTTTGAAATTAAATCATTGAAAAAAATCTAAAAAAATTGAAAAGTGTTATTTAAAGGCATTGAAATTTAGATGTCAGGGTTGGGGACAGCTACTTCCCAATAGAAAGTACCCTATAAATGATGATTTTGTATATATTTAGCTTATCACTATCTCATGTAATGCATTGGGTTTATATAGACCATAACATTTTCTAATTAAATATCTATGCCTAAATACCTAATTGTTTTGTAAATAGTTTTTATTGTTGAGGGACTGCATATTACACGAATTCGGTAGAATGGCCCATATACAGTACATAGTAGTACAACAAACATTGCCCTTTTTCTTGTTCAACAAGTTTTCCTTTCAATGTTTCTTTTTTTCTTCTCTCTTGAATAAGATAGCAAGGCAAAACTGACTGTAAAGAACACTAATTGACCAGATGAGTTGTCTGGCTGATAAATAAATGCCTCAAATCCTGCTAGAATCACAAAACCAGAAAGGAGAACCACAAACAAGGACTGTCTGGACTCTGACTGTCCCAAATGACGGGAAGGCCAGGCACCATTTCCCATAGGACTGCAGTGGGCAAGAAGGAGCACAAGCTTGCATGATGGAGTTCAGGGTTCAATGGGTGCATTGTAGTTTTGCAGCCCAGACTGATTTCAAGCTTGTTTGGGTAAATTAACACAACAGAATAAGCAGTCGGTGTCAGTGTTTCAGGAAAATGGCTTATGTTTGATGCCCACGTGAATTCCTGTGGTGTTTTTGATGCTAGTTGAGCCTGTTGTGGGATGAAATGCCAAGCATGTCAGCCATGTTGGGCACAGATGCGTGGATGGATTGTGGGGTAAATACTGCACTGTCACTTCCTGTTGTTGTGTCTGGGTAGAAATAGGGATTCTTGTAAAAATGCTGTTTAGAAATAGGGATTCTTGTAAAAATGCTGTGTAGAAAAAGGCCAAATGAGGGCAACACACACATAAGTCACGCACTCGTATAACACACACACACACACACACACTCTCACACACACACACACACACACACACACACACACACACACACACACACACACATAGCAACAGGGAAAGAAGCAGCATTACAAACATAACCATTATTATTATTATTATAAACATGTATGCTGTGTCTTCTTGTTATTGTTTTTTAATTGTAATCAGCCTATTGTGTATCTGTGTGTTTGTTTACCACAAAATACTATTGGGCTCTGCAACGGGCCAGCCACTTTTTACGTAACACCTGATGGAGAGAAACCTGCCTGGTGTTCCTTGGAGCCATGAATTTAAACCAAGCCTATTCAACTGGTGGCCCACGGGTCAGATGGGCCATTAAAAACATTTTGTTGCCCACCAGCAGCCAAGTGTTGTTGGCATGTGGACGCTTTGATAAATAAAATGTGCAGCGGCGATTGGCTGCTACGATTACTAGCGCGTAGCGCTTCAGAATCGATCATTATCCATGTAGAATCGTTGGAGTCAAACTAAAATAAAACGACGACAATGAATGCAGCCCAGTACTTAAGGTTCTGAGCCACATCTGGGCCATATTTGAGCCACATCTGGTTTGCATCTGAGCCACATCTGGGCCATATCTGAGCCATCACCTGGCTGAGGGAAGATTTGCTGTTCAGGATACTGTTCCTAGTTTCTTTTACAAAAGAAAAATCTATAGTTACATCTGAATAGGCCCATCTACTGATTCTGTTTGGCTGGCATATTTGATTAAGCACCTTATGTCTAATCGAGATGTTGTTTTTTTAAAAGGCAGTGTACAGTAATTTCCCCACTGACACAATGATGTGTATAACAATGACAATTACAATGAAATGAAATTATATGTATGGTTATATGTTTAGTCTGGGTTATTATTTTACCACCCAGATCTGTTTACATGAATGACAAAAGTCAGTTTAAGCCTGTCTGAGCTCTATAGCTAATCATAGCTCATTGAGAGAATATTGCTTGTTTGTCAAGGTATTGTTTCACTAACAAATATGTGCATGTGGCCTACTTTTGTTCTTCAGGATACTATTTCACTGGTTTCTTTAACAAATTACAAAAGGTCCATATGAATTGTAGTTGTATTACCCATCTAATGAATGTTTTGATTGGTTATCTGACAAATAACCAATAAATGGGAGCATTATAAGCACCTTTGGTCTGATGAGATGTTTGAAAAATGTGATCAATGATGATCTCAGAATAAAGTTATGTGCATCATATCCAGTGTTTATGAGAATCTTTTACTCTGACTATTAAATGTGGTTGGGTATGAATACCTGCCACTTGACAATCTACAATAGGAATATATTTTTAGTGGTGTCGCATTTTATGTGGCCCCAAAAAACCCAGTGATTTTACCATTTGGCCCTCTTGGTACTGAATATGAATATCCCTGATTTAAACCATGTGGCTTACACCTAAAAAAAAAAATAGCATATGATAAAACTACTATTTGTTTTTGGAGATCAACTTGTTGTCTGGCAACATGGAGTCATTGCAACGTGAGACTGTCATGGCAGCCATCAATAAATCCAACATCAACATGCAAAATGTCAATGTACTGTTGAAAGTCATGACTGTGCATTGATGTGATTCTGTTGACTTCAAGACAACTACATATTGTCATGAGAATTTCCCCAATTGTGACACATTTATTTACAAGGATATCTCACCAGCGTCCTCTGCTGGTGGTACTCAAATCAACATTGTGGACTAAACTAGTTGAGTCGAAAATGAAAATCTCATTCCAGCCACCAGAATCTTGAGAAGGAAAACAGTGACTTAGAGAGAATGTGCCCATGATCTTGCTAATCAAATGAACAACATCCTGAAAAGCGAACGCCAAATAACTTCTATTGAATTAGGAAGAAGTTAAGCAGATTTGTGTTTGCCTATGTTGCCACAAACAGATGATATAAAGCCAGAAATTACACCAGCATTCCTGTATAACTAGGTGGAAGAGACAGTGAAGCACCTAGTCCTTTCAGACATCCTCCAATCCAGAGAGAACCGAGAAAGGATGTCCCATGCACTAGACTCAGATACCATCAACATACAATCACATAATTCCAGTCCTGTTGAACTTTTGCTGCCAGTGTCAGAATTCTCAAGGGCATCACCAGAGGTGTCCTGCACTGACAAAAGTGGTTTAAACCATCCTGGTTTCAGTGAACAAGCTGACCTTGACTACCAGTGAAGCTCTGGCATCTGTCTCAAGCCAGTGTCAAGCAGACGTGCCAACTGCCCAAAATACTGAGTCCCTCCCTTGCATGTCTGAAACACTTGATAAATGGCCAAAGACTGTGGAATATCAGGTTTGCAAGGAACAACCTGCTTTCAAAACAGTATCAGCAGTTCAGATGAAGCTCTTGGATCTGCCTTTAAACCTTCAGCTTCACCACAGCTGTCCACTCCACTAGTGGTCCCCACATCCCCATGACTAGGCACTGGTCACCACAGCTGTCCATTCCATCAAGGGAGGCAAATGCATTGGTGTTTCACGTTTCCCAACGGGACTACATGTGGAACACGAACCTCGCTGAAGGCTGCTTTTGCAGGACAGTTGGCTTGAAGTTGTGAGCAGACTAGGTGCTAATCCTGAGCTAAACTAGCCACTGACTGCATTCGCTCAAGGATGATCGCGGGAGAAGAGGACAACCTATTTCCACTGAACTATAGGCTACGGGTAGTCGT
Organism: Sprattus sprattus; assembly: GCF_963457725.1. Classification (NCBI taxonomy): domain Eukaryota; kingdom Metazoa; phylum Chordata; class Actinopteri; order Clupeiformes; family Clupeidae; genus Sprattus; species Sprattus sprattus. The sequence goes on along the minus strand of NC_137928.1, from coordinate 24,829,651 downwards.
GAGTCGATTACTTTTGTTTCACCTCAAATTGACGGTTATGAGCTCCAACGAAAGTGCACCATCTTTAAATAATACTGGCCAGTAGAACATTTGGTATTGTGTGCTATGTATGCGGTGTTTAACTTTTTGCTTGTTAATATGTTGTGTAAATAAATATGTAATTGTTTTTTCAAAACTGTGTCCGAGTTGGATAAATGGTCATTTAAATTAGCAACCCACCACCGTAGTTATATTTTCTCCAGACAAAATGAAATGAGCCATATCATTGGTGGGAGGGCTACATACGCTAGCTTGTAACTATTGATATCTTATGAATTACTCATCATAATACAATAAAAAAACGATAGTTTAAAAATAATGGTTTTAGACAAAAAAACGTAAAGTTTTTCAATTCTGATCAGATGACAATTTTAAAACCAGACATATATACATGTATATATACATTATATATTTTTTTTAACAACTAGAGCTCAAAATGATGTAATCACTTCCGGTTTCTGTGCCTCACCAGCTACGAACTTCACGGCATGTCACTGTCCTGAACAGTACCTGGGCACCATTGAAAGCATCCTGTCCAGCTGCATCACTGTGTGGGGCAGACGCTGCACTGAACACATCAGAAAAGCACTAGTGAACACAGCTAGTAAGATCATTGGTGCCCCACTCCCTTCCTTGCAAGACACATACACCACCCGGCTCATCCGGAAAGCTACCCCGATTGCGAGTGACACCAGCCACCCCGCACACAGTCTGTTCAGCCTCCTACCCTCTGGAAGAAGGTAAAGGAGTCCGTTGCCGCACCACCAGACTCAGAAATAGCCTCATACACCAAGCTGTCATGAAGCTAAATTCTCTTCCCTCACTCCCCCCAGCCATATCCGCCAGTCTGACAAGAGGCTGAAATCCCCCTCCCCTTAATCACTCAGGACTCTGCAACAAAACTGTCTCTTGCACTTTAATCACTTACGTTTACCACCACTTACTGTTTTACTTGCACTGCTAATGTAACAAATACATCTTACAGGATGTTTTTTGCTGCTATTACCCAATTGCCTTTTTTTGCACTACTATAACCTCACCTTAAAAGAAAACGTATGCTGCTGTACGTGTAGCTGTATGTTTTTACTTAGTATTAATGTCTTGTCTTATCTGTTGTGCCTGTCCACTTTATATGTTTCACCGTGGGATAGTGGGAAACGTCCTATCAATTCCTTTGTATGTCTTGACATGTTAAGTAATTGACAATAAAACTACATTGATAAAAGAATAAGCAGCAGCACTCGGAGTGATTCAGGAGAACAACTCATGCTTCATGCCCATGTGATTTCCTATGCTATTTATGTTTATGCCAGTTGATCATCTTGTGGGATGAGGTGCCAAGTAGGGCCCATGTCAGCCATGTTGTGCAGATGCTGAGATGGAATGTGGGGTAAATGTTTTATTGTAATTAAATATGGCTATTTGTGGGCTACAAAATAATTTGTTTAAGATTAACCGTTTCATAGTAATGGCTTATTTGATTAGAAGTGATTTTTTCCTTTCTTTCTCTCTGGCTCAGGTGACGAGAAATTAAAAATTCCGAAAGCGGGTAAAAGTTAGCCAGATGTTCGATATTCGACAGATATTCGTTTTCGAAAGACGTGTTCGCATTCTGATTGCATACATGTTCTCATTTTGATTGCTGTAGTAGTTGCCAGTGGCAGCTACATACTACAGGTGAAATCTTCCTGATATCTGCCATCATAGTGAAACAGCATGCATTTAAATGTTTAAAATATGCACCAAAACTCAACCGAAAGATATTTTCTCATTCGGAATGCTGTAATAGTTGCCAATAATAGGCGGGTACTTACTACAGGTGACATTGTATTGATATCCGCCATCGTAGTGAAACAATATAAATTTGAATGTTTAAAATACTCACCAATACTCAACCGAAAGATATTTTCTCATTCCGATTGCTGTAGTAGTTGCCAATGGTAGGCGGGTACTTAGTACAGATAAAGTTTGGCTGATATCTGCCATCATAGTGAAACAGTATGACATTAAATGTTTAAAATATTCACCAAAAATCAACCAAAAGACATTTTCTCAGTCTGATTGCTGTAGTTGTTGACAATGGTAGGCGGCCACTTACTACAGGTGAAATTTGGCTGATATCTGGCATTATAGTGAAACAGTATGAAATTGAGTTTTTTCAATATTTACCAAAAATAAATAAAAAGATATTTTTTCATTGTGATTGCTGTAGTAGTTGCCAATGGTAAGCAGCTACTTACATGTGAAATTTGGCTGATATCTGGCAATATAGTGAAAGAGTATGAAATTGAGTTTTTAAAATATTCAACAAAAATTAATAAAAATATATTTTCTCAGTCTGATTGCTGTAGTAGTTGACAATGGTAAGCAGCTACTTACTACAGGTGAAATTTGGCTGATATCTGGCATTATAGTGAAACAGTATGAAATTGAGTTTTTTAAATATTCACCAAAAAACAATAAAAAGATAATTTTCTCAGTCTGATTGCTGTAGTTGACAATGGTAAGCAGCTACTTACTACAGGTGAAATTTGGCTGATATCTGGCATTATAGTGAAACAGTATGAAATTGAGTTTTTCAACTTGCATTTGAGAATGAGGCCCAATGTTAACTAAAGGAAACCTTGAGAAGCACCCAGCTCAGATAGTGGGACACATCTGCCTGAAGACTGCTCAAAAAGGGTAGAAAGAGAAGGGAGTGAGGCCTGAAGGAAGGGAGAGGAACAATCCTTGAAATTAACCGTTTGTTTATCGTGTAGCCCTAGCTCCATTACCCTGCATTAGTCACATGTGTCTACCATTTTATCCAAAGCGACTTACTACTGAGGAATAATACAAACGGCAGGAGTAGTAGGCAAAGCCATTGAGAGTAAGTGTGACATCACGCAAGGTCAATCAACCTGACATTAGTATCATTAGAAGCACAGAGCACAAAACTGTAGGGACACTGGTTGCACACCTACTTGTGTGTGATATGGGTTTGCTACTTACACAAAGAAAAAGCAATGCATATCGATACATCCTTTTGAGAAACCTTATTTAGACATACACTCTCAAGCGATGGACAGCTCACTGATGTATTTTGTAGAAGTTTGTCTGCCTTCTTGTGCTATGCAACACTGTAAAAGGGAGGTCTATTCATCGTATTTAGTCAAACCTGGACTTTCACAAATTACCAATGTTTTGTTGGTGCGATAGCCTACAACACAAGTTGTGCTATCACTATTGGTCACTTGATGGCACTGCAGTACAATGAATCCAATACTTTCGTTTCACATTCATATCTTCCTAAGGCAGTGGAACTACACTCAAATACTTTTTCCTCAAGTCACATTATTACTATTAACCAGACACCTTTTTTTCACCTGAGGATTGTGTCAATGGGTCTCTTACGTCACATCCTTTCTCGTAACAAACTACACTTCCCATTCTGTCGTCCTTCCTCTCACCCCTCTTGTTCTCACCTCATCAAAAGCAATTTGAAAGGTTTGCTGGGGCTGCAAAGGGGTTTCCTGGGAATGGCTTTGCTATACCAAATCCATTGATGCGCTCATGAGCAACTGGGAAGTGTCCGAGTGGGACAATACATCTCAACATCTGAAAGAAATTCGTTTTTTTCCCCACATTTATTGCAAAAAAGTGTACAAGACATACAGACAAATGCTCAGCACATCAACCATGAAGCAACAACAAACAAAGCAATATCAAATAAAATAATAAATAAAATAAGATGGACACATGGGATAGATTACATAAATTGGAGACAAAAAGTTGATACAACAAGGGAAAAGGATGATACTATTCACCATTGAAGAGAGTATATCAAACTACCCCAATTTCGCAATAGTTCAGAGAAACCACAGTGTACCTCCTTTCTTACGCTGCTTGTGTCACTGCACAATGAAGTAGAAATAAATAGTCACAAACTTTCATTACCAATAGCATGGAATAATAATTACAAATGCAAATTGCAAATGTTATAGGCCGAATTGACCTACTCTGATACTTCAAAAGTTATTACGCTGGGAAAACTACAAATTGTACCCCCTCAATATACGGGTCAAATCACTTATTAGAGGGTGTATAACAATATTCTGAAATAAAAAATGGGGAATTGTTGTTCGCGTGGATTATGCAGCCTTTCAAGCATGTTGCCTATTGCTCGTATAGTTTGAATTGACATACATTGATATTGCAAAAGTATACGCCACGTGGACGACATTTCCCTCATACAATACCCCATCTACTTGCACTTTTTTACTCATGGAAATAGCTGCACATAACCAGTGTGAAGCATTAAAATTAATAACAATTGTTCATCATCGGCAGGGAGCTCCCAGCCCTGCAGGACACCAACCATACCATGCCATTTCATGGGATGGTGGGTCAGGTGCTTGCACTGCCACCTCACAGCAAGAAGGTCCTGGGTTTTCTGTTGGTGCTGTTGGTACTGGGGGCATGTTCTCCCCAGGCCTTTTGTGCTCAGGTGGGATATCTCCAGAGCCTTTCTCTATGGAGTTTCCATGTTCTCCCTGTGTTCACAAGGGGGTTCCTCCACTAAGAACCCCAACAGAAGAACAGAACACTCTCCTGTCCGTCCCTGACCAAGACTGACGGATCACTTGACTTGGTCCCCTGGCGCATAAAGGCTGTCCACTGCTCCTGGCTGCCCTGGAGGAAGGGCAGTCCAGGAAGGGAAAATGCAGAGTAAAAATTCACTGCGACCTGTGTGTGTGTGTGTTTCCTGTGTCGCCACCCTAAAATGCATGTGTGTGTTGCTGTGTGTCGTGTGTGCCAAATAAAACTGAATTTGAAATAAATAAAACTGACTGAATATACAACGCCTCAGAAAAGCTCGCAGGATTCTAAAAGACTGCTACCACCTGTAGCACTTGTCTGGGGCTAATGATATGAAAGCACTAAATATCTGCCTAGGTTCAAAGGAGAGGTAGACCTACTACAAAGAACAGTTGAACAATTGATTGTTTATTTCCTCGCAACGTTGTAAGGCAACATTATAGTATACACAGTATAAAACAATTGAAAAAGTGAAAAATAAAGAAAAAAAAGTTGATTAATTGATGCTGATGATGATTCTTTCAGTGTGTGTGTAAAGTCCAGGATATAGTCCTTCAATTCCTTTCAGTGTGTGTTTGCATCGTTCTGGTCCGGGTCATCATACTGTGTCTCAACAACCTTTCTACCTGTCTTCTTGATATGCAAAATCAATTGTGATCTGGATCCACGGTTGGCCTCACCGCATCCACAATCTGGGTTAGCTCGCCATCAGGTTCAAAGGGTTCCAAGTTTCTAATGTGCATAAAAAACCAATCGGAGTTTTCAGTGTGGAATAACCCTATGGAATTGCTTCAGTTGATCTGTCAAATTTGGTGTTAAAATCCGGGAGCTCATTCTCAACGCGTCTTACAGCCAAATCTCGGGAGGATAAAAGAACGTCTTGTTCGCGGGGATTTCCCTTGAACGGGACGCAAGTGGGCCCTCTCCAGGCAACAACCTGCATTTCTAATCATATTAGTAGCCCTAATTTCATAAGGGTTACACCACCATCCTTCAGACTTTTTACCCTGTTGCCTTCTGGTAATTGTAATGTTATGTTGTGTTATGTTATATTATGTTATGTTATGTTATGTTAGGTTGATGTGCGGTGTCTTGTCTTAAGAATTTCAGTGTCCAGTCTCACACTGTGTTGTTCTGTGCATCTGTCAATAAAAGACTTGAAACAATTTTTGTAATTTCTGTGTGTTGAGGGCATCCAATCATAATTGCTATAATATAAACTACCAAGACTTACAAAAGTTGCTTACAAAAGTTGCTGGTAACCCAATCACAATAACAGAATCAGTTAGCTATTCTGTACCATCAGTTAGCTATTCTGTACCATCAGTTAAACACCTAATGTCCTCCTTTCTTAAACTACAAAAATATCTCTGGCCTATGCATTTTCCTATCTGAGAACTATTACTGATGACCTGATATGTTTGTGTACAAACATGTTGTTCCTCAAATATATATCGAAATCTAACACACATTCTTAGAATTTACATCAAAAAGTACAATAACAGAGCTACTTCCTGGTATGTAGTTCCCATGAAAAACAGTGACTTTAATGATGTCAGAAGTATAATTTTAGAACGTATTTTGTCCTGGAGCATTCTCTCCGCGGGCGGGTGGAAACTAAGCTTATCTCCTTGGGAGTCATCCTGTACGAGGAGTGTAGGAGCCGATTTGGAGTGGTAGCTGAGAGGCGAAAAGCAGCCCCCAAGCAGAATAGAAGGAGGGAACAAGAGATCGAGCAGTTGGTGTGGAGGCGGTGCCAGCTCCGAAAGCAGTGGAGGAAAGCAAGCCAGGAGGAGAAAGAGGGATTGAAGCCACTGTGGGAGGAGGTGAGGATGAGCCTCTCCAACCTGAGGGCAGAGCGGATCCGCCAGCGCAGGAGGAGGAAGGAGATAGAGAGGAGCAACTTCTCCAAGAACCCCTTCAAGCACGCAAAACAACTGCTCGAGGACAAGAGGAGTGGGAAACTGGAGATCACAAAGCTAGAGCTCGAGAAGCATATAAGGGAGCAATACAGCGAACCCAGCAAAATCACCCCGCTGAGATCCCCAGGTTAGGTTTCTCACCCAGCCCCTCCAGTCATCCCATTCAACACGACTCCCCTAAACTCTAAGAGGTTGCAGATGTGGTTCGGAAGGCAAGAGCAGCCTCAGCCCCTGGCCCCAACGGCGTACCCTACAAGCTGTACAAGTACTGCCCAGGGGTTCTGAAAATCCGGTGGCAACTCCAGAAAGTGGCGTGGGAAAAGAACATCATCCCTTCAGAATGGCAGAGAGCTGTCTCAGTCCTTATTCCGTAAGAGCAGAACTCCAACTCGATCGGCCAATTCAGTAGCATCGTGCTATTGAATGTAGAAGGGAAAATCTTCTTTTCCGTCATGGCCAAGAGGTTGACCAGCTACCTCACAAGTAACAGCTACATAGACACCAGCTGTCAGAAGGCCAGCGTCTCAGGGTTCCCAGGGTGCGTGGAGCACTCAGCCGTCATTTGGGAGCAAATCCAGAGGGCAAGGATAGAGAAGAGCGACCTGCATGTTGTGTGGCTGGATCTTGCCAACGCATACGGGTCCATTCCGTACCAACTGATCGACTTCGCCTTGGGGTTCTTCCACACTCCTAACTGCATCAAAGACCTGGTGGCCAAGTACTTCGCTGACCTACAGATGTGCTGTGCCCATCAGGACTTCACCACAGGCTGGCAGCACCTTGAAGTGGGCATAGCAATGGGATGTTCAATCTCTCCCATCCCGTCACCACCATCCTCCAGACAGCGGCATGTACAACAAGACTGCTGAGGAGGATGGACGAGCTTGTAGGCTGGGCGAGGATGAAGATCAAAACGTCCAAGTCACGAAGCCTGTCCCTCAGGAAAGGGGTCAGAGATGACCATACCATCTTCACTGCAGGGGGAGAAGAGATCCCGTTGCTCTCGAAACAACCCATCCGTAGCCTGGGGTGGGAGAGGCCTTGAGGAACCAGCTTGCAGACGGCCTGGCCAGGATCCAACGGATCCAGCTCCCGGGCAAGTACAAGGTATGGTGCTACCAGCACATACTCTACCATCGGGTGATGTGGCCGCTGAAGTTGGGTGAGGTCCCTTCCTCCATGGCAAGCAATCTGGACGGGCTGGCAAACTCCTTCATCAGGAAATGGCTGGGACTGCCAAGATGCCACTCAGTTGTGGGCCTCTTCGGTCGGAACACACTCCAACTGCCGCTCCACTCCATCAGCCTGGGATACAAACAGGAGAAGGCTCGGATGGTCTTGGAGTTGAGAGAATCCTCTGACCCCCTGGCCAGGGCAGCAGGCACCCAAGTGCGAACAGGAAGGAAGTGGAAGGCAGAGGAAGAGGTCAACAAGGCAATCGGGAGGCTAAAACATCGCGAGGTGGTTGGCAGAGTCCAAGTGGGTCGAGCAGGTCTTGGCCGGAGCGAGACCCCTCTCTTCTGGTCAAAGGCTTCCAAGCAACAGAGGAAAGCCATGGTGGTGGTGGATGTGGCCAGGTCTGAGCAGGAACGCTATACCATCAAAGCGGTGTCTCAGAGCCGGCAGGGGGGCTGGTCATCATGGGAAGGCATCTTGGACAGGCCGATGTCATGGCCCGACCTGTGGAAGATCCCCCAAGCCAGAATCAGCTCCTTGATCCGAGCGACCTACAACACCCTACCTTGTCCCCAAAATCTCCACCTGTGGTTCGGCACTGAAGGGAGCTGTCCCCTCTGCAATACCATCAATGCTAGCCTCCAGCACATCCTGTCAGGCTGCAAGACTGCACTGTCCCAAGGTCGCTACAGATGGCGGCACGACGCTGTCCTGAAGAAGCTGGCAGAGGTGACCGAGTCGTGCAGACGGGAAGCAAACAGCGGGGCAGCTGCCACAGCGAGGCACACCATCCAGTTTGCAAGGGCTGGCGAGAACATCAATGCCCCCCGCCGTTCAAACATGGGAAGGCTCCTCTTACCCGGCATCAAATGGAGCATGAAAGTCGACCTCGGAAAGCAGCTGCAGTTCCCAAGGGAGATCACCGAAACATCGCAACGGCCAGACATGGTGCTATGGTCCGTGGCCAGCAAAACGGTCCTCTTGGTGGAGCTCACTGTTCCATGGGAGGGGGGACTGGAAGCTGCGCATTAGAGGAAACGGGCAAAGTACTCAGACCTGGCAGCTGAGTGCAGGGAGGCTGGCTGGAAAGCCACTACAGTTGCAATCTAAATTATTCAACCCCCATTTCCCTTTTTGGTTTATTGGCAAAATATACAATTTCTCAGCTGTTTGCAATAAACAAATTACACTAGAATGTTTAAAGTAGTTTAATGAAACTAATATTTATCCAAATTCAACACAAAATGCTACTTTTAATGACTTTAATGAATTTACTGCAGTCTCTAAATGATTCAACCCCTTCATGACAGGCATCTTCAAAACTTAGTAGAGCACTCTTTTGCTGTTATGACCTGCTGCAAATGTGATGCTTAGCCAGACACCAGCTTCTGACAGCGTTCCTGAGGAATCTTAGCCCATTCCTCATGAGCAATGGCCTCCAGTTCAGTAATATTCTTTGGTGTGCGTTTTGCTACCGCCTTCTTCAGATTTTCGATGGGGTTCAAGTCAGGCGACTGTGATGGCCACTCTATAATTGTCCATTTCTTCTCCTGAAACCAAGCCTTGGTGGACTTTAAGGTATACTTGGGATCATTGGCCCTCATTCTCAATCTTTTTCTGTAATTCTTCAGAAATGTTTCTTACACGACTTCGCAAAAACAACGTAAGGGAAACGCCTCCGCTGCATTCCTGCACGCTTGAAAATGCGTTCATAAGCAGCCGAAGTCTTCCCAGCTGTGTTCCTTCCGATTAGTTTCTTAGATTGATGCACGTTCTCGTGAAAGTGGATTTGCATACATAGACTCCCCGCCAGCTCCTTATTAGGAGACGCAATTTTAGAAACGTGTGCTGTCGGAATCTCCTGAATCCACACGAAAGCAACTCGTAACAGGTGTTCATTAATAAGGTGGAGATCTTTTATTACGTTGAACTTCCGAAGTCCGTAAAACACATTTAAGAAGACACTTAAAAAAAATAAAAAATAGAAAAATAGCCACCATAAGTGTGAAGACAGGTCATGAGTAGTAGTATAAAATTCAGTCAGTGCATATCATTGTTATTTGAGATTGGGTTTAGTGTTTATTTATTTATTCACTTACATTTGCAGTGTTCGTGTATATTTACATTCACATTCAGTCATTTAGCAGACGCCTTTGTCCAAAGTGACGTACAAGGGAGAGAACAGTCAAGCTAGAGCAATAGAGACCTAGGGCCCTATCTTGCACCCAGCGCAATTGACATTGTCACCGACGCATGTATCATTCCTATCTTGCACCCGGCGCACAGCGCGATTTTCCCTCCAGAGGCGCGCTTCGAAATTAACTTACGTCGACATGGGCGGGGGCGGAACAGAGAAGGCGTTTCTCTGGCGCAAGTGGTATTTTGCAGTTTCAAAACAACGCCGTGCGCCGTGCGCCATTGACCACAAAAAAGTTGGTCTAATGTCAGAGGCGCAATGTCTAAAATCTTCACGAGAGATTTACACCAATTGTTTGGCAAGCCATATATAATTACAAGGAAAATAAAGTATTTACCACATGATGAAATCATTGTGATATCCGTATCCAAGACATTTTAAAACTAGGCATACATCTAGCGTACACAATTGACCCAAATGATTCAGGTTAATTGAAGCTGCGTGACATTTGATTTATTGTATGGCTTTGTTGCATTTATTTAATGCCAGTATTATTATAAATCTTGTAAACTCATCTCAGTGTATGTGGACTTTATTTATGTACCTTGGGTTTGGTCAGCTGGTGCACTGGCTTGGGTGCCGATTTCCATGCCCCCAAATCCCTGCACGCTCTCAGGCGTGAGGGTAGACGTGGCGAATGTCCTCTGCTGCCGTCAGATCCTGGGTCGAGGCAGATCCACCTCCCGTGAAGCCACGAGAACGTGCGTTACCTTCCAGCTTGGATGTCCCACGTCTCCGGACGTCATTATAGCGTTTTCGGCAACGTTTTCGGATGCCCCGTTGCAGAAACAATCACGGCAATATCTTGACATGCTTGCTTGACTTTGCTTACTTTTGGAGGGTTTCTCGCATCTCCATATATATCTATCTCCCGGCTTTTTACAAAGCCATACAATAAATCAAATGTCACGCAGCTTCAATTAACCTGAATAATTTGGGTCAATGTGTAGGCTACGCTAGATGTATGCCTATTTTTAAAATATCTTGGATATGGATATCACAATGATTTCCTGAAGTGGTAAATACTTTATTTTCCTTGTAATTATATATGGCTTGCCAAAAAATTGGTGTAAATCTCACGTCGTCTCCTCGGCTGTGAACTTCCGGTCTTCCACCAGGTAATTCCGTCATCAAAATAACAAGCCGCTATCGACTATGCGCTCCTCGCTCTTAAAGGGAATGTGAGATGACGCTCGGATTGGTTTATTGCATATTACGCCCAAACCACACCTATGGCTGAGTAACCTCCTTTGGACCAATCCTTTTGACACTTGCGCTGGACGAAAGTGTGTTTTTTCCGCCGTTAAAATAGCAACTGCGCCATAGAGCCGCCCACACAGCTACTTGCGCTTGGCGCCGTCCTACTTGCGTTTCTGATCGGCAAGATAGGGCCCCTAGTGTAACAATAAATACTACCTTGTAGAATCATGACGTGAAACGTAATTGTTAATGATAGAAATATTCTCGTATTTATTATTATTATTATTATTTTTATTATTATTAGGATTATTATGTATTATTATTTTAATCTGAGGATGTCTATAGAGTTGATGTGAACGCAATCACCAACGATTTCTCACAAATTCAGCCGTTAAGCCTTTTAACACGGACAGATTTAATGTGATTCCACAAATAACCACAAGATGGCCCCGTGGAATCGCATTTGAGAAGATTCCGGAAGAGTTACGACTGCTATTTCGCGTTCTGAAAGTCTTCTGAAGTTCAGAAGAATTCGCAGACGAGAAAACTATGGAGAATGGCAATGGTTTTCCTAAATCCACCGAAGCGGAGTTCAGAAGAAAGTCCTTCTGAAAGTCTTCCCAACTGCTGTCGAGAATGAGGGCCATTGTCCTGTTCACAAGTTCAAAGTTGAAGGAACAGTGGCTACACTACCTGGACGTGGCAGAAAGAGGAAGCTCTCAGCGGCTGCCACCAGATTCCTGAGAAGGCACGTGGTCAAAAACCCTTGAGTGACTGCAAAACACCTGCAGCAAGACTTGGTGGCAGCAGGCACTGAAGTTTCAGTTTGCACAGTAAGGCGCATACTAAAAACTGAAGGGTTCCATGCCCAGACTCCATGACGCACACCACTACTGACCCAAAAGCACAAGAAAAGTTGCTCCAATATGCTGAAAACCATATAAATAAGCCAACAAAGTTTTGGAATTCTGTTCTGTGGAGCGATAAGACAAATCTTTTTTTGGTGTGCGTCGAATGGATCAGCGGTATGACTGGAGGAAGAACAATGACGCATATGCTGAAAAGAACACCCTGCCTACAGTGAAGCACGGCGCTGGCTCAGTGATGCTCTGGGGCTGCTTTTTCTGCCTCTGGCACTGGAAACCTGCTGCGTGTGGAGAGCATGATGGATTCAGTCAAGTATCAGGGAATCTCAGGAAAAAACATCATGCCGTCTGTGATGAAGCTGAAGCTTGGGTGTCATTGGACCTAACCCTAATTTTTTCTTATATACTTAATTTCTGAGGTTGTTTAATGTATTTTGTTAATTCATTTTGTCTGTTTTGTTTGGTTATGGTTTGTTTATGTATTGTATTATGTACCCTCAATCAGGGCATTGCTGCAAAAGAGCCCTGTGCTCAATCAATTCTCCCTAAATAAATAATGATGATGATGATGACAATGATACTCGATACTGGTATCGGTATCAGTGCATCCCTAGTTTTAACTCATTAAGAAAGCTGTTGATTACACCTTGTGTTCATTATGGAGGCTACAGTTTGTCGTGCTGTTGAATTGTATTGCATTGTGCTGACACTATTTTGACCACCCCAGTCCAATCTGTGGGGCTGGGCTAAATAGTAGAGACACATTCGTGTTTAATTCCATACAGTTAAACAACACCACAAACTACATCCCTTAAAATGATTATACCGTTGAATTGCCACCTCTCTTAAATAGGTTCAACATAAACTCAATATGGGGATAACATGGGGGATTTTTGCAGTACTATTGCATTAGACTGCATTAGTTTTCACTAGGTGTACCTAAAAAACTGCCAACTGAGTGTATTTTTACATTGGATTATCCACAAGCATTTTTAATATTGCCCTGTGGCAAAGGCTCAACGCTATTGCTTAGGTAACATCATAAGGGAAGCTCAAATAAGATAAACATTGACGTTATAATGAACATTGCAACAAAAATATGAGTCACTGCATGCCAACCCACCCACAGCCTTTTTCATAGAATTTTATGAAAACATTCTGTTCGATTTGTCTATCTTATTAATAAATCTCTGCAAAATATGAATGAGCGTGCACACATCAATGTTTATTAATTACTATCTTAGTACTTTATTAGTATTTCTTCTCCAGACTTTGATCATATGTAGAACTTACAATAGATCGTTCAATCATTTAGTAAGTAAGAACCAGTAACCATTTTACACATATAAAAAGCAAGAAGGTACTATTTGTCACACCCTGTCCACCAAAGTTACATAGTTACAAGTTACACAAGTCAGTGTACCACCAAAATTATTTTTAAGCTGTTTTTTACAGATACAATTGTTACATAATGTTGCTTTAAGTCAGAGTGAATATAGCCTACTCAGAGTTGATTGAACTAACTCAGATTAGCTACTCTGGAACCGAAATTTCCCATCTCAGGGTTCATCTACTCAAAGTTCAGGGTTAGGCTCAGAGTTTGTTCAACCAGCTTTCTGGAATACGCCCCCAACACATGTGTTTGTTTTCTTGCCACATCTAGCAACCCTGGTAATCAAACTTTAGCTAGCCTACATTTGATTAGTAATCTAATCTACAGTTTAGAGACAATTGTTTATGTAAACCAGGCTTCCCAGTGAATTGGAACAGTAGATAGATAATTTTAACTAATATAAAATGGGCGCTACAAACACGAGCATTTGTATATTGTCCTCAGTCTATTTAACACGTTTAAAAGCAGTGTGCAGCCATAGCCGCAGCCGGTTGCTCTGAATCGGTCGTGATCCTGTCGGAATTCTGTAGAGCTTGAGTCCGCTGCTGGCCGCCGATTCTGACAACCGGTCACGCAACATTTTTATGATGATGGCAGTTCTGTTTAATGGTTTTATTTATTAATTAATTTTAGTTCTAGTTAAAGTTTGCATGAATGGGTGGCTGGGGCAAAACACCACTTTCTTTGCCAACATGCGCGCGCATATTTAGGTGATAAGGGAGGTTCCTTTACATCTCCTAGGCAACCACGGTGACGTAGGCGAATAAACTATCCACCCTTAAATACAATGTGCCCGACAGAGCTTAGGTAGCCATTGTGTGTTTATGCTGTCGTACGGTCGAAAGAAGCGATTCAGTTAAGGATTTCCAGACTTCGGAAGCTCGTGATTAACTTACGGTTTTGACCTCGTAACTTTAACATTCTGTGCATTTGTGTTAATAGACACTTATGTTTTAACATTAGTGTAGTGAATTTACCACAACCAAGCAACATTAGCTAGCTACGTGCACCGCCCAGCATTCCGGACGATTGCTTTTTTTCAGTGAGGGGATAGCCGTGTAGCAAGTATTTAAATCAGTAGCAAACAGTGTAATTTGCGCAACGTAACGTTACAATTTTAACTGATAAGGCCTTCTTTTCAAGAAACGGTTTCCTATTTAGATGGCAAGCTTCCCAGATTTTGTAAACGAAAATGAAATAGGTAAGTTGACAATGTTCTACTCTCTTGACCGCATTTTTGGCGTGTCCATTTCGTATCTTGTTTGCGGACATAGAATGTGGCCATCAGCGAGCTAGAAAGCTAACCATAAAACAGGTTATATGAGCAAACGAATTAAGTAACAGACTGTTCCGTAAAACACTAAAGTAGACATTAGTTTGCAGTGTTATTACTCAGTGATGTAATGTTATTATCGCTTGGGTGTGGTGTTAGGATGTTATTGTAAGATAGCTAATGTTAGTTATCGCTACTTTAGCGAGATATGTTAGCTATGTAGATGTACTTGTAGTTACTGCTAGTTAACGTTAAGTTGGCTATTATTATCGAATATAGCGAGAAATGTAGGTACTTGTTTGCTTGTGATAACATTATTGATTCAGCTCGCCTATAATCTTTGCCTAAGCTTATTATATCCAAATACATATCCCTGTGTTGGGTATGTGTCAACCCTTAAAATGCAGTTAACCTTGTTTTGCGCGATGGTCGCGGTCGACGTTTAAGTTAACCCAATGGGCGTAGCTGTCATACTTTTACATGTTCTTCACTGAAGTTACCGAACTAATCATCTTATATTTGTAGTATGGGTCATAGGAAAGACCTATTTAAGACCACATGTAGGATTAAAAATGCTGGTTTGAAAACACTTGCCAGACTTTTAGCTACCATTCTACCATCCCCCGTTAGTCACGTCCACTACCCCGAGGAATGGAGGATGACTCATATTGTTCGACTGCGAGCTGCGAAATCAGATGTTGGTTAAGAGGTTTAGCCTCATTGAAACGTTGTTGATCGTTCGATTCTCATGACTTACCATATGCATGCAAAACAAACGTTTTGGTATAGCATTTAATCACCTCTGCCACCATTGACACTTAGCTGATAAGTTGTATAGAATGTTTTGATACGGCGGTGTGGTCCAATGCTGCAACATTTTATAGCCCTGGCTGATTTATTGCTTTAAAAGTGTGACCTGAAAAGATTTGCATTATATATTAATGATGTTATGTCTCCTCACCCCGCCATCTTCAGGAAAGGCTAAGTTTGTTGGGGAACTCTTAGCTCCAGTTGCTCCCTTTGACCAGAAGTCTGGACGGGAGACTTGGACTGTTGCTTTTGCACCTGATGGTTCCTACTTTGCTTGGTCTCAAGGGCATCGTATTGTGAGGCTCCTACCCTGGTCAAAATGCTTGGCAGATCTGTGAGTATGCTTCACTTTCTTGTTTTCTGAACGTAAAACAAATTGCACTCTCATGGCTCATTTGCTGTCAGCGAATATATTTCAAATCTCATTATAAGGAGCTTGCCTTGCATCATCTTGACTTTTATCATCTTGCCCTGCATTATCTTCCCCGGCTATTTACATGCAAAGGCGATAGCCCCGTAAATCAAATCTTATTGTTTTCTTTCATGGAAAGCAAACCAGTTATTGTGAGGCTCATATCTCTAAATTTTGGCTGCCTGCCATAGGGTGCAGTGTTTGTTTTGTATTCAACTTGTGATTCATGAAGCACCCACCTCTGTTTCACATACAAAAGTTTACAGTTTGTTTTGTTTTGTCCCCTGTTTTATTTGAAAGTCTCAGCCTGCCATAAAAAAAGTTTTATTCACCACCTGGGATTTGTGTAAAGTCTGTCCCATCAGTACAGATTAGCAGCTTGGTTAATTTTCAACAACAAGGCGAAACAAAATCAAAGTTGTTTTGCCGAACAAAGCAAACTATATGAAGTTGCCCGAATGACTCCTGTAGAAAGGGGTCATAACCATAAAGACATTCTTGCATTCCACGGATCTAGTACACGTGCCTTGTAATAAATATACGGTAGATAAGAGGAAGTTGGTCATATCTTGTTAATGATTAGCTGTGAAATAAATGTGAAAATACTCATGGCAGTTTTATGTCCGTTACATTTACTCATTTGGTGGATGCTTTTATTCAAAGCATCTTAGAAATGAGTTAGAGCAGGTCTCACTCTCTGGCAAAATTGAATAGGCAATGAGCAAGACTTGCATCCAAGCATGTAAGTTTTAAATAAATAAATAACGTTTAAAAAAATCTATCATCCTGAATGGTAGATATTGCAGTTAGAGTCTCTATGGTTGTTGTCCATTATGGAATTTCCATACTTCTTACTGGTGTAGTTACAAGTGAGTGGCCTTCGTTGTATGTGTGGTGAATACAAAAATAAATTATATCTTGGTAAAAAGAAAAATGAAACAGAACAGAAATTCTGAAAGATATGGTTCATGTAATTACCAGGAATTTCAAGGATAGACCAAAGAAAACTCAAGATTGTACAATGTTGTTTTTACAGGGTTATACTGTGCCTGTCAGTTGATTGCGCACCCAGAATGTTCTAGAATCTAGAAGTTCACAACTGTCCCTTCACCTCCTGTTCTGTGGCTGCATAAAGAAACCTCTGTCTGTTGTTCAGCTTGCCAAGGACACGTGGCCTGTATTATCTACTACCATCCTGCCACATTCACTCTCATCGCTGCACAGTAGCTGTCTGTGAAAGCCTCTGGACTCAGTTTTAAACTTGGGTCAAACAATACCTCCTTGTGAACAATTAAACGTTCCCTAGCTGAAGCATAGGGTCAGCCTCTTGAGAGGATGGATTAGAGCGTAGGACTAACTCTCACATTAGATAAAGCAATCGTCAGCAGTTTAACAAGAGACATGCAATATATTGTTCAGAACGCTTGGTTTGAGTCTTGTTTGAGTTGCTTCAACGGGAATGCATATTTTGTAACGTCAGTTGTAGAGTAGATGGTTAGCTACCCAGGAAATGTGAGCCATTTTGCTGAGGTTCTTTAATCCCCCTGCCAGCTTTTCAGCCATCATACTTTATATTAGAGTACTGCATATAAATGTCAGTTAATTTATTTTAAAGTGATGACTGCTCTAGTGCAGTGGTTCTCAACCTTTTTTGCTCCATGACCCACATTTTTAGGGGTCAGCTCATTTTTCCGACGCCCCATTGGTCCGATGCGTCAATATTCCGAAAATGTCCCATTGATCCTACAGCCCTTAGTCTTACATAGATTTTCACCGATAAATTGAAACCCTTTGTCCCGACAGTTCAATGTTCCGACCAAAAGCTGCTTTAGATCACCGTCACCTCATGATAAAATAATGCATGCCTACAGGCCTATAGTATTATTATTATTATTGTTACTATAATTATATAGGCTAAATCGATAGAAAACTGTGAATCTCAAAACCAAAGCGGAATCATCTTTCCATGACAGCTCTCGAAAAGCAGCGCAAACAGGGTTCTTTCCATTAAGCTATCCTCCCGTCCTCGAACTGTGCGTGGCTGCAGTAGACCTATGCTGCTGTTAGCCCATCCGTAGTTGGTTTGTTTTGTTTATTTTACATTTGCAAAGACGCTGCTGGCCTAGACTTCACTAGCTCGACCAAAGATCGAAATAACTTGTCCGTATCTGTCTCCATTGCGTCTCTGGTGTCTGGGCGCAAAGTAGAGCAGCAACAACGTGCGTCTGCAGTCCTTACAGCGGCAGTCTACTTGGCACCGGGTAAAAGAGGGGCGAGGAACATACGACCTGGGGAATTATGTTGACCGACCCCAAACAGCCATTGGTCTGAACATTGAGCTGTCGGAGCAATGGGTTTATGTTAATCATTTCGAATTAGTGGGCTGTAGGATTAATGGGAAATTTTCGGAATATTGACGGGTCGGACCAAAGGGGCGTCGGAATAATGGCATGCTACCCATTTTTAGATAACAGTGCAGTTGCGACCCAACAATTAATAATCAGCGTGAATCATCAGGCCAATCATTTAACAATTGTATTATTATTTTATTATTATGATTACTACCACTACTAATACTCTACCACTGTTTAACCATTGGAAACACATGCAACTGTTTAAAGTCAGGATCAGTTATGCAATCATGGACTTCTGAACTTCTTTGAACAAAAATGGACTTTAGCCATACATTTTCAACTTTTTAATAGGAAATTATGAACTTACATGTTCAACTTCTTAAGAAGAATCCATGGACTTACATGTTCACCTTTTTAGTCAGAGATGGACTAACATGTTCCACTTATCACAGGACTTATGTTGATTTTTAAAATGAGAAATCCTTACTTACATGCTCAACTACTTAATGAGAAATGGACATGTTCAAATAGTAAATGAGATCTCTGAATGTTTTCCTGTCATCGAGGCTGCCCCATCCGTTGTCACACCAACACACTTTGACCAGGAGAGCTGATTGAGATAAAGTATGTGTCCATTGCAGAAAAAAATCTCTGCCGCCTGCAGTGGTAAATGTTGGCAAATCTGAATTAAATAAGAACTGCTCTTCAGTCATCATTCCGAACATACTGCACGTAAACCAAGAGAATGGCATGGCTAGCCACGTCTGTGGATTCATCGAGTTGTAAGGCAATATAGTCAAAAGTGCAGAGCCGTTCAGTGAGCTACTGCTCAACATCATTTGACATGTCACATATCCTCACATGAACAGTGTCGTTTGTCACGGGAATTGTCTTTAAGTTCGCTGCTTCTTTTTCACCTATGAGTGCAGTGCACAAAACGATGGCAACTTCTGCAACCGTATGGGACGTTTTGCTCTGAGCTAGCCGGTAGGAGACCTAAACAGTGATGGCACGTTAAAAAAAAAATGTTTTGTTTGTTTTGTTTTTTTGGGATGCCTCGAGGTTTTGGTTCATACGTTAAAAAAAAAAAGTCTTTATCTTTATAGACAGTTGGCCTGCTTTGTTTCAAAATGTATCTGCAATTTCGAAGGCTTCATGCTTTCATTAGCCAGTATTTCGTTGCATGGCACACACAACGGCGGGTGCTCACCATTCACGCAATACGTAAATCCATATTTCAGAAATACCGGGTCACACGCCTGTAAAACTCCCTCTTTGGTTCTTCAGAAGAAGTCGAGAGCTGGAACTCGTTTTACACGTTTACTTTTTGCCTACACTAGTCTTCTCTAGGCATTCTCCGGTCATGTCAGAGCATATTATTCCGCAATACATTTGAAATATCTTGTATGCAAATTTGATTGGCTGAATGTTCGAACATGTTATCGTTAGATAGGCCTACATGCAAAACCATTACCGGCTTATATAGTTTAATGTCAGAATTGGGGGCAGGGATTCCCTTATGGACAGAGGGAGCATGGCTTGAAAAAAATGTTTTAAATTTAGAATTCGTCTCGCGACCTTTTCAGAAACTCTGGTGACCCAAATTTGGGTCGCGACCCACTGCTCTAGTGCCTAATGGCAGGGAGATTACATGCAGAAAATATCTTGTCAGGCCATGTAACAGGTTTGCCTAACTAGGTTGGCCAGGCTAAAAGATATGTCAACATGAGTCAAGAGATTTTTTTTTTGCAAAAATATATGTCTGAGGTCAGCAAATGAACTGAGAACAGTAATGGCACCCAGCATAAAGCTTTGTGGCACACCACCAATAATATCATGCTAGTGACTAACACATGTTAATATACACTATGTTAATGCGTAGTATATGTTGTTGATACAACATATAACAGACATGTGTTATTGGAAGGCTTACACATTTGCCCAGTCACATGTCATTTATTTTATTGTGAAAAATTGATTATGTTTGCAGATGAACAATATCATGTGTGAAATATGCACCTTTTTTCCCCCTCTTCCCTTACCTGTCCTCTTCTGCAGGTCTGTAAGGAAGGACGACCGCAACACTGGAGTCGGACTTCAGCGTCAGTCGCGGCAGAACAGCATTGGCAGTGTCACCCCGTTTCCAGGCGAACCACGTGAGCACACCATTGACTGTGGTGATGTGGTGTGGGGGCTTGCATTCGGCTCATCGGTGCCTGAGAAGCAGAGCCGCTGTGTCAACATTGAGTGGCACCGCTTCAAGTTTGGTCAGGACCAGCTGCTCCTGGCTACTGGCCTCAACAATGGCCGCATTAAGATCTGGGATGTCTACACAGGTAAGGCGATAAATCTGCTCTGTCAGTTTGCCATGATACGAGTTGCATACCTGGAAGTTCATACCACTCAACGAAAAATGTACATCATTCTGCAAATCTGCAACAAATAACACTATAGACCTAGAATGTGTATTCTAGAGCTATCAGAACATTTATGTTTTATATATTTACTTATTTTTCCTTCCGTGATTTTCTAAAACTCAAAAGCCATTCAACATGATCACCCTACAGGCTGTACTGAGATTGATAACTTTAAACAACTAATGGTTTCAGTCTTAATCACTATAACTAGTGCAGTGCCCGTAGGAATTATGCATTCTGTAGTGTTGGCAGACGTAGGTGTAGCTGTTGTTCAGTGCAGAACTGGGAGGATAACATGACGACGTGGCCCAACATAACTTACAGCGAGATTTGTGCGTGTTTTGTGGACTCCATAGCAACAGATGGGAAAGCAATGGACAATCTGAAAGCCTCCGAGGCTTATCAATATAAGCTACCATTTGTAGCGGTGTAGTACTCCACTCTTGCGTTGTGATTTTGATTGGCACCCAGCCGTTTATTCATACACTCTGACAGGTTTAATGAACACAGAGCAAAGGCGATCACATACATTATCTACGGAATGATAGCCTCTCCCAGCCAGGGTAAATGCAGACTGAGGTTTATAATATTGCAATAATGAGAAAACAAAGTACACAAGAATTACAACATATACATCGGGACACTAATACATCGGAAAACCTCTCTCATTGCGTCAGTAGATGCATGAACGCATGGTCTCTGGTCTAGGCTAACCAGCAACGTTGAATAGAAAGCTAACTCTTATACAAATACATCAAACTACAATATACTACTTAACATGGTAATGAGAGTTGGTTACATGCAAGGCCCATACGCGTCAGCTGGGGTAACATCTATGACGACGACTGTTCTATGACTGTGACATCATTCACGTTGCGCGGGTCCGCCCCTCTTTCTCTGAATTACTACACTGCCCATAGTGCCTACGGCAAACGATAAATAGTGCCTACGGCAAACGATAAAATACAAATATGTCGCAAACTATGAATTCAGAAATCTTCAAAATCAAGGATGCACAGGTTCATGACATGCGTAAGCTACATGCGAAATCTCATAACTAACGTAACTAACCTCAGGGAGATACGCCCTAGACAGACTGACTGACACACAGAGATTTCTGGATTTATAGATAGATTACCTTGCTTATCCTGCTTATCATGCTCTCAGCACTAATGTAATAATTTTCAAGCTTTAATCATCAACTTTTAAAATAAAGATTGAACAGGTAGTTCAAGTAATGCAGGGTCACAGTGGTCATTCCATTTGGTCAACATTTGTAATGCCCCCTCCTCCACATCCTGTTTTTGAGTCGTTAAGTGTGTGTCAGAGGTTTTGCAAAGGTAAGGTGTTGACCTTCTTTCTTCTACTGGATGGCATGCCTGCCCTTTTTTGGTTTTCCCGTCTCTCTCTCTCTCTCTCTCTCTCTCTCTCTCTCTCTCTTAAAATGAACCTTTGTCTGTCACCATTCTGTCGTGCTGTTTGCAGACGTCTAGCCTTGAGTGAATGTCCCTGAAACAAACAAACCGCATCAAAGTGCAGCAAAATACCACTTCCCACCCCTTCTAGTCAGTCATTTGCTCAGGTGACATGTCTTTCCGTGCATTTCTCCTTATGTCATAAGGGTTGGTAAGGTCTATGTCTCTCTGTAGGAAAGAGAGCCATACAAATTGATTTTGTGAATAGGCCCTTTCCCTGTGTTTTGCAGTGCATTCCAGTTCACATACTGAGGGGTGTGTTTTGGCGTAGCAGAAGGTGGGTGTGTAGCACCACAGGCCCGCAGGCAGCGCCCCGTAGCTATTAATTGCCAGCTGTGTTGACATGTGTGAATGCTGGTTTGACTGTTTCAGAGGGGCAGGTCCTGTAGCTGTGCTGCAATTGGCTGTTGATTCTGCTGCAACATGCAAGTTGTTTCATTGTTGATTTTTTTTACCTTGCCAGTGACGCAGGAATATATTTAACTTGCTGCTGCTCAGAATGTAGTTCAGTTGAACAGAGGTGTCAGAGCTGTGTTTGCAGTGCTTCAGTGATTTATCAGAATTCTCAAAATTAAACTTTTGAGAATTAAGCTAACTTGAAGAAATCCCGTTGGAAATGCACTAAGCACATCAACCACAATCGTTTCCTCTCTTAGACTTAATGTTCATGTACTGCCTATTATTTTTGAGCCAGACCATTATACTCCTGTCATACATGTCACAATAATTCCATCTCTTGGGTGAGTTAGGAATGGTTTGATTTAATGGTGGTAAGTATTTGGAAGTCGGAAGTTTTTTTTTTAAGGATAAGCCTTTTTTAAGTAGCTGCAATTCAATTGCTGTTCAGGGCTTTGGCAATGTGGCGTAGCTAGGGACCTTCTGTAGTTACTGCTGCCTCACCTAGGATACTAATCCTGTTTTGTGAAGAAGTACAATTTTTCACTGTAAGGGGTACAGTTTTCCTCTCCTGCCATTTGTTCTCCTGCTGTTTGTTCTTCTGCTGCTTCTGCACCTTCTGCTCCTGCCACCGTGGGAGTCCACAGAACTTAGTGCACTGACTGGGAACAGTCCAAGCAATTAATTCTTCCCCCTTTTCCTTAGGCCATGTCAAGTCTTCTCCCACTTCTAGCACATTATGTAATCTTCACAATTCTACTTTTCTTTTTTTTACTTTGTATGCATCGTGGGTCCTTCAGATGATGCATTATCTCATCTTTGTTCTCCTAGGTTTGCTTGGATCCATTATTCCTGGTTACAACAATTTGTATTTGTTTATTTGTTTATATACCCTTTCTAAGTGCATATGTGTTACTCTCTAATAGTAGTGTTTATTGTGTAACTGTTTCTTCTCACTTAAACCTCTTCTTGTTTAGCTGTTTCTGAAGTCATATGCCTTGTTAATTGTTTCTAATTGGTGGTCTTTTATTCTTGTTTTGACAGGCAAGCTTTTGCTAAACCTGATGGACCACACAGACATTGTGCGAGACCTGACATTTGCCCCTGATGGTAGTCTGGTGCTAGTCTCAGCATCCCGTGATAAAACTCTACGTGTGTGGGACCTGAAAGATGATGGTAAGGATGAGGCCAAAACACTCACACATGGACACGCATCCTTCAAAGCTACCACTGCTACTGTTACTGCTACTCAACTCTTAGATCAAGGTGCTAACAACAGCAGGAGCATTGAGGAAGAGAGGGTATATCTTGCCTGTAATGGGTGTTCATATGCTCTTGGCAGTGCTGGCTAGCTGGGCGTTGTGGTCTAAAGTCTTAAAGGGGTGTGTGTGAAAGCGAGGGAGTGTGTTTGTGTGAGAGCTTGTGTGCTCAAGTGTGCGTTGTGTGAATTGTGACAGAATGTGTGTGTGTGTGTGTGTGTGTGTGTGTGTGTTCCTTTGTTCAGTCACTATAGTTCTGTGTCCATGTGTGTCCACGTCTGTGAACATACACGTGATGTAAACCAAAGATGAGTCTTTGTGAAGCGGGAAGTTTGATTGTTCCCCTCACATGTGTGGCTATGTTGTATGTATGCAATCCGTGTGATTATGGTGTTCAGAACGGTGAAATAGTTAGTAATGCATGCAAGACCCTATGTCTCTGGGAGACGATACTAACAATAACCCTTGGGAGTTGTGCAGTGTAGAGCGGAGTGGCTCTATTCGCTTCGTTTGCAGGTTATCTTCAGGATTACTTGCTCAGCTTGCTCCCATCAGAGAGTTAGCTAGCATGCTTTCTGTTATCTGCTTGCGCTAACATTTTTTAACACAATACTAAATGAATACAGAACAATCCAACGGGTATGTCAAGACTGTAAATACAGTTTTTAAATTCCTTCATCTGAACCACGAGGCCCAAGCTGCCAGAACAATTGGAGGTCTAACTTGTTAATCATGCGGGGATGCTTGACTGCAAAATATCACAACAGAACACAACAGTTGCACAACAGAAACTGGATTGTTTTCAACAAACTCTTTAACCATATGATGCACTAAAGCTTTTTATGGTCTACTAATTGGTTTGTGTTTCTGCAGGTAACATGGTGAAAGTGTTGCGGGGCCATCAGAATTGGGTTTACTGCAGCGCCTTCTCTCCCGATTCCTCAATGCTGTGCTCCGTAGGGGCGGGCAAAGCGGTACGTACTTCCCTTTCTTACTTGTCTTGTTTACTTGTTGTCCTGCTTCTGCTTGTGAGTATGATGTGTTCCAGGTAACTTGAAAGTCAAAATTTCAACTTGATGGGGCTGAGAAACAGGTTTATTTCAAGATAACAACTTGGTATAAGCCGTTCCAAGCTTTTTTTTTACCCTCTCGCAGGTTTCATAATTTCGAGTTTCTGAGTTACCTGGAACTGCAGAGCTTTGTTTAGTTTAGCACTGCTCAGTGTCGTACTTGATCATCTGTGTAGTCTGTAGGTACAGATATTGTTCTTCCTGAAAAAAAACATGTTGAGGATAACTGTGTGTTGTATGAAATGATGAAAAAAAGCTTCCTGGATTTATGAAGTGTGCATGTAGATTGTATGCACTGTTTGTGTATGATTGTTGGGTTTAGCCATGGCGTAACATAGCTGCACGGTAAACATGTTAAATTGATTTAAAACTCAACTGCTTTTGCATTTTTTTATTCTTTATTTTATTCTTTTTTTAACGTCACAAATTGGCTCGCCTAATACTGTTGCTATTTTGGTGCAGGCATGTGACAATTGTAGCATTTAGCAAATGGTATGAGGACCTGTATACATCCTCTCGTATATATACATATATATTTGTGTGCCAGAACAGGCAGTAGCATTTGGGAAAGCTATGTGCCTTGAACTTTGTTAGTTTAGAGGCCTAATCCTCCTCTGCAAAAATGCTAATCCTACAGCTTAAGGTATGTGCGCGTGTGTGGGAGGGTGTGTAGGTGGGTGGGTGTGTGCGTGCATCCGTAAGTGTCTTGCTTTTCCTGTCCCAGGTGGTGGCAGAGCTCTGTGTGTGAGTAGTATTGGAGGGGAGCACGCCGCTGCAGGCGCTTTAGCACGGTTGCCATGGAGGGCCGCCTCCCCAGCCCCTGTCCGCAGGATGCTCTAGTGCCCATGCCTGCAGTCCCCCCCTCCTGTTGCCATGGTGAGGGGGGGCAGCCTTTGCTCCTGACGGCAAGGCTACCTGCATGTAGGTGCTGCACTGCATCTGTCTCCCCAGCTTTCTAGTGTCATATTCCATTTTGAAGACAAGTAGCACACAAAAATAACTTTGCAGTTGTCTTGTCTTCTCTCCTCTCCTCCCCACCCACTCCTCCTCACCAACCCCCCCCCCCCCCCTAACCCTAACCCCCCACCCCACCCCCCACCCCTTCATTCTTAGTATTTCTGCAGACACATCTGTAGTTTCCCTCCACACCTCACATTTCCAGTTCAGGGATTTAGTTTATTGAATGTGTGAGGCACTTCTTAATTGGGGGTGAAGCCCCTTTAACCAGCGTTGAGGTCCTTAGTAACGTTCTTGGTAAACTGTTGTCTATCTTCCTCATGTAAGCCCAGTCTCCCCCATCCCCTCCACACACACACACACACAGACACACACACAGACACAGTTGCTTGTAAGGGGTCAGTTCATTGTGGCATAAACGAGAAATGAAAAGGCTCTTTGTTCCTCGGGCGGGCAGCTTGCATTTCTTTAACTTCCGTCATCAGCAGCAATGAAAGTTTTGATCCAGGCGTCTTTCTCTCAGGCTGAATGGTAGCGTTGCTAGCATTAGCACTGCTCTTGAATTTCAGCCTCTTATGCTCACTGACGTGTTCACGGTTTTACAAGGCTAACTTAAAGCATGACAAACATAACTGCCTCGTAAAAGACAGAAACGATTGTGTAACTACACACGAAACTGTGTCCTCAGTATACCCGGATCAAATGAGTAATGGTAAATGTGGATGTAGTAACTGCAAGCTTTTGCCAGCAGTGTCAGGCTCGAGAGTCCTTTCATTTCTCTTGTGTCTGTTTGAAGGAGGATAGCAACACTACTATGTATCCATGTAAAACTGCCCTCTTATTAGTTTTGGCTAGTTGGAATGTTAATAATATTTGCTCAAGTGCAATAACTGCAGAAGTCATGTCACAAGACCTTGGTAAAGGAACAAACATAGACCTATACAGTATATTTAGATTCTTTTTTGTTTTTTCTTCATTAGAAAGTGTAAGATAACACATTGCGCTGGAGCAAAAACAGCAGTTGCTGTGTAATTTCAGACTGTGTACTACTTAGTCACTTGTTCCTGTGTGTTTGCTGTGTGTTTTTGCCAAAGGTTGTTTGCCTTTTGGCCATCAAATGTTCTCTTCTCTTGCAGTATCTGTCTCTCCGTAGGCCTTCGCTGCCGGCGCGGGCCTTTTGTAAACAAGTGAACTAAAACTGAAAGGGGATGCCAGTGGAGTAACATTATGTTACCTTAAGTTACTACTTGTTTGTATATTCTTTTCAAAATTGTTGTAGTGTTTTTCTTTTTTTTGTAAAAAAATATAGAAAATATAAATAAATAGTAACTTTAGTTTAACTTACCTTTTTGGAATGTTTAATTGTATTGCAGAACATCTGGATTTGTAAGAAAATGTAGTTTTAAAGAGCTTTGTATGATGTACTTATTAACTACTGAACAATGTTGTGAATGGGATGGTAGTGGAAGGTGTAGCCATATTCAACTACAACATAGCCTTGCTGCTTGTGTGGCATGTGCACTATGCTTTTTGTTCGTTTTTGTTTTGTTTTTTGTATTAGTTTGTAAGCATACAACAGAGACACTGAGCTTACGTTGGAAACACCATTAAATTGTGTTTGTAAAATCTTTCATTGAGTATAGAGTGTTGCTGTCTGGATATGGTGAGCAGTCGCGCTATAACAGCTGTATTTTGCTTTTCCAGGTGTTCCTGTGGAATATGGACAAGTACACGCTCATCGGGAAGCTGGAGGGCCACCACAATGATGTGGTGTCGTGTGAGTTCTCCCCGGACGGAGCCCTGCTGGCCACGGCCTCGTACGACACGCGCGTCATCCTTTGGGACCCTCACATGGGCACGGTGTTGTTGGAGCTGGGGTGAGTCATGTCTGAAGCTCCCTTTACACTAGTCCTTAAGTGGTCCTTAACTACTTTTTACATTAGCGAATTATTTAACAGACTTATTTAACAACTGTAAAAACAACAATTACAAAAAGACGCTATTATAGCAAAACTGGTTATATAAAGTATGCCAAATTAATTGATTAGACAAATGTTATATAATGTAAATATACAATATGTTTTTTTTTTTATACTTGCTGAGAACCAATAGGCAAAGTGTAGTTTTTATTTGGTATTTAGAATATTCTGTAGTAATATCACTGTGGGTCATGTTCTTAATAATAACAATATTCATATTAAAACTTAAGTGGAAAACACACTTCAATGGCAAAACTAGATAGACTACAGTGTTTTGATGGTATTTGAAATGTGGTTTGTTCTTGCTCTCTCCATAGTTTCAAAAACAGAATTCAGGAAACGGCTGATGGCTGTGTTCTGACACACGTTTGCAATCATTCTCCTCTGTGCTCATCTTTGACCCCTTTGTCTTCCCATGCAGGCACCTGTTCCCTCCCCCCTCGCCTATATTTGCAGGGGGGGCCAATGATCGATGGGTGCGCTCCGTGTCCTTCTGCCACGATGGCCGCCACATTGCCACAGTCACTGATGATAGGTGAGGAACACATTTTAAACTTGTGAGGTTTTAGTGAGGAAGTTGGTATCAGTTACTCCAGTTGGCTTCATTGAAACTATTTTCACTTTACTCTCGGCTAGTAAATATGCTGACCTCTTCCCTTTCATGTGATTGCTTACACAATCGGGATTCCTCTTTCAACAAAAATAGGTTATTGCATGAAAGAAGATCTCTACTCTGCCTTCACCCCCCAAATTCCCCATTAACTCCCGATACATTTCACACCATACTGATGCTTTGTTGCTTACCCTTAACCCGAAATTGTTTGTAAACTCAACTCTTCTATCCAACCCCAAACTGTGAAAAGTAATTTAGCACCAGACCCTACACACCAGTTTAGCCTGGGCTGCTCATAAGTCTGAAAGCGGCGGTGTTGCTTTTAGTGCGTATCCAGCGCATAGAGATCGACCTCGAAGGAACTCTTTCTCCTGCAGGAAGAGTCGAGAAGGGAGAGGGCCTGGAATCTCGTGCTTCTCACATGACCACCATTAATCACTAGTGAGAAACGCCTGCTCTCAGGGATCTCACCGTGTGATTGGAAAGCAGCTGTAGAGAAGCGGGGGGAGGGGCAGCTCTCCTTGGCCCTGGAGGCCTGAGGAGCAAGGCTGTTTTTGCTCGACAAAATGGAAGACAGAAGGGGGAGTACATGGGTGGAGCAAGGGGTGGCAAAACAATTTGCTCTCTGCTGTGGAAGTGTTTCAAATCTGGAAGAGGCCTCTGTGAATTCAGAGAATTTTGAGATTCAAAATAAAAACTGCAGTGCTATTTGTACAGCTTGGTGTGTAGTGCATCAAATGAAAATGTATGGAATTAGATTAAAATATTGTAATAGTTCTGTTCATATATTCTGCACACAAGTGGAGTGTTTTTCCATCAGTGTGTGTGTGTATCCGTGTGGGAGAGACTATATGGAGAAAAAGAGTATCTTTTTGGTTTGTTTAATATCTGGTCTTCTGGTTGTGACTTTAGGCTGCTGCGTTTCTGGAGCATTGAGGAGAAGTCTCCTCAAGCTATTGCCCCTGTCACCAACGGCCTCTGCTGTGCCTTCTCCACTGGAGGGAGTGTTTTAGCTGCCGGGTGAGTGGGACCAGTATTCATCCTTACCCCATATATACACACACACACACACACACCACACACACACTACACCAGTGGTTCTCAACCGGGGGTCCGCGTACCCCTGGTGGTACGTGAAGGTATTCCACGGGGTACGTGAGATTTTTTTTAAAGATATATTTAAAATAAGCCTCCATTCAAAAATCATTTAAAAATAGTTATTATACGACTCTTCAGAATGTTCCAAAATGGACGTTGATTTGTATGGGCCATATGTGGGTTAAATGTCTGCGTTCACAGGTTTGTAATTCCTTGATATTCACTGCTGCGGAAAGTTTATCACCGCTGTCATTGGCAACAGGTTTTTTGCTTCTAATTCACATTGCATATCATTCCGCAAGTATTCCGGTTAGTTAACGTAACGGAAGGTCATTGAAACTTGAAGTCAGAAGGTGGATTGCTCAGCATTTGCGTGCAGAACTATTTTTTTCTTAGCGGAAATCACAAAATGGCAACATACTCATTCAAAAGAGGTATTCTGGAGGAATGTCTTCTATCGTTTTGGCAAGTAACTGTATAATAAGCGCGATTTTTTTTTCCGCGAAAACATGGGAGCCGAACACACAACTGCTGCTGCACATTCTGTGCGTTTGCTCTCTCGAGGGAGAATACTCAAACGGCTGTTGGAATTACGATCTGAAGTACAGACCTTTCTGATTGAGCACAGATCCCCCAATGCCACACAGACTGGCTTGCAAATATGTGCTATCTGGCAGATATATTCAGCAAACTGAACGAACTGAATATGTCTGCAGGGAAAGGACACCAGAATTTTAAACCTGTATGACAAGGTGGGAGGCTTACCGAAGAAAGCAGAGCTGTGGAGAAGAGCCTCTGCACAGGGGGATTTCACCTGCTTTCCTCAGATGGATGATTTTCTCTCTAGTGAGGATGTGAACAGAGCTCCAGTCCAGTTGGTCATCGTGGGACATTAGCCCAATCAACATTTTAATTTTCAATTTCCTACTTTCCTGACATGGAGGAGAAATCTACACAGCTGGATTGGGTGAAAAACCCATTTCTCTTGTCCGAAGCATGTGGAAGCTCTGTCACTAATCAGGAAACACTCATGGAAGTGTCATCTGACTGTGGGCTCCAGATGAAGTTTTCCACATCCACACTCACACAGTTTTGGATGTGTGTGAAGCAGGAGCACCCTGACCTGGGAGAGAAAGCTTTGGAGCAGCTACCCTATGCCTCCACATATTTATGTGAGGCCTCCTTCTCTGCAAGGACTGTGATCAAAACAAAGCAGAGAAACAGACTGGAGAAGAGCTTGATCACAGCAGTTGCCTCCTTACCACCAAGACTGACAAAGATTTTCAGCGAAGCACAAGCACAAGTTTCTTACTAAAATGTAATTGCAAACGCACTCAGTTCAATGCAACAATATTCAATGTTCAATCTTCAGTGCTGACAGTTTAATAAATCAGACAATGATGGCATAGCGCTGTGTATAACATATTTTTTTCAATCAAAAATGCTTTGCGCTGGTTAGGGGGTACTTGGCTGAAAAAATATTTCACAGGGGGTACAATACTGAAAAAAGGTTGAGAACCACTGCACTACACACACACTACCTGCTCCAGCTCTATTGGCGCAGAGTGTCCATCACACAACATGTCCTGAGAAAGCTGAAAATGCCTTTTCACACATGAAGCCTAGGAGAGTAGGACGTAAGCTACAAATTATCTGGGTGGTTCAGACCTGAGAATTTCTTACACGTTCCAAGAGTAAACCATTCTCTATATTCCTTAATGATGATTGTCCTCATGGACTTCAACACTGACAGTGGGAGGGGGCAGCTGGTTTGGAATGGGCTCTTTATCTTTATCTTAAAACTCACAGACATTCAGGTGACCTGAATGCGTATTCTCTTCATTCCTTGCATTTTCTAGTATGACCTACAGTGGCATGCACAAGTTTGACTGTTGTATCACAGCATTCCCTACTTCTGCCCCTGTGGCTAAAAAACGCTAAACAAAAATGTCTGCTATAAATCAAAAAGTGTTTAATTCATGAACCTTAGACATTTTAGAAGTGACGAGTGTGTACACAATAAATTAAGTCTTGTTTGACAGCAAAGGGGGAGTTCCCTTGATTTTCTTGTTGTCGTGCTCTGTTATTGTCCTTTCAGAAAGTAATAACAATAGATAGCACTAGTATTTCAAATGTCTTTAGATGATAACCCTGATCTCAACAACGCCACACGCATAATATAGTTGTATTCAATTTATTAACTATATTTACAAGTTTAGTAATGAAGTTTAAAACATTTTAGATGAAATTAAAGATGCGGCAATAGAATATGGTTTTAAATTATATATTTAAAAAAAAAAACACACACACACAGAAACGGCCACTTCTTCAGCCAACTACCTGTCCCCTCCAGTGGCATTCTTTCTTTTCCTCTGACCCTTGAGAAATGCTGTGTAAGATTTGGATTTAGACAGCTATTGTCATTTTAAACTATCATACCTTCCGGCGGTGCCAGGGCCTTTTTGTTTGTTTTCTGTCCTGTGGGTAGATAACATCAACCACATGGAACATGTGCACATGGATCCCATGTTCTGCACAGTACAAGCAGTGCTGCACCTGAGCGTCCTCGTCCTCTGAGCACAATCACTTCTTGGGACCTGTAGGTCAGCCGGCAGCCAATTCGTGGTCAACCCTCTGTATCATAAACTAAACACCACCTCACCCCCGCCTCCACTTACGAAATGACGTTGGAGCCTCCTCAGTTTCAAATGTGACGTGCTGCTACTGTTGTACGACAAATTAAATTGCAACATTCTTGAGCATTTGCAATTACAAATTGCATTATTGTATTAAAATTACTATTTCAATTGTGGTGTTAATTGTGCTCTTGTTTCCACCAAGTTTCCGTGGTCGGAAAGTAACTAAGGACATTAATTATCTCACGCCCTCTCAGATTGATCTGGTGTCCCTGTATGTGAAACTCTATATAAAGTAGCTCAAACTAGGTCCACCTCTAGCAGCTGCAACATTAGCATGCTGACACACTGATGCTCCAGTATTAATAATTTAATTATGTCATTGAAAATCAGGCTGAATTTTGTATTGAGGACGTAGGAAAGGTTTTCCTGTGATGAGTCGTTTAGCGGCATACTAAAACAGTGCTGTTTAGAGGAGCCCATGGCTGCTGATTGCTAGGGCAAGGCTTGAGGTGTCAGGAATATTTATAAAGCTTTAATTTAAATTAAATCACCCGGCCTTTCCTAACGACGAAACCATAGTAATTAGGTAATCTTTTACTCGCGTAGCTATTTGCAGTAACATTTTGACCAGGGGTGCCCACATTTTTGCATGCCACTGTATCTACCATAGGTCATGCTTCCACACAGTGAAACAGAATACACTTATTATCAGATAGATTAGACCTGACTGACATTTTTGTTTAGATGTTCATTTTAAAATGACACACTGAAATGATTTTCCATAAAAAAAATGATCTCAAACTGGTTTTGACATTCTGTTAAGGGCCTCATCAAGGGCATTTTCACCCCATTCTGTCTTTTTTATATTTTTTCTCACCTGTACTTATCATCTGTCTTCACTCTCTACTGTGTCATTAATCCTTTCTACCTCCATCACTGTCCGTAGGTCTCGTGATGGCAGTGTGCACTTTTGGACGTGCCCACGCTCCATCGCCAGTCTCCAGCACCTGTGCCGCATGGCTCTGCGCCGCGTCATGCCCACGCAGCAAGTGCAAACCCTCCCCATCCCCGTGTGTATGCAGGACTACCTGGCCTACAAGACTATCTAGCCCAGCTCTGCGCCAATCCCACACTGTACTACCAAGGACATTTCATTATTTTGTAGAAAAAGGATAAACAACCAAAAACAGTTGTAGAAAAGAAAGAAAAAAAAACATGCTTTTTATGCAGACCTCTTAATGAATGAAGTATAAAGAGCTGTATTTTAGACATATGAGGTCATTCTTTTGTTTTTGTTTTGTATTTATTTATTTTTGTAAGTGTGGCTTTCCAGGGTTTTTTTTATCATCTGTGTTCTTCTTACTTGGATGTCAAATGATATATTTTTCTTTGTCTGTTTTTCCTTTGGAGGCGAGAGCATTTATGTGGGCCGGCCGATCGGAGTGGCAATGGTATAAGGCCTTAGCGAATACAGAATATCACCTCTGCATCACCATATGAAGCTAATAAGGGTGTGCAGGTCCAGTGCAGTTTTTCTTTCACCAGCGCCATCACTATCACTCTATCCTAATGCAATTGTCAAAACAGGACTGCCTGGATGGGATTGTAAAAAGCTTTTGCTGCTTGAAAATAAGTGGTAGTAGACGTGTGAATCCTTAATACTTCATGACTTGAAAGCAGTGCTTCCTCTGCCTTGACTTACTCAAAGGAAGGCAAACTGCACCTTTCTTGAGGACCGAGTGCACAAATGTGAGCGAGTGGTTGACTGAGATGAGGGAGGTGTTATTTTAAGGAGTGAGTATTTTTTATTGTATTTACTTCTGGATTGAAAGGCTATGAAGGGAAGCAAGGATGTGGATTGGTGTGCATGTGTGTGTGTGTGAGTGTACATGTATGTGAGAGACCTTCTCTGGCAGGTGAATGTGGAGTGATTTCAGGGAGAGAAACGGCTTCTCTGTGCCTCCTGAGTTGGTCCCAGGTCTTTGCACTGCCCAGCTGTAGCGGTTGTGTAACTTCACACGCATGTGGGCATGTATATACATATTTAACACACACACACACACTCTTATTTGTCCTTTTTAAGTGTCGAGACATGACAAGAACTTATTGGCCTGCTTGTTTTCTAATGCTGAAATGTACGTTTCTATCTGTACAAAAAAAATTGACATTAGATTTATGTATGTATGTATGTATGTATGTATGTATATTGTATTGTATGTATTGTATGACTTACAACTTTTTTTGTTTTGTTTTCACAAATCAATACACTAACTTTACAGGAACTTTAAAGATCCTGTTCTTTACGTCAACATCTCTGTAATGTGAAGAGACATGTACATGAATGATTACTATGTCTTAAATGAGTGGATGAGGAGGGAGTGCCTCTCCTTAATTGGCCATTGAATGACTGGGTTCCATTAATCTGTTGCGTGTGGGGGTGTGTATGTGTGGAACTCGGAAGCTTTATCTGTTGATGTAACATCTCTCTACAGTACACATTTCCATGGAAATAACTCACTTACATACTTTTACTCTCACTTTTACTCTCACAATGGTGCTGTTACCATGTGGATTGGTGTGTGCACTTCAGTTCTGTAGTGGTGGGTGTTGCTTTGGAAGGGTGGAAGTCTTTGGGACATGTCTCTCTCTTAAGGGCATTGTGTTGGTGAGCTGCAGTGGGAGAAACTGGGTGTACACACGGTTCAACGTAAACAATATAATGTGATAATGATTATGATGATGAATCAGAGAGTACGATTTCAGTGTGAATGTCATTGTTGTGCATAGTTTTAGTTAGTTCCATTTGTTTGTCTACTTTTTGTCTAGTTGTCTTCTTTCCCCATCCTTACATACAATGGAAACAATCTTGGCAATAATATTTGTTTTGACTTTTTTTACCATCTGTGCTGATGCCCAAAGACCCTTAAGATTTATGTGACTATGAAAGTGGCAGACAGTGATGGTTGGGGTTCTGTGTTTGAGTAAAACGGATCGTACTTTTTGTGTTCGTTTTCTTTTTCTGCGGTATTGCTTTTTTCAGTTTAAGCCAAACAATTAATCCTCAGCAACTGTTTTAAATTTTACTTCATCTCAAGAAAGTATTAAGTACAGTATTCATAACACATGCTTTGATATCTGTGGAAGAAATGAATGTATCTCCATTTTCTTCAGTGTGTTCATTCATATGTGGGTTTCAATAAAGTCTCATTCCAACTACACTTATATGTGTGTGTATATGTATGTGTGTGTGTGTGTGTGTGTGTGTGTGGTTATATATTGTTACCCTCTGGTAACACGTGCACACACAGATCAACAAAGACATAGGCAGAATGTGGTTATTCAGTGAGATTCATGTACAAGATGGGGAGATGTGAGCTGTCTTTGCTGGATCGTCTGTAAGGTCCTTTCAGTTCTTGCAGCTGTGGCCTCACTCCTCAGGGTATATTCAGTCTGCAACCTACCTAAATCTTGCAGTCAGTGGCTCAGGAGCAGAAAAGATTTAGGAACTACCATCACCCTAAAAGATGATCTACTTGTCTTTCCATTTTTCTTCTATCAAGCTGTATGAGGGTAATGAAACCGAGTCTTCAGCTATTAGTGTCAGTTTTCCACGTGGTGGAAATTTCCTATGTTGCCTGCAGTCTTTAATCAGTGTTTTTACAACGTGGTGTAAATTAGGTGATCAATGGCTGTCTGGCTTATTATTGACTTGATAAGAGGTTGACACCGCCGGGTTAAACATTAAGACCATGGTAAGTGTAGATAGTGCGTAGAGGACTATGTTCCCATGTGGGCAGTGGGCGATGGGCGGGGAAGTGCACTCTGGCCTCAGTGGATAACATGTAGGTGCCAGTAATTTTCCATGCCGCACACTTGTTTACGTCAGTCCATGCTTCACCAATTTAATGAGTATGTGTCTCGTGCATGTGTATGGATTAACCAGGTTCTGGAAAATTTGAATCTGGTATTATAGACGGTAAAGGATCTCAAAACCCAAAGGAAGAGACCTTTGCCCTCTAGTCATCTGAAAAGAAATGGACTGACATCATTTTATTATGAAATCTTGACTCCTTAACTGTTACCCTTGCTCTTTAAAAGAATATTTTTATTTATCCATATAATACAGGTCTGGTTCATTCACAAGGATCTTTTTACAGCAAAACTGGT
This sequence comes from Sprattus sprattus, assembly GCF_963457725.1. Taxonomy (NCBI): domain Eukaryota; kingdom Metazoa; phylum Chordata; class Actinopteri; order Clupeiformes; family Clupeidae; genus Sprattus; species Sprattus sprattus. Next base: position 24,793,361 of record NC_137928.1, on the reverse strand, counting down.
TAATATCCAGACTAAAGTGGAGTGGGGTCAGTCAAGAGGGCATGATTAAGGCTGGTCTCAGTCAAAAGTGCATTATTAAAGCTGGTGTCAGTCGAAAAGGCATGATTAAGGCTGGTCTCAGTCAAAAGGGCATTATTAAAGCTGGTGTCAGTTGAAAAGGCATTATTAAGGCTGATCTCAGTCAAAAGGCTATTCTTAAAGCTGGTGTCAGTCAAAGGGCATTATTAAAGCTGGTCTCCCTCGACAGACTGTTAAGGCAAAGTCATGGATGGGGGTGGGGGGTTTCCGAAGCAGAGACTTCAAATGGGAAATGGAGAGAATGGGTGCAGTGGAGAGAACCATTGAGAGAACCATTGCGGTGGCAGAGAGTGGAGAGAACCATTGCGGTGGCAGTCTGCTCACTATGCTGATGATGGTGGATGGTAGACTCAGAATCTACCATTGTCCACTTTCACTCTCTCTCTCTCTCTCTCTCTCTCTCTCTCTTTCTCTCTCTCTCCTTTGGTTGACTTGTGACCTCTTCAGAGTCCTTTTGTGCGTGTATTCTGCTGACCACTATGCACTGTTGACTATGGCTGGCTTCAGTTTCTGGATTAGTCCCAGCTGTTCAGGTCACAGGTGGTATTAGCTCAGGCCAAAGACAGTCGTATTCTCCAGTCACTCTTTCAGATGTAATAATAGCCACCATTGGACCTCTACAAACATAAATCTTTAAACCGTGTTGTTGGTGTCTTTGTATCAGTGCTCATCTGCAGTGCTAGTCTGTCTTCCCCTAGTCTAATTGTTTCCCGTGCAGCCAAAGTACTTGTTTCAGTATCACTTGGCATGCAGGCTGTTACAGGAATGTCTGTCTTTAGTAACTTTACATAGGCAGCTTTCCAAGTAGTATATTTACTTTTATTATTTCCAAGTAGCACAGGATATTATCATACCATATCTCCTAAAGGGTTTATCATGTTCTCCTCAGCTTATCCTTTATCTTTTCACTGCTTGCTTTTTGTTAGTGTGTTGTGTTTTTCTGACTTAATTTACACAAGATTTCGAGGAAATATATTTTGTTTAGATATATAGATATACAGTATAAGATATATTGTTAAGGACATTACATGCAATCTCTCTTTTCTCTCTCTCTCTCTCTCTCTCTCTCTCTCTCTCTATCTCTCTCTCTCTCTGAGTATTGTGTCACTCAGTCAGTCTCTACCAAAATGCTGACAGTCTGAATGTGGACGAGAGCTCCCTTCAGATGTAATACATAGATTTGTACAGCAGCATGTTAATGCCATTAACAGAAGCAGCGGGTTGCGCAAATTCCTGCTTTTCCGGCCATTGTCTGTTTTTCCTGTTACTCACGCTGCCTCACTCAGGGTTCGTGACTCACTTCCTGGCCTTGACATATTATCAACTGCTTTGGTCTGTGGTCTCTCAAGCAGAGGGACTCCATGCTCAGGACTAGAAACCCCAGAATCATGGCTGATATGTGGGGAAAGCAAAGCAGCATCTCCTTTTTAGCATTCTGTGATCTTCAGAACAGATGCATTTATTGGTCTGTGAGAATTTCTGTCCAAAATCTGTGCATTTACTTTTGCACAGCAGGTGGCAGTATAGTCTCACGGATCAGTATGAATTACACTACACACAATCAGAATCATGTAAAGACCTGAAGAAACCGTACTCACACACACCGAGCAAGAGAGAGTGAGAGAGTGCATTTAGGTATTTTTCGGTCTGTGCATACTCACATAAGTGTGACCATTTCTTCCATAATTGTGACCATTTCATGTTAAACTATTATTTCACATATCCTTCAGTGTATACCCACTTATTTCCAATTGGGCATTCAGATTTGGTGTTGAATGCCTGAACATTTGCAGAGGACAATGTTGAATTTTCATCTTTTAGAATGAGCTTTTGATCTTTTAATATCGCCAATATAGTGAAAGAGCTTGTGTACCTACTTCTCTGTCAAGCAGAATGTGTAATGATGACAAGACAAGCTGAGTGTGTATCTTTACCTGCTGTATCACCTCTAAATCACCATTTAAGTCTACCTCTAAACTGACATTTCACAGAGCAATTACATTGTATCACATAATCACATAATTTATCATGTATGCATATTATATATTTTCAGAAAGTTTTCATTTCAATTTTATAATAAACATTGCTCTCATCAATCTACACAGTACTCCACAATGACAAAGCAATAGTAGGTTTTTGAGTGTTTTGTGATTTTACTGACGATAAAAGACTGAACTATTGCATTTTTTTTATCATGTATGGTATAGAGTGGCCAGATGGAAGCCATTCCTCAATAAAAGACGCATCACAGCCCGCTGGGCGTTTTCCAAATAGTACCTGAAAGACCAAGAGAAGCTAAATCTGGTCTGATGAAATGAATACTGAACTATTTGGTCACAATTCTCAATTGTGTGTGTGGAGGAAACCAGGCACCTCAGGAGTATCACTTCATTGATACCATCCCTACAGTCTAACACAGTGGTGGAAGCATCATGATAAATATAGATAGAGCAAAATATAGAGCAATTCAGAGTGAAAGCCTTTTCAAGAGTGCTCCGGATCTTATGCTTGGGTGAAAGTGACCATTTCAACAAGACAACAACCCAAAGCATGTCTCCAAGTAAAAAAATAGTGGCTTTGGAAAAACTATATGAAGATCCTAGAGTGTCCAGAGTCCAGACCTAAACACAATATAGAGCATCTCTGGAGAGACCTGAAAATGGCTGTGCACCAACACTCCCGAATCCAACCTGTTTGAGCCTAAACAATTCTGCCAAGAAGAATGGGAAACACTTCCAAAAGAATGCTGTGCCGTGCTTGTAGGTTAATTCCCAAGATGACTTGAGACTGTCACTGCTGCCAGAGGTAACCAAGCGCTAAATTAAGGGTCTGAAGACTTGTACATTTTCAGTCCTTTATTCTTAATAAATTAACAAAACACTCCACAGGGCTTTGCCATTGTGGAGTATTGTGTGTAAATTGGTGGGGGTGGATTCAATTCATCTTTAAATCTCACAAGTCTGAAAGATAACAAAACATTAATGAGATATAAATTGCATATAATTTTCTTATTTAAGCATATTTTAGTGTGCATCGGCATAAAAGTGCAACCATGGTGTCTCCAGGCGGGTGACAGAACTGAACAGCCAGGGCAATATGACATAAAAAGACAGCAATAAACTATGGGAAAAAAACTGAGATGCTCATTCTTCATCTTTCATGAGACTGAACTTAATGTCTGTGGAAAATGCTGTTGCTTTCCCCATGATCAAACAGCAGCAATTATGAGAATCTGTTGCTGTGGTTTCACAGCTTTAGTTTTTCTGAGTGGGCTGGCTCTCACAGTGATGACATCATGGATTCATTCTAAGTCATCAAAATTCAGGCATGCTTCCCACATTTAGCGCAGAAAGCAAGAAACATCTCACAGGGGGAATACTAAAACTAACAAAAATAGTACATGTGATATTAGATACACAACTGTGCATGAATAGTTCCTTTATGTAGTTAAACTTTAGTCCTGAGTGCAATTACATTTCTCTTACAGTATTTGGCTTGAAAATTACACATGCAGGGACAAATAATAGCTGTGATGCATTCATCTCGATATTAAGCATTTGAAACAGAAACAATAATCATCAATCCGGGTTGAGAGCCTAATGGAAAGGGAAAATAAAAAGTCGATCATGAGTAAATGGTCCTGGAGAGAGAAAAAAAGAAAATATAGCTTACCATAAAAAGAGTAAAAACTTCATTTCCTATGATGCACAGCGCGAAGATGATGCTACTAACAGCTGACAAGCAGTCGAGCCCTATGCAAACGGTTCTAAGGAAGGGAGGGGGATCTTATGAAGCCTAGACTGTGACAAACGCGACCTAGCTGTGTTGTCAAAACAGGTAGTGTAGCCTATAGCATGGTCCACCTTGGGATCTCCATCAATAATTAGATGATATATATTTTTTTTACAGCATTTGGGGCTGATAACTCAAACTTTGGGTAGGCTACATCTTTAGAACTGCAGCATGTGTTTTGCAATAGAGCTCATCTCCAGCCTGTCACGCCGTGTCAGTGCCGAGGAATGGACAGCGTGCCTGGCACAGGTGAAAACCATGGTCGAAAGTGATTGTCAGTCGGGCCAAAAATAGCGGGAGTAGCGCATTGATGGCTGCGCTTCACCAGTGCGAGCTCATCCAGAACATGATCGAAATTTCCATCTCTAGTTTACAAGGGCTGAGGACGAAATGCGCCGCATCTAACGACCTCACACAACAAGAGATTACACACTCTAGAGGTAAGCGCCAAACCTTCCTCATAAAAACTAACGTTAAAGTTAAAGGATCATGCTAATTACTTATCCTTAAAATATTGGCCTACGAGTGCTTGAGTTGCATGATGACACTTTGCTCTCTTCCCTCGTCGTCATTATGCTCGCAATCAAAATTGCTGAGACAGCGGTCACAGTTGTCTGTGTAGTGAAACGAACGCGACCTATGTATTAACTAGTTGTGATGGCGATATAGAATATTGCAGGCGATCACGGCAACAAACTATCAACCTAACAATAGTTTGTGACAAGTTCTGAGAGCCATTCACAGCATAACTTCTTTTGGATAGGAATTGTCAAGACTTCCTGGTTCTTGCCTCAGCAATGATATAGGTCACACAGCAAGATGAAGAGTAGTAGTGCGTATCTTATGACAATTTTGCCTGACATCAGTTCCCTCAGATGTTAGAAGTATGGAACACTTGTATGACAACTTACTGTAGCCTGATTATGCAACATTCAGATGGCAAACAGATATTTTAAAGTATCCATAGGATTAAAAGAAAGTAGTGAAAAGATATAACTATATACTAACATACATGTAAGGACAAAACTTGAACTGAGGCATCATAAATCAATATGTTTTTCTTTCTTTCTCCTCAGTGGGCAAACTAATTGAGAATGTAGCAATGAAAATCTTAGAATCCTAAATTAATCATGCTTACATCCAACTAAAATAAAAAAGCAGCCTTTACCTTGCTCTACAAGACCTTTCAAGGCTGCAGCTACTGGGTAATAGTATGAGCAGTTGGGATGGATGTAGGTTAGTGTGTATACGTATTTAGGGCCTGCACCACTGACCGGGTCCTTTAGTATATCCTGTCTGCGGTATCATTGGAGGGGATAGATTGCATACATGCAATATGCTTCATGCTTCATGACCAGTTAAATGCTGTCAGGAAACAGGAAGTGGCCGGGCGGTGCCTCTTCTGCATGCAGGCTTTTGTAGGGCACTAGTGTTCTGGCTTTCTTTGTCTCTTAATTGGGTCCCTGCTTTCAGAATCACCACAACCCTTTAGCAGGGTTTTACTGTTGTCATTATTACATTGGTGTTAAGATTTGACATAATTAATATGCAGTGTTGCACATCTACTAGTTGTGAGAGTGCACCAGTAGGGGTACAACCAACTGACTGCCAGGATGGATTCTAAGGCCTTGTCATAGTGCTACAGACAGATGATTTGTTATTGGCTGAGATACCTGTTGCCAGTTAAGGTGAAGTGGTTTAAAAGCTTTTGACTGCCCACTGCTTTCAAAAGCAATCATCCAAGGCTTGAACTGACACAGCTAATGCTTTAAGAAGCCAGTTCACACTTGACTACGGCACGTGGCTGGCAGCAAACAGACCGGCATAGCTCTGTAAAGACTGAAGTGTGCTTCCAATGTTGACCAGGACTAACAAGATCCCAGATGCTCCTAGGCCTCTTCCTCATGTACTGTCATTGTGAAGTTGCTGTGCTGATGGTGCTGGTAATGCTGGGAGGGTAAGCTGCAGAGCTATGAAAGTCAGGACCAGGAAAACTTGGGCCTTTTTTTTACCAGTCAAAGCTGGTTTTATTACTGTTTAAATGATCACTCTGTGAGCTTTGTTTTTTTTTGTGTGTGGAAGCATACACTTCTCTTCTTTGCTTCTGGAAGGAATAAGTGAGATGAAAGGTTGCCAACCTTTGCTGGTTGGTTGAGTGATTGCTAAAAATTGGCAGAGGTGCATGTTGTTTTGACTGTGTCTATATTTAGACATTTTCTATCCTCCTACCCTCCCTCCCTCCCCGCACTCACACACACACGCATTTTCAAAACTGGCTGTTAAATAAAACAATCAAATGACACATCAGTGCAAAGTGAAACAGAGGCAACAAAGCAACAGAACAAGGTGATATAGGAGAAGAAACAGAGTGGAGGGGAGAGAGGGAGAGACTTTAAAAAAGTGGAAGACAGATGCTGAACTGAGATAAAGACAATGAGAGCGGAGAGGAAAGGAAAGGAGAGAGAGGCAGGGGAGGAAAAGACATGCAGACAGAGAAAGAGAGCGAGACGGAAAGCACTGATGAGGGAGAGAGATGCACGGAAAATACTCCCCAGTCACAGTGAGAGCCTATCCGAGGCCATCTGGCCGTCAGTCAACTCCAAACAAAAGAACCTTTTCCCCACGGTTCTTTATACCCTGCTCCTGTCCTTCCCTGACAATGGAGCGCTAAGGCAATTTGCCTGGCCTCATATTCATTGGCCACGGGGTAAGGTTACACTTGTGCCCCTCCATAGAGCCAGCCCTAATGAAGAACGTGTCTGTCTCAGATATTGGAGATGACCTCAGTTATGCACAGCATCTTTCCCTAATGAAGGCCACTGCCACTCTACATATAGTCTAAATTAAATTGGGACAGTGCCCAGGATGTCCGTAGACCAACATGGATGTAAGACGCCAGCAGAGGTTTGCTGTTTTGGATTGAAATCTAGTGAAAATTGTAACTATATATTAACATGACAGGTCGTTTGTGGTCAGTCAGTGTAGGCTAACTCGTTTCAACAGCTGGTCTTGTTAATTGGGACTGATTTGATAGTCTCTGCAAGTTTCTTGGGTCTCTGGGCACACAACATTTTGAAATGCTTGTTAGCCCTTTGGGCAGGCATTTTTCAGATATTTGTTGCCCGAAATAAATAAAAAGAGAATTTTAATGTAGACAAGTAGATATATTTGAGAAAACACTGACTACAACAATCATAATAAATATCATGATGCATCTTACCAAAGTCTACCTGAGCGAAATATCAAAAACACATTTGCACATAGTTATTCTCTGCAAATATATCACTGTTACAAAACTTGAAATGTACTGTTTTGTATTTGATACAAAATAAATCACCAGAGGTCTAAATATATCTTTAAAATATATCACCACATATTTGAAAAACAAAAGATACACAGGTATGGAATCAGATCAATGCCAAAAATATTTTGTAATCTGTAATATAGATTTTGTATCTGTAATATAGATTTTGTATAGTGAAACCATACACTTTCAAAACCTATCTACAGATACGGATTTCAAATACGAAATGTATCTACACTTTCAAAAACTATCTTCACTTTCAAAATCTATTTACAGATACGGATTTCAAATACGAAATGTATCTACACTTTCAAAAACTATCTACACTTTCAAAATCTATCTGCAGATACGGATTTCAGTTACGCATTACGGATTTCTGTTACGAATTACAAAATCTTTTTGGCAGTGTCTTTACTTCCTTTCTAAAGAGCCAATCAGCACTTTTGGCAGATTTTCTAAATCGCCAATCAACACATTGTATCCTGTACTGACTAGCCAATCAGCGCTAGCTTGCTGGTACCTGGGAAAGTTGAGTGAAACGGTGTATGCAGGCAGCAGTCATGGATCAGAGACCGAGAAATGGCACAAGTAAGAAGTCCTATATTTGGAGTTGTTAATAAAGGTATTGTAAAACGCACAATCAAAGTCAGTGGTTTTCACTCCACAACTTCGTTCCACCTGTTTCAAAGATCCTTGTCGTTGTATGGAAGATATTAGGATCTGCTTTGGAAGCTAACGAAAGCTAACGTTAGCATTTTCGTGACAGATCTCCTATTCACAGCATTCATATGACCCATTATCACGATAAGAACATTTAGCAGACAGACTGCTATTGTCTTGTTCTACAGACACATGCTAAGTGATGGTGGGGGTATACCGTTAAGTGCATAATGCATCCTCAACAACTGGATAATGACCAGCCTGATTTCAAAACCACCTTGCAATGTCATTTTCGTTTCTTTTCATGACACTTTGGGGTAGCCTATTTGTAACCATAAGTCCTTGAAAACGCTTTATTATGTATTTTTTGTGGAAGCGAGTTTTCTAGCGTCTCAGTGGAAGAGATATATGAGGCAGCAAGCTGGAGTTCTCGTCACACTTTCATTAGATTATATTTGTTAGATGTGGTTGAGACCAATTTCTTAGTTACAATGCGTTCTGCAGCCAAGCGATCTCTGAATCGCCAGAGCCTAAGATTAACTTAATAGTACAGGTGTTCATCAGCCCTTTGGGCCAGACATAAGGCATGCTTGTTTAACTTCCCCCACCCCACGGCGTTCGTACACCGAATTTTATTCAAACCATGCGGGGGAGACCCCAGATCTCTCCCTAGGCAGAGCGGTGGCAGATTTAGGTTATAATTATTGAATACTGAGCGGGCCAGCAGTTGCCAGCAAGCTAGCGCTGATTGGCTAGTCAGTACAGGATACAATGTGTTGATTGGCGATTTAGAAAATCTGCCAAAAGTGCTGATTGGCTCTTTAGAAAGGAAGTAAAGACACTGCCAAAAAGATTTTGTAATTCGTAACAGAAATCCGTAATGCGTAACTGAAATCCTTATCTGCAGATAGATTTTGAAAGTGTAGATAGTTTTTGAAAGTGTAGATACATTTCGTATTTGAAATCTGTATCTGTAAATAGATTTTGAAAGTGAAGATAGTTTTTGAAAGTGTAGATACATTTCGTATTTGAAATCCGTATCTGTAGATAGGTTTTGAAAGTGTAGATGGTTTCACAGATACTAAATCTATATTACAGATACAAAATCTATATTACAGATTACAAAATATTTATGGCATTGATCTGATTCCATACACAGGTTGATACAAAATAAATAGCTACACAACTGAAAGACAACAACACAATTTGACAACAAATGAATCAGCAAAAGTGTGATCGACATCCATCCTCACGCTCACAGCTCAGTCCGTGGACTGTGGTGATATATTTGCGCAGGAACAAATGGATAATGGTGTGATTAAACCTGAATTAAATCTGAATTCATGTTTTGGTGTAAATGCTATGTTTATGAGATACAGGTTTGTCTGTTAGGCTATGTGCACAAAACAGTATTGATCATCTCAGTTTTTCTGGTGCACTATTTTGCATGGAATCAGAATCAGAATCAGAATCAGATTTTATTTGCCAAGTAAGTTAGAACAAACAAGGAATTTGACCTGGTGAACTGGCTCTCAATGTGCTTACACATATATTACACAAAATATACATTACAACACAATACAAAAAAACAAACACAATATATAACACAAAATATACATTACAACACAATACAAAAACAAACACAATACAATACAAAAACAACAGCGCAATGGTCTATGAAAGTTTGACAAAGTATGTACAGGAGCTGTGAATTTTTACAATAGTGCAAAGAAGAAAGTGGAGAGTGCAAGAAGTGCAGGGATAAATATATATGCTACATGGATAAATATGTATGTTACTTTGAGCAGTTCAATAGTGAGACGGCGAGGGGGAAGAAACTGTTTTTGTGTCTGGATGTTTTCGTGAACAGAGATCTGTAACGCCTACCAGAGGGGAGGTTTGTATCCGGGGTGTGAGGGGTCTGCAGTGATTTTTCTGCCCGTTTCCTGACTCTGGCGGTGTACAGGTCTTGGATGGTGGGCAGGTTGGCACCGATGATCTTTTCAGCAGACCTGACTGTCGTATGCCAGTAGGGCAGGCATCAAACACAGCCTGATCAGTACCTAATGAACCCATACATGTCCTAGTACCTAATGAACCCATACACGTCCTAGCAGTACTAGTACTGAATGAACCCATACACGTCCTAGCAGTACTAGTACCGAATGAACCCATACACGTTCTAGCAGTACTAGTACCGAATAAACCCATACACGTCCTAGTACCTAATGAACCCATACACGTCCTAGCAGTACTAGTACTGAATGAACCCATACACGTCCTAGCAGTACTAGTACCGAATAAACCCATACACGTCCTAGTACCTAATGAACCCATACACGTCCTAGCAGTACTAGTACTGAATGAACCCATACACGTCCTAGCAGTACTAGTACTGAATTAACCTATACACGTCCTAGCACCTAATGAACCCATACACGTCCTAGTACCTAATGAACCCAAACACGTCCTAGCACCTAATGAACTCATACACGTCCTAGCGGACAAACCATCATGTTTAACAACTTGTTCCTTCGGTGCTCAAAGTTTTACCTCTAGACCTCAAAGTTGTCAAAAAGCAAATAAAGGAGAACATTTTATTTCACTTTGCAGATCATTTCTGATCAGCCCATTAGACAGGGTGCTGTTATATTTTGGTTTGCTGATGGTAAACTAGATTGTCCCAGGACGTCTTTTTGCAAGCTCTTGGTCTAGAATCAATCTTCTTCAAGCCATGTCTTGTTTGACCAACATACTACTCAGTAAACATTAAATACAACACACAATATTGAATCATACCACTACCCCCTATCCTAACAAAATCAAGAGAATAGACTTGTGGTTTCTACATTTAGACATTACAGTTAACAATGATGACAGATATCAGAGTCATAACAGTATTAGTCTTCTCTTTCATGAGAAATGTCAAATCTGCCGTTATGTGCAATATACATAATATGTGTGTCCTGAAAAGACTGTCACATTTGGGTTATCCTGTCGCATTTGACTTAACAGGATGATGGATAATAGATACTAACTGGCATTGTAGCTCATTTTGGATAGAAAGAACTTGTCAGAAAAGGCCTTATGGAGACAGGGTGAAGGCTGGGTTTTGTGGGGTAACAGAGAGAATAGATGATTTATTATGTGAGGGATAACGGCCGACGAGCTGTACAGTTCTACAAAGGTAATGGACGCTGCGGGGCAAAGAACTCCACGACGCGAAGTCCATTACCTTTCTGGGAAAATCCCTTACATAATAAATCATCTATTCTCTATATTATGTATATTGCACATAACGGCAGATTCTATACAGCTCGGAGGCCGTTATCCCGCTTATCTCCAGTTTACAACATCCAAAAATGTTTTCAAAATTATTAGGGCCCGAGCTGCTGAAGGCAGCGAAGCCCTATTGTTATTCTATGGTTAATTCTTTTTTTGTGTGCGAAACCTCCTCGAAAACTCACCAAATTTGGCAGGGACGTTATGCCGGGAATTCTAAGATCTTTTGCGTTGAAGGCCCCCTAGAACACCCTAGAACACCCTAGAACAGTGGTTCTCAACCGGGGGTACGCGTACCCCTGGGGGTACGTGAAGGTAGTCCAGGGGGTACGTGAGATATATAAAAAAAAATATTTAAAATAAGCCTCCATCCAAAAATCATTTAAAAATACTTATTATACGGCTCTTCAGAATGTTCCAAAATGTACGTTGATTTGTATGGGCCATATGTGGGTTAAATGTCTGCGTTCGCAGGTTTGTAATTCCTTGATATTCACTGCTGCGTAAAGTTTATCACCGCTGTCATTGGCAACAGGTTTTTTGCTTCTAATTCACATTGCATATCATTCCGCAAGTAGTCCGGTTAGTTAACGTAACGGAAGGTCATTGAAACTTGAAGTCAGAAGGTGGATTGCTCAGCATTTGCGTGCAGAACTATTTCTTAGCGGAAATCACGAAATGACAACAAACTCATTCAAAAGAGGTATTCTGGAGGAATGTCTTCTATCGTTTTGGCAAGTAACTGTATAATAAGCGCGATTTTTTTCGCGAAAACATGGAAGCTGAACACACACAACTGCTGCTGCACACAGACGTGCGTTGGCTCTCTCGAGGGAGAATACTCAAACGGCTGTTGAAATTACGATCTGAAGTACAGACCTTTCTGATTGAGCACAGATCCCCCAATGCCACACAGACTGGCTTGCAAATATGTGCTATCTGGCAGATATATTCAGCAAACTGAACGAACTGAATATGTCTGCAGGGAAAGGACACCAGCATTTTAAACCTGTATGACAAGGTGGGAGGCTTCCCGAAGAAAGCAGAGCTGTGGAGAAGAGCCTCTGCACAGGGGGATTTCTCTCTAGTGAGGATGTGGACAGAGCTCCAGTCCAGTTTGTCATCGTGGGACATTAGACCAATTTGATTCAACATTTTAATTTTCAATTTCCTCCTTTCCTGACATGGAGGAGAAATCAACACAGCTGGATTGGGTGAAAACCCCATTTCTGTTGTCCGAAGCATGTGGAAGCTCTGTCACTAATCAGGAAACACTCATGGAAGTGTCATCTGACCGTTGACTCCAGATGAAGTTTGCCACATCCACACTCACACAGTTTTGGATGTGTGTGATGCAGGAGCACCCTGACCTGGGAGAGAAAGCTTTGGAGCAGCTACTACCCTATGCCTCCACATACTTATGTGAGGCCTCCTTCTCTGCAATGACTGTGATCAAAACAAAGCAGAGAAACAGACTGTGCCTGGAGAAGAGCTTGATCACAGCAGTTGCCTCCTTGCCACCAAGACTGACAAAGATTTTCAGCGAAGCACAAGCACAAGTTTCTTACTAAAATGTAATTGCAAACGCACTCAGTTCAATGCAACAATATTCAATGTTCAATCTTCAGTGCTGACAGTTTAATAAATCAGACAATGATGGCATAGAGCTGTGTATAACATATTTTTTTTCAATCAAAAATGCTTTGCGCTGGTTAGGGGGTACTTGGCTGAAAAAATATTTCACAGGGGGTACAAAACTGAAAAAAGGTTGAGAACCACTGCCCTAGAACATTGCAAATACCCCTATGCATTGGGGTTAGTTTGGCATAGCAAAAAAATGATTCTGCAAACTTTTTTGTCATGCCCAGACGCACCAAAAAGTGTACTGACGAAATGGTGGCAGGTCAACAGGAAGTTGGCAATTTTGAGTGGAACGTGCGTTTTTACCTGTTTTTGGCCCTTTTCACACCTTGCATCTGATCGAACTCCTCCTACAGATTTAATGGGAATGCCTTCAAACTTGGTCAGGATACTCTTCAGCCATGGGGGATGAAATTGTATTGAGGGATTGTCCAAAATCTGAAAGGTGTGGGCGTGGCAGACCCTCAAACATCGACTCGCCACTACTCGCCAAAACCACAAACTCACTTAAAAATCCTGCCTGCATTGTCAGATCCTCACCAAACTGCATAGGGTGGACGCTGGACCCGGCCTGAACGCATACATATGCCCATAATGCCACTCCCCTATAGCGCCCCCTGTTGGTGGTTGGAAACATTGCACATTGTCCCATCCTGACCAAACTTCATAGGGTGGACGCTGGACCCGTTCTGAACTCGGATATATAACCGTAATGTCACTCGCCTATAGCGCCACCTGTTGGTGGTTGGAAACGTCGCTTTCTTTATTCTTTGCGCTGTATTGTTGTGATGTGTTTATGTACGTGGCATTCTCACGGCTCCCTCTACGCTTGACGGACGGCTGTGCGGTGCACGTCTGCCATCGACCAGCGCCTTCCCCAACGCGCGCACGTGCTCGGGCCCGCTCATCACTGCTTGCAGTTTTAATTATTATTATTATTTAGAATTTCCTTTATATTTAGGGAACTTAATATGCATAATACCCTGATGAATTCTTGACTTGAAGCCTAGTGCTCCCGTTAGAGAAAGTAGTGAGAAAGTAGTGCGTGGAACTTCCCCGGGCATTGCTGCAAAGTGACACTCATGAGCTCACCTCTGTAAACGGACACACGGACACAGGTGTTGTTCATAAGGTTTTACTATTTAAAGTTTAACTCCACATTTCCGTTGATGGTGGACAGAGCAACAGGGAGGACAGAGCAACAGGGAGGTCAGCTTTGGTGATTTTGGTCGAAGGCTCACAATCGAGCCGGCGAGTTAGCCGTGAGCTACTATCTGTTTGAATGAACTTTTGGTCTAAGCGTTAGCAGCCGCCTACAAATAATAATCGAGACTTTCAGTTAAGACTTACAATACTCTGCAACATTCGTGTAGCACATAAACAACTAACCGAGTCAATTTAGACATATAAAAAGTCGTGTAGATAGCTTAATTCACATAAAGCATTTCCCACTAACTTCTCCCAACACGCCGCCATCTTTGTTCAAATTATCCTAGCTGTCAAAAAATAAACGTTTCGTTGGTTGTCAATGGTAACCATTCAAGAGCATTGATATGGAACGGCGATTTAACTTTTCTACTGGGACTACGTCCAAGGTGTCCGGTTATACGAATTTAATGTACACCCCATTAACCAATCAGAAAACAGTATTTCGTTCCAGAGGGAGATAATAGTTGATAATTATTATTAGATTCTTCATTGCAGCAGCTTGTCTCTCCCTGGCCTTGTGTATTCTATTGCAGGTGAGAGCCTCATGATTTCCCTGTTTCCGTTCTTTGATCTTTCACAATCTGGCTGTGTGTCACAGATGATAGTGTTTTGTCACATTACTTGTGAATGAAATGTCCTCAGTCTTGTCCTCAGTCTTGTGCTAATTAGCTATTGCAAAGTATTTTTTTTTTACCAATCATTATTGTCATTGTGAACTCTTGCATAAGTATTCAACCCCTATACATTAATACTTGGTAGAGAACCACTTTGTGGTGAGGCAGTACCAGATTAGCACATTGTTCTGCACTGTCTTTCCTCATTCTTTTTTGGTACATATAGAACATCTAGGTTAATAGGATGGCAGTCGTGGACTGCAGTGACACAGACTCTGAGTAGAAATTTTTCAGGGCTTTGACTGAGCCGCTTGTGAACGTTCACTTGACTGTTTTTGAGCCACTCCAGCGTTGCATTAGCCTTGTGCCTTGGACAATTGTCCTTCTGGTAGGTAATCCCGTTCCCAACCCTAAGTTTCAGAAGCTTCAACAGGTTTTCATGGGATATTGTGTAGATTTTACTTCCATCCATCCTTCCTTCAATTCTTAAGTAGTCCCCCAGTTCCTGCAGTCAGACGGCACTGCCATATTTCACAATTGGGATGGTGTTTCTTGAGGCATTGGTGGTGTTACATTTACGCCATAGTGCTGTGAGGATTGGCCAAAAATAGGACCATAAAAACCTTTTCTCATATCTTAAGCATCCTACAAAAATGCTTTAATGTGGAACTTTTATGACAATAGGCCCTAATACATGTGCCAATGTGATCAGAACAGTTTATTGTATCGTATTCGCGTGTAGGTGTGAACATTTTCAAGGGAAACGGCTCTTGTCGTTACGTGTTTACATGTGGAAAATGTAAAGCGTTTACATTGCCTCGGGCATGCGCAAAGACCACGGAGATGTGCTCCCACCTGGTTTGTTTACTAACAACATCAACGTGGATCCGCATCGTGCACAGGCAGTGTAGTGGCTTAAAGTTCCCTTCTTTCTATCAGCATATAGTTCTTAATATTTTCTTTGAATAACCACTCTCAGATGGAAAGAAAACGAGTCTACGCGTGGATGTGTTTCAACAACGGTAGAAAACTGTGTTTACTCCGTCTTTTACTGAACTCATAATTATATGACAGTGGTAGGCTATTAGTTACAGTTGAGACACCCGAAATAACTTGCATGCGCAGCAATCCTGAGACGTGATTTTTTTGTTTGCACATGAATACTAACGTCTTCTCTGATCCCAGGAAATTTCAGCACACAACCCATCTCCCTTACGGAGATATTGGCGAAAGTTGTTTTACCTACTTCATTGCAAACGTCTAGTTTTGCAAACGTGTCTCAGTCTACTACACCATACATAGCATATCATGTTTGTAGAAAATGATTAAGGTGCAACAAATGGCAATAAGCATATTTAAATGAAATGATTCACATTGCAAGTAAAATGGTGCGGCTGGAGCAGATACAGGGAGAGACAACGGTGACGCAGTTTGGATGTAGCGACAAACGTTTATGTGCTGTAACAAACACTAGTGTTAACCAGTAGGCCTATGTGAGTAACGTGGGTTTTATTAAAACATAGCGTGTGTAATGTGTAGCTATTTCATTCCGTTTGTTAACCTTTCCGGCTGTCTGTATGTATTTACTAGACAGCAGTAGACGTAAAGGAAAGGGAATTAACCCCGGCAGCGGAGCATTTTGCGGAGCATTTTACTCCCCCGCATTCTCTCTACAAACTTCCATATAGACGCGGGATCAGAAGAGGAAAATCTTTGTTTCGTTAGGCTATTAGTTATATTTGAAAACAGCCAGTCATTGTAGCCTACCACTCGTGGAATAAGGAATTTCAAAGAGATGATGGAGTGATTTGACTCAGAAGTGACATTGGGCATTGGCAGCGCGATATGTTCAGAACAACTTAAACTTCTAGCTCAGTAACATCAACAGCTAAGAAAGAAGGTAAGAAAAATAGTCGGAAAACTTTGATTTGCAAGGGAAGCAGGCAAGTGTTGGGGTTGTTACAGTATATAGCCTACAATGTGGTGAAATTTCGGAATGAATAGGCTTGAGTGGCGTTTCCTAAATATGCTTTCTTTCATTTTGCAAAAAACAGTAGGCTATATTACCATATTAAAATGGTGTACCAAATTGTGTTTTATTACTGATAAAAAATTGTAGGCCTACTAGCCTATTGGATCAGTCTCCTTTCAAGAACAGGCAAGAACTTTCTAGCCTCCTGTCACCGTCTCCCCCCAGTCACGCACCGACTCCCCCATGACACATCGGCCTGATTTGACACGCCCTTTTCTGAGCCGAACGATCGTGGTAAACCACCTCTCTCGAAAGGCTCAGACGATCGGCGGAAAAATGAACAGTTCACATCTAGACCCCTTATACATGAGGCAATTGTAACACGTTCGCGAGTTTCTATCGGTGCAGACGCGATGTAACCGCTTTACATTGACGCATGTATAAGGGGCTATTGTTTTTGTAGACAACCCAATAGATGTTTCGGTGGAGATGTGCGGGCAGTGGTGGCTTCTGTCACCAGTTAATATCTTCTTTGGATACTTGGTTTGGGGGACTGGCTCTTCTACAGCATAGCATTTGGGTGGGGTGATGCAACTTCCACTTTCATCCTATGGGTCCAGTGTTGCTCAATTGGATATGAAAAAAAACTTAGATAAAAAACGTTTTCTCTCTTGCAAGAAATATATTTTTTTCAACGTTTTAACGTTGAACATTTATTTTGCCTTCAAAAACATAAGAGCATAAATGCTAACAATAAAAACTTGATGTAAAAACTTTTGCAAGTCACTGTAGTTGCAACTTTAATCTTTTCTTGACTAAGTTGGGGTCCTCCTTAGCTCTCATCAGCTATTTCTCTTAGCTCTTAAGACAAGTTGTCATGGAGACAGGGAGTACAGGCAGCCTGAGGCCTTTTCAGCTGCTTGGTCCTGGTATGGCATGGGGAAAGCCCATGTGAACATTTTCACTTGCCTTCTTTGCTAAACCTGTGTTGTACAACTGTGAACCAGATGAGGTACCGTAGATTCATTGTCAGTACTGTGTGACAAATAACACCCACTAAAGACAATGTATGCTGCTACCCCCCCCCCCCCCCCCCCCCCAGGCTGAAGCACAAGAACAGTAGATGACACATCTCTGTCTTTGGGAAGGGTGCTTAATTAAGAGGGTTAACATTGGCCTGACTAATGGCAGTGCTCAATAGTAAGAGGAATCAGTTAGCTTGTTCTCTCAAGAGAGGATACAGCAGATGCTAGTTTTATGCACACACACACACACACACACACCCACACACACGCGCCACACACACACACTCAATCACACTCACTCACACAGTCAAACCTCTCCTATTGAGCTCACTACTGAGGGGCCTTTGAGAGGGGCAGGCAATCATACTCAGTCAAGGCCAGCTCCTTTTTCCCTTTCTTCCTCTTTCCCTCTTTCACCAGCTGTGAAAGGCAGAAAGAAGTTCCGTTTTTGGCAGTTTGCTTTGAAAACGAGAAAAGGACATTTCAGTGCAGCAGGTGAAGACCCCTCCTCCCAAAACAATCCGTCCCTCCCACCCTGCTGCTAGTGAGTGCACTGAGTGGTAACTGAGATGATGGGTGAAGCTTGAGTGCAATAAGACACTGAATCCATGGGGGTGCTCCGGCCGAATGGAGCCAAGCCTTGTCTGTGTGCAAACCAACACCTGCTTGTTTTTAGGTCTGTTTGACGGCTCTCACCGTTCATTAAGTCAGGTGAGGAGGAGTACAGTTTATCAACTAGCCATGCATTCAGCCCCCTCACTTTATGACTTTAATGCTCTCTAACATTTTAGTGATGGTCCTCCTCGTCAGGCGCAGACTGGTTGTCACTATCCCTGTGGCAGAGAAGTTGGCCATCATGACCAGTCCAGGACATGGCAATAATAATATCCACAGCCCTCTTCGTTTCACAATGTATGAAGAACAAGAAGCAATGTGGTGGTGGATTTTTGCTGGTAGACTTGGAGCCTTGTGCGTGTGTGTGTGTGTGTGTGTGTGTGTGTGTGTGTGTGTGTGTGTGTGTGTGTGTGTGTGTGTGTGTGTGTGTGTGCATGTGTGGTCAAAACTGGACCAAAAAGGTTTTCAGTAGTCTGTTACTGTGCCATTTAACAATTAATGTAATATTTTTGTTCATCCTTCTATATTCATCTGTATGTTATTCAGTCTGTCTCTCCCAGCGCTGTCAGAGATGTATGTATTAATGATGGGAATGGTGTTTCTTAATGAAGAGGCATTAGTGCTTAGGGTTCAAAGCTCCAAGCAATAGATTTTTAAAAAAATGTGTTAGTTTGGAGTAAAATGTCATACTCCTTTCCTTATAACCTCCCCTCTGGGAAACTGATATTGATAGTTAGAGACACACCACCCAAACAGACTCACTACCTAGTTAAGTGACTACTATGGAGTAACATATAGAGAGGGACTTCAGGATTAGAGACGAGATGAGATGAGATGATGTTAGTTTTCTGTCAGATGCCTGTCAGTTGGCTGGATGAAGTGCAGCTACAGGGAACTGTGTTTTTTCTAATTGCATCTTTCAGTGTTGCTCATTTACAGGCTGTATGGGTGTTTGAAGGTAATACCTTTAATGTAGAATAAATGTTGGGGTCAGTAATCATTGCCCCATCAAATCTGATTTTTGCGAATCAGATCCAATCCACATTTGAAGGTGATTTGAAATGCAATTCCAATCAGATTCCTCCCGATGCATCTCAGGACACTCTGGCTGCTCAAATCAGTTTTCAAAGTGACTTTTGCATCACTCGCGTCAGAATGACAATGTCAGATCCAGAGTGACTGAAGTGCTGGAATTCCTGCTGCTATTAGCCATGAACAGTATAGGAGCTCCCAGCAGAGCACCAAATAACTTACTGTGATCGATGTGTTGGTTCTGTACTCTTTGAGAGCTCTATAGAGGAGTGTCAACATAACAACATGGAGAATAACAGTCTGTGGACAGATGCTGAAATAAATTGTCTGCTGTGTAGAGGCAAAGCTGGAAGAAACCTACTGTAGTTACTGGCGCCTATGTCATAACCACTGCAAGGGTCACCAACCTATCCCATGGGTTGCTGATAGGTTGGTGATATCTGGAAACATAAATCCGATCTGATCACTTGCAAATAACAGTGCAGACAGTCTGTTTTAAAAGTGGCTCTGATTTGAGAAACAAATCCAATTGGCCTGCAGTCTGAGCCGAGCCTCTGTGAACCCCTCTGGTGCGTCTGGAGAGCTGAACCTCCCAGCAGTCGTTCCAATGTTCCCATGGCACTCGGTTGTCATGACGGTGTTGCAGACGCCCCCACTGGTGGGGCCAGAACAATCTCCAGCACCATGATGAGAGCTACTTTCAGAAGGGCATGTGCCCTGGTGGGATGAAGTCTGCATCCTTCTTCTTCTCTCTCCTTTCTCTTCTTCTTGCCTTTTTTTCCCCCGAGAGGTTCATTTTGAAAGAACATTATCTCAGAGGTGTCAAGAGGTCGGTCCTGCAATTCCACTCAAAAAGAGATTTATTGTTGTTTTTAAATGTAAACTTGAATATACTCTTTTTCTGAACAGAAAGCTGCTACTTCTTGTATTATTACCTATTTATATTGATTATTCATGGGTTGGGGGGGGGGGGGGAGGGGGGCGGTTGTAAGTCTACCCCATTCTGAGGAGAGGTATGGTTTCACTGATCACAGACTACCTGGGAACTTGACCCATGATGGGTATGGAAGCAGTGGGCCAGGGATGCCAGACACCACTGTTGAGCCTCTTCAAGGTGTTGAGGGCCTTATTCATTGAAACCCAAATGAAGGAAGGCGCCTGCGTAACCACTCCTATTAGGAGCTCTAAGGGCAGATCTTAGACTGGCAAGGGGTGAGTGTCAGTTACCTGTTACTGCATCACTCCTGCTGTGTTTCTCACGGGGAAGGAGTCTGGGTTAGCCCACGAACCCCGCCCACAACATTTGAGGTCTGGAAGTTCGGTCTGGCACTGCTCCATTGGGGAGAAATTGTCAGTTTTCAGCAAAATGATTTAACCAATGAAATTGTCAGGGTCGGCTTTATACGATTATGGACAGATGATCAACCAACGCTTGAGTTGAATTAACGGTAGAGTCGAAATCGTACCAAGATGGCGGCCTCTCGGGAGCCTGTTAGTGGGAAATATTTTATGTGAATTAAGCAATCTACACTTTTTTTATGTCTACATTGACTCTGTTAGTTGTGTATGTGCTACACGAATGTTGCAGAGTATTGTAGGTCTTAGCTGAAGCTCAAGACCATTATTATTAGGGTACTGCTAACGCTTAGACTAAAAATCCATTGAAACACATAGTAGCTAGCTAGCCTCGCTGCTAATAAGTATAACGTGAGCATGCATATCTCACAGATATTGACAGCGCATTATTTTTTAAAGAGGAACAGAGAAACGCGATCAAGGCATTTGTCGATCGAAAAGATGTTTTTGCCGTCCTTCCTACGGGATCTGGTAAAAGTTTAATGTATCAGATGGTCACACTACGTTGCTCTGATTGGTTCTAGGTATTCAATTGAGCGAAGAGGCATTTTTTTCCCTGGTTCGTTGAAACACAGCTCAATGGAGCAGTATAAGACTCATATTCTGTCTAGAATTATGAGTATGACATCGTCAGGCTAGGTCTGGGTAGGTTAGGATAGTGGTTATGGATCATCGTGCCACTAATACTGGAATCCTAGTACAGGGTTGTATGATGTGTCACATGGGAGCCATACCCCTTCTCTTACTGGGTTCATATCCAATGCCAACCTTGGCCCAAGCTTGAGCTAGTCTTGGGGATCTCATGCCTGAAGGGGCTTTCCTGTCATTCAGATGTTAGATGTTTATCACTGGGAGCTTTTTTTTACAGATGTGCTAGTAATAGTATGTAATACTATATGTATAGTAATATGTACTCGTGGTGGTAATAGTATGTTATACTATATGTATACTAATATATAATAGTGGCCCTGACACTGACTAGGCTGACACTGACCTGTTCCCCTTCTTTCTGGCTAGTAGACTCTCTAAAAGTCTCTTAATATGTCTGTGTTTGTGTCTGTCTTTCTCTTCTTCACCAAGGGCATGTGGTAACGTTAGGCCTTAAATAGGCTTTTGAGAGGGCTTACTTTTAGACCCCCTCGGTTCTAACACTGTCTCACCTATAGTGCTGTGTAGCCCACAAACCCTCCCCCCCCCTCCCCACACACACACACACACACAGACACAGACACACAGGCATTATAACCACAATCGCTGTAGAAGTGAAGCCTGATTCTAGTCAGCCCACTTCTTCAACAGAAGCCCTGACGCTCGGGGATTTCCTCAGTACACCAAGTCGCTTTGGCAAATTTGCATTCAGTGTGCAAAAGCATTTTTTTTTTGAAATGCCAAACTGACTCATTTCAAGAGCGAACATAAAGATATCTCCATTTCGATTTTTTTGGATGATGAACTTTACCTTTTTGTATGCATCTTTTATCAGCTTTATATTATACATATAGTTCAGCCTGGTCTAAATGGACGATTGTATGCTTTATGTCTAAGACTGTAAAAAAAAACTGACAAATGATAGTCTGTCTCTCTTCCCTTTTACCTTTTTTCCGGTCTTTTTCTTAATCCCAAAGGCATAATGTTTTTCTTTGCCATTATTATTATTATTGTTATTATGATGTATTGTACCAGCTGTTATGTATGTATGCTGTTGCCCCTGCTCATGTTTGTGTGGGGCCGCCATCCACAGGTGAAGCTGGTGAACTACATCAGCAAGCAGCTCCAATTCAAGCAGTGTGTTCCCAAGCGTGAGAGAAGCACTGCGCTGGAGAGCTACCCGCGTCTTGGCGACTGGCTTCACACCATCAACCTGAAACCAGAGATCATTGAGGTGCGTCACATTGTGTGTGTGTTTGTGTGTGTGTGTGTGTGTGTGTGTGTGTGTGTGTGTGTGTGTGTGTGGTGTGTGTGTGTGTTGTGACATGTGAATTTGAATGCTCTCTCTCTCTCTCTCTCTCTCTCTCTCTCTCTCTCTCTCTCTCTCTCTGTATAGTCTTTCTCATCATAAGGAAAAAGGCCTTCTAGGGGTGTCGCAGCAGAGAGATAGCGGACTGACATGTGATCTGTGAACAGCCATATGGTACCCTACTGCTTGGCAGCGCTCTATGAGTGGCTGATGGCTACCTTAGATCTAGGGATCAGCTGGAAGAGCTTTAATTTACTTAAGTAATTACTTGCAACTGGAAGACGGCGCCGACTGCTTCAGGTCTTAGATTGAGATAACGCTGTAACTGCAGTGTAATGCAGGATTGTATTATGTTCTGTTAGTGTTGTGGCCCGTGCAGTACATGAGTTGAGGGTGTTTAACCAGCAGACTTTACTAACTTACAAGCATGTATCCGCATGAGTGGAAGTTGTGAAATTCTCTTGCAAAGCGGTACAAAAGATACTTCTCATTTTCATCCTGAGGAAACTGCGGAGAAAGTATGTGAATTGAGATTGATTAAGTCAGCTACTTCTGTAATTCACACTTTGACCCCAATAGGCCTTTTGTTTGTGATCTCCATGACTTTTGTGATTGATCTTGTCTGGCGCTAAATGGCACAGATCTGCCTGGTTATCAATGCACATTATATATATATCTCTCATTGTTACATTTGCATACCATAAGCAGTCCCCATGGTAATGATTCTGCCTCGGTAGCATATCACCCACAGGCTGTTTGCAACCAAATACCTCTTAAGGCCTTTGCCTGTAATTAAGTTGATGGCCAAAGATCCTGTGTCCTCAGAAGTGTCCAGTGAGTGCCTCTGCCATTTAGGTCATTCCTTGTTTCCAGCATGTTTACAGTAGCCACAATAGAAGAGGGGTAGAGAAAACAGAGGGAGGAAGAGAAGAGACAAGGAGGAAAATGGGAGTAAGGGACACAGTGGGATAGACAGAGTGAGAAAAAACTGGGGAAGAGCGAGAGAGTCAGCCAGAAAGATGGAGTTAGCGAGAAAAATAGTGAAATCCAGGTTAGCACAGTGCGGTTCAGTGGGTGGCCAGACTCTGCCTGAGTCACATTCCTGCCACACACCCGATACAGCACTCTAATCCAAGGGAATGTGCTGCGTCAGTCTATCTCTGTTTCTGTCTCTCTCTCTCTCTCTCTCTCTCCCTTACACTCCCCCTTTCTCTCTCTCTCTCTCTCTCTCCCGAACTCTCTCTCTCTCTCTCTCTCTCACACACACTCCCCCACCTATCCCTCTATTTTTACATCACAAGGGGGCGGGTGGGTGCCTCCCCCTGGCTGTCACGTCGCCTCACTGTCTGACTGGGCAGAACAGGATCAGAGGCTCATCTACTCCTCTGTTTATTAATCTTCTCATCTAATCGCTCCAAAAAGTCCATGAAGTGGTGGTAAGAAGAGGAAGAGGAAGGGAGAAAGAGGGAGAGAGAAAGAAAGAGAAAGAGAGGGAGAAAGAGAGAGACTGAAAAGAGCATGGAGAGCCTTGGTGGTTAGCCTGCGCTGTTGATTTAGCTGTCTAGCACACACACATGGGTGTGTGTCACTTTATGTGTGTTGTAGATTACATCGGACCCTCCTGAGGTATGTGTTAGTGTGTGTGTGTGTGTGTGTGTGTGTGTGTGTGTGTGTGTGTGTGTGTGTGTGTGTGTGTGTGTGTGAATGTGTGTGTGTGTTCCCTCATGCATGTTTTCTGCCTTTTGCCTGAACCTGGGGATGGGGACTTACATGTAGTCTAACATCCCAATCATTGCAAAAACTTGATTTCTTAAACACGAGGACTGAAAAACATGTCTGTAGTAATAATGCTGATTGTCTCAAGAAAAGCATGTGACTGTGTCAGTGTGTATTTTTGAGAGTGTGGTTTGTGTAAACATATCGTAGACAATGCATTTCCCAGGTCACCCTTAGTCAAACGAAAGCAGAGTTGTCTGTTTTGGCAGGAATTTGGCAGGAATAGTTGTCCGATCGGTTTTGCCACCACATAATGGAGTTGGGTGCCTCCCTCCGCTTTCTCAGGCAGTATAAATCAAATCCTGATCTGAAGGTGCGAGATGTGATTGCCACTAAAGTCCCCCCCTCCCCCCACCCACTCCATCCCTGTAACTGTTTATACACCGGGTTGAGCGGAATCTCCCTCTGGGCAGGCAAGATGGGGCTAGCCTTTGACTGATTTGCATCAGTGGACTCTTTGGAGAAATGTGTTAAAAAGCAGCCTTGCAACAGCCAAGTGCTTGGGTGTACGTGCATGTGTATCCACAGGTGGAAACATCTTAAAGTCTTTTAGGTCACAGATAATTTGGATTTTTAGATTATTTGTGTTACTTGTTAGCGTTGAGGTTAGGGAGCATATCGGGACGAGGCTATTGTAGTCTTTCATAATGATCTAATCTTATCCATATACTAAAGATACTGACTGTGATTTGGGATGGCACAGTTCCGACTTGAACCCGTATCTGAGGTCACAGGAGGTGGGCCTGTTTGCACAAAGGCTAAAAAGCACCCACCATAGTCACTTGATATTCGATGGAATGGCTGATACTTTGCAACTCCCTCAATAACAGAATACATAGAAAAACATTATCTTGTCTGAATCTTCTGTTGGCTCAAACTTCTATAGCTTCTCTTGAAGATCATCCTTATAACCAGTGAAACAAGCCCTGCAGTCTGGGATCCATGAAGATTGGATTATCCCCCAATTAAACCTCCACCATTGGTCAGGAGTAATGAATGGATGATGTTGCATTAGAGTCTTCCAGGCAGAACTTGCGCTAAAACGTCCCTTTCCACTCCTCCCAGTGTGGTTATGCACATTACCTTACCTCTTATTGAATAGCCTTTGAATTCACCATGGGGAAGCTTTCAAGAAACGGAATTCCAAGAACCAGGCTTTTCCAAGATTGCTATATTGCCCTCCAGGCTGAGAGGGTAAATCAAGGGTTTTCATAAGCCTGGTGTGGAGTCATTGGAGAGCAGGAAATGGGTGTTGCATAGAGTTGGCAAAGAATATGACTGACTCAAGAGTATGTACTCAGGGGATTTGTACGTTTTTATAAGTTGTTTGACCTTGAAGATGAAGACCACAAACCTTTTTTTTGACACCTTACAGCCTGTACATGTGGGCAAAGCGGTACATATGAGGGACATAGTTAATGTACCCAAAGTGGCTGTGGACGCAAGATGAAGAGACTTCAAAGATCCCTATAATCTGGACTCACCATTGCTTACGGAAACTGCCCAGACAGAGGTCCTTCTTTTAGTACAGAGGTCAAATTGATTGGCTGTCACAGCATCAGTTTGTTTGTACAAGTTTACGGCATGGAGCCAGTGTGACCGCTTTTAGGCACAGGCTTAATGGTTCCACAGTTAATAAAATGCTTGTATATGAGAGGATATTTTTCCACTAAAGTTTCCAGTGTGGCCTGATTTGTTGTGTTTGAACTTTTCATCCTGTCTTTAAAGATCCCACACTGCTTTGTGTGTGATTTGAAAACAACTTGACGTGTTTCATACACAGATCCCAAGAGAAGATAATGGCAGCTGATACTTGGAACGCACTCGTACTCTCCACTCGTATTTTTACTGTTGCTTGACCTGATAGTTTAGGATTAGCGTTTTACCATTAGTAGCCTGTAAAGGGTGGCAAGATGCGTCCTGTTTACAAACAAGAGCCACCTGTTTCTCCAGATGGATGAAAGAGCCTAGAGGCATGTGGTATGATATGGCCTTTAAGTATTTATTTTGGATGGGGGGGTGGTATGTTTGAGAAATACTGGGCAGAGTATGCTTGGGGGGCAGGGGCAGTAGGGGGAATCCCGGTTGCTTGGAGACCACTTTGACATGCCAGGAAGAAGCCATTGGTTGCCTGGCAGAAGCTTGAAAAAAGAGAAAGAGAAGGAGAGAGACAGGAAGGGAGACCAAGGGAGGGAGTTGTACTGAAGACGGGGTGGAGAGAGAGAGAGAAAGGAAAAGGGCTGAGTAAGAGAGCACGGCTATCACAGCGTGACTGAAGTGGAGTGAAGTGGCGTGGTCGCTGGCTGCCGCTACTGGATTATGAAAGAGAGGGATACAGCACTTCTGTTCTAAGCCCTGTAATGGTATTGTGTATTTTGAATAACTTTATTATTGTAGAATAAAATATGAAATACTTGCTTTCCTAGTCTTAAAGCATTTTTCTAGCTTTCACTTTTCTAATTTGTTTATGGCGTAGGAATAGTAACCTTGGGTCAACAGTCAGAATCGCTTTATCTGTAAACTTAAAAAATGTCTCCTCTCCTCTTGAAGACCTCCAAAAGAGTTTTAAACAAGTCTGACACGTGCCTTCATTGAAACTGATGCTTCTCACGGCTGTGTACCCCTTTGACCAAATACACGCCCTCCTACAGATTTGACGTCTTTCAGTGGGCACACTTTTCCCAATCTTAGTCTTGTTCTGTGGTTTGTTAGCCTGTATTTTCCTTGATTATGGGACTCTTACTGTCAGTTCTGAAGTTTCACATGAAGTCTGTACCTCACAGCAGACAGGGAAGATGCAGGCACCTGAATTCTTGTTTGTTTAATGATTTGCGAAGAGCGCTTTCTTGGGCGTGTTGGTGTTACTGCGAGTGGGAGAGAGGATTTAGTCTTGTTCCGTGGGTGTGTGTGTGTGTGTGTGTGTGTGTGTGTGTGTGGGGGAAAGGGGGTATATAATTGTGTTTATGTGTGGTTGGTGGATTTATGACGTCTCTTTGTGAGCCACACTTGCCTCTGCTCTCTGTCACGACGTCATG
The DNA here is from genome assembly GCF_963457725.1 of Sprattus sprattus. Classification (NCBI taxonomy): domain Eukaryota; kingdom Metazoa; phylum Chordata; class Actinopteri; order Clupeiformes; family Clupeidae; genus Sprattus; species Sprattus sprattus. Next base: position 24,766,013 of record NC_137928.1, on the reverse strand, counting down.
CCTAAACACGAGTGTGGACATGTCCAGACCCTACCCAGGTATGGGTATGTGTCAACCTCTTTTGAAGCTTTGTAGCTTAGTATCACAGCCTGGCTTCTGTTGGATATTATTTTGTTTTCCAAGCTGATTCACACATGCTCATTACACGGCGCACACACACGGACATTTGAACACACTGTGATTGAAGCCCACATACATACTGAACTGATTTGCATCATATGGATGTCTTAGCAGTATACTCAAACAGATATGTTTCAACCAAGAAGCCATATTGTTTTCACCTAAAGCACTATAGGAGAGCTTCAGGTTGCACACTTTGCCTCAGCTTGTTTTGATCAAAGGTGTATTTAAGGTAAATACATGTATGTCCACAGTATATAGACTATGCTTTCTGTAGAAATAGGTCAGGTTGAATTCCCAAACCAAAACACGACTTAATACAGTTGTTTCACAGGAAGATGATGCCATAAAGGGGATGAGTCGGCAACCACCTTAAAATCAAGTGCTCTTTAATCATCTCAGCAGTGAGCAGCATCATGAGTTTACATACGAGGCTTAACTAATGCAGGGAGAAACAGGTGGATATTCCAAGGACGTGGTTTAGTGACTAACCCAGATCCAAACCGCCTCCCCATGACTTAGTTCTCCTCGCTAAACAAAGCCACAGGGCTCTTCCTTTAGGAGGTGTATGACTTACTTGGAGTTAACTTATCTGGGTTAGTCACTAAACCACGTACTTGGAATAACCCCTGGGTGTGTGCAGGCTGGAACTCTCTGAGTACACGGTCTCTGGCACTCTCCAGCCTTCTCTCCAGGATGGACAGCAGGAACTGTCAGAACTTGCCGAAGTTATGAAACATGGCTCTACATTGACATCAGTGGCTGGGCCCCAATACAGCTGTTTGTTCTCACCTAGTTTGCTGTTTTATCTGGGCACAGACTGAGACAGTCAAGGTAGAACCGCTAATCTTATAGTGAGAACCATACGAGAGTGCGTTGCTTGGACGGAGACACTGGTTCCTTAGTCCACATTCAATACAGCGGGGTGGTGTGTTTCACTGCCTCCCTACTGTGAACGTTCGAGGCATATGAGTCAATAAGACAACTGCTACTACCTGCACGGTGTTACACATGCACAAATACTGGTCGAGCTGGTTTATTTCTGGCAAGCCAAACAAAGGGGCCTGAAAATACCCTTGCCTATAAATAGGAGCTGATGCTGTTGTCACCAGCTGGTGCAGCCGTGAATCCCCTGTGTGAGAGAACAAGGGTGCTCAGCTGGCGAGGCAGGTTCATTGCTCTCTCAGACACACCCTCAGGTTATAGTCCAAGTGCCTTACTTTTCACTGTGATGGTTCATATTTACATGGATTTATCGATGAGAAGCTTTCCTCTTAAGTACAGGTAAGGTCTACACAAGTACCGAGGCCAAGATGTTGGTGTTTGTCAGCACCTTATTGAGTATAGTGTTACCTGTTTGGTGTAGTGGTATGTTATTTTCAGTAAAAAGCATGTTCACATATGGGACGGGAGAGGAAAGTCTTTAAGTGGAGGCTAACTCCACCCACTATATGATTCTGAAAAATGCTCAAAGTTGGGCAAGGGGCTGAGATGGGGCAGGAGGGGCTGAGAGTTTACTTTCATTGATTGGTGTTTCATCCCAGTACAGTGATATCTTTCAGTGTACAGCTAAAACATTTAGAGATATTGATAATCAACCTTTAAAACTGTCAACAATGCATGCTTTTGAAAGAAGGTTGATATTGAGGTTAGAAGACAAGATTTTTTTCTTACAAATGTAGTCTAACAATCTCCATTACATTTTGGATTGGCAGCTTGACTTTAGAGGGTTGGTGCCATACCCCCCTCACCCACTTGGTAGAAGACACCTGATACACACACTCTCTAAGCATTGCAGAAGAACACAGACATGAACTGATTGTTCCCTACATCTAATTGGGCAACAGGACATTATATAAGTGCTGTGCTCCTCCTAACCAACACAATCTTATGATGATGATAAGAAAAACCATTATGCCCACATACTTGCTGTTTCTGAGGTACGCCTATAAATTGGCTCCTTGGTGTCTGCTGGAGGGCTATAAATCATTTGTTTTATTAGCATGAGATCTACCATCTCCCTGTGACTGGCAGTCAATATGGTGATATGCCCTTTTGGTGATACTAGAAATATTTTATGAGTGATGATATTTGGACATGCAGGTGTGTGTAAGTACACAAATAAGTACAATACGTTCTCAGGGCTCATTTTACTTTTACAGGCCTGGGCTAACATTAATCTCAATGATTTCATGGTGATGCAACATGATTGGAATGACATAATTGCTGATGTTGTGAACATTAGGTGGAACTCATACCCATATACTTATTTCAGAGGCCAAATCGATTGCATTGTGGTATGAAGCCAGCGAGATACATTCATTTAGTGTTGTCTCATATGAATTCAACAAAATATTATTAATATTGTTGATTTTGTGATTGTGAGTGAATTTAAATGGAGCTTTGGCTTACTGCTGTCATCCCTGAAAGGAGTGAGAAGGTGTCTCTTGCTTCAAGAGCAGCTTAGAACCAGTTAATGGCTTTTCTAACTGAATAAATAAGATTAGCTCAGGGAAGAGTCAGTGGTCAGATTAACCAGTGTACTACCTCTTACATAAGAATGTGATTGCATCATTGAAATACCACTAAAGGTCTGAGGTGCACCTAGAACATGGGGTGATGTTCATTTAAATGCTTCTGTTCAAGCAGAAGGGGGATGAAGGCTTCTGCTTGGTGGGGGGGGGGGGGAAGAAGGGGAGCAGCCAAGAGAGTAAAGAGACAGCAGATGAACACATACTGGTGGAGGAAGAGCATACCTACAAACATGTATCTGCATACATTCCTACATATAAAAATGAGCATCATCCAAGTCATAGTAGTAAAGTATAGTTCCAGGTGAGCTGTATGTCAGTCTGTCAGTCTGTCTGTCTGTCTGTCTGTCTGTCTGTCTGTCTGTCTGTCTGTCTGTCTGTCTGTCTGTCTGTCTGTCTGTCTGTCTGTCTGTCTGTCTGTCTGTTCGTAGTTCCTCAGAGTATCACGATCCTCTGCCTCAGTTTTAGGGTTCTTGAAGGAGTGGTAAATGCAGTTATAACTGGCAGTTACTGTACATGTCCATCAGGGTGCTTGATTTGGAACAGTAATAATAAGTGTGTTTGGGTTGGTAGCTGGCCGTGGTTCTGGGATGCCTGTAGTGGGGATGGTGTGAGCAATGTCCCCTGTCACCTCCTATGGTTACGGGGTAAAATTGACCTAGATCTACTAGTAAATTGGAGGGGAAAGGAGAAGGGATGGGATTCTTAGCCACGCCAGAGCCTGTGACATAGGGAGAGGTAAGGCAGGTTTAAATCTCCTGTAATACAAACGTGGGTTACAGCTCCATAGACCCCTTCTGAACTTTGTTTAGAAAACATTTAGAGTGCACTTTGCATTGTTAGTTTATAGTTAAATGGCTTAATGTTTGTTTATGGTGAAATTGCTTAATGTTTGTTTTTCAGTAAAATTATGTGATTTTACTGTGATTCCCACCCCTAGTAGATGGCTAAGAAAATAGGCTGGATGTCAGTTGAGTGGATCATTATATTAGAATTGCCCGTGCGGTTTAAAAATGTATAATATGTTGCATATTTGTGTGCATGTCTGAGATGTAGGAAATAGATGGGAGAGTCAAAGTCCAGAGCCATTATTTTGTCCTAGTCTGTGCACATCAATGTCTGAGCTGCTGAGAGAAGAGCAGTGTCATTTAATGCCAGTGTATGGGTCTCCCGTCATCCTTTGCTTCAACATCAGGGTCCAAAGCAGCATTCTGTCATAGCAAGATCACCAGCGTAGCTGACACAATACTACTGATGTAATGATGTTGTAAATAAGCAGTTCTAAAGAAATACATGTTCAGATCACAAAGATATGTCTTGAGCATTCACCAAGAGTTACATGACTGCCCCATTGGTGTGAACCGTTGTTGTGTGCAAGATTCAGTTTAGAAACTCTAGAACTTAGAAACTGAAAGTGGGAACATATTAAAACTTAGAGTTCTTTTGTTTCATTAAGGAGGTGATTCTACTTTTTCATATCCATGCTCTCTCACCCCATCAAAAAACATTTGTGGCGCAGGCATCAGGTATCATGTTAGATATCTTGTATTTATGAGGAGCCTTGTCAATTGCAATAGCACCAATGGTACCAAAACAACAACAACAAATCGAATTCTCCAGCAATGGTGCAGTAATTGAATACACTGGGTGGGTTGTTTGGCTGACAGTGAGGCCGTGTTTCTGCCTGGTGACTGGGAGCATCATGTGTCCCTGTTCCTGTTCATGCTGTCCCCTTCTGTTAACTCACCATGGAAACAGCGCTGGGAACAGACCGACGGTTTCCATACAGTTAAGCCTCTGACGCCTGTTTCTCAACCCTTGTGTGCTACCCTTTAAAGCGGCAGGGTTGCGAGGGAATCCGTCCGCATCTCTGCGGGAATGCAGCGTGATGTAGTAAAGTACGGGTCACCGAGTTGCTATCTTCGCTTTACCTTCTGTGCTAAATGGCTCAAGAATGGAGGAAACTGAATAGCAAACAATGGCCACCGCAGAGACTTCCACCTAATGAGGAGAATTGCAAGGTGTAGATTTCTTGCTCATGCTGTCCCAGAAGGCTTTGCGGCAGATGTGAGACGCCATGTGGACTATGTAACTCCAACTGTGTAGTCTAGGACCATAAAAGAAGGGAGTGGGACAGATTGCTTTTTCCATTCACTGTTGTTTTTTTTTAGTCGTGTACTTTTCCTGTTTGTCTAGTTTTAGTGACATAATGATGGGTTAACACTAGTTTCGATGGCCTATGCTCCACTATGGAGTGAGAAGGCGAAGAAGAAGAAACACTAGTGTGGTTGTGAAATTCTTTTGTTAAACTTTTAGATTCTGTTGCCTCAAAGTTTATGATCTCTTTCACTACTTTCAGTTATACACTTAACTTTTTTTGTTTTGTTTATGGATAGAAATAAAAGCATTGATGCACTGTTTCATAGTCAGTTAAAAAGGCACTTCATAAAGATGTATGGACATTGATGAAACAAGGCCTGAATGGTCCAAAGGGTGTCTTTTATAAGTCTTTTATAAGGGAATTATTTAAGGGGGTTTGTTCTAGACCATGAGTACCAGTGAGTTTCTGACTCGACTAACCTAAGACATAAGCCTAAGAGTCACTAGGAGAAAAGAATTCTGAGATGTGGTAACTATAGTCTTTATCCCAATGTGATGGGGCTTTGAGTGACGTGCAAGGAGAATTTTAGGACGGTCTGTCAAGCAAGACGCCACAATGCAAGGAAGATTTCAGCACAGTCTGCAAGTAAACACATTGTGAGGTAGACTACTGCCACAATGCCTCTCCCTGGGTAGATAGAGAGAGAGTCTCTCAGTTGGTTCAGTTCCAGAGCAATTGTGCTTGTGGGGATTTCATGTGGAAGGAAGGGACGCTGGGTATTTAAGCACGCTCTCCTGAACCACATTCTTGTTCTTCTGGGAAGTGCACACTCATTCCTCGTGATCCTGCTGCGACCAGAGAATATGAGGCTCCAGATTGGGGTTTGACTCGCCCCTTTCAGATAGAGGGCAGGGATTTTTTTTAAACAAAAGAGTGCATTAGCTAAATTCCATTCATTCATCCATGTTTCCTGCTGTTTCTACAATGTGTGTGTGTGTGTGTGTGTGTGTGTGTGTGTGTCTGTGTGTGTGTGTGTGTGTCTGTGTGTCTGTGTGTCTGTCTGCCTGTCACAAGGTCTCTATGGTAGTCCTCATGATTGTGCTGTCATGTGTGCGTATATTAATACATGTGTGTTTGTTTGTTGGGGGGTTTGTACATACATGTGTGCATTGTGTCAGCATTTCTCACTTCCTGTTCCTGTCTATACCTCTTCCTTCAAACTGCCTCTCCACCACACTCTCTCCCTTTATCTCTTTTCTCCCCTTTTTCTTCATTCTCTTTTTTTCTTAACTCCCCTTGCTTGCTCCATGGTTGTTTGTTGACCTGTTCCCAAATTGGTAGTCATTTTGTTTTAATATTTCATCTTCAATATTTAGTTTTAATATTTTTTTTCTCAACATTGCTCATCCTTCTCCTCTCTTTCATTCTGCCCTTTCTCTCCCTTCATCCCTCATTTGCAGACAGTTCCTGTGAAGCTTTCTCTGGATGCTCTGCTGCAGATGTCTACCTGTCAGGTGCAGGACACAATGAAGAGACTTGGCTCCAGCTCAGAGGAGTGCTCACACATCACTGCTGCCCTCTCCTGTCTGAAACGCACTACTGAACGAGGTCAGACCACCTTCAAGTCGCCACACCCTCAAAGCCTTGGGAATATATTTTCGTACAAAGAGCATTTACCTATTTAGCACCTTCAAACATGTCCATGGGGTTTAGTTTTGTGTTAGAATAACCATCATATATTACACTTCCCCATAATGGGAACAGGTTCAATTAAAATGAATGTGTGCAATGCTGAGAAGGCCAGATATGCAGAGGTTAATGACCTATACTTCCTTTTTGGACTCAAGGCCAGTGATTCCACATTTTCAAGGTTTCTGTTGTGGGCCTGATGAACTATAAAGTACACACACACACACACACACACAAACACACAGAAAGAGCACTTTCTGAATTCAGTCTGGTTTCCTTCTGTATCCAATAGGAGAAGAGTTGAGAGAGGACGGAATTCCATGGATCTCAGAACCTACACGACAGGACGGCGCCTTCCCGTCTCCCTCAGACCAGTGCTCGTGCCCCAGCGTGGGGCAGAATGTAGCCCACAACCCTCACACCATGAGCCCAGGCACACCTACCCTCATCATGACCCCCTGCAACCCGCCCACGGGACATGGTCGCTCTGTATCGGTATCGACCGTGCCCACCTTCGACGTCCACGACAGTCAGGGTGACCTTTTCCCCTTCTCACGGATGGGTCGTAACCACAGCAACGCTGCTACCCCACCAGGCACGCCCACCTCTAAGAGGAAAGGCCAGCTGAAGCCCCATCGGACGCCCCCGCCCTCATCCAGGAAGCTGCTGGCTCAGCTCCTGCCCAACATCACCCTGACCCGCTGCAAGAGCCAGGAGTCTCAGCTAGCCAATCGAATTGAGGAGCCCACCAGCAAGTAAGTTGCTAACAAGCCCAACTTTTTTTTCTCTCTTTCAATTTGTGTGTGTGTATTTGTGTGTGTGTTTTGGTGTGTTCGTGATGATGGTGTTTTTCCAAGGAAGCCTTCCCACCTGCACTGCAGCTTGACTTCCTGTTAATGGAACAGGATGCCATGCTTAGTAATGGAGGATTACAATGTGGAATGCTGGGTGTCAAATATTCCACTGGCAATTGTAACTGAACTTAAGTCTGCCATTTGACTCTTTGCTTGGCTGAGGAAACATCTTTGTTTTTTGCATCTTAGCTTCCCTGAGCTTAATGGAGCATACGTATGTGTTGATCTAACCTGTTTAATGTGTGGCTCAAGCTAAGGTTCAGCCTGGGTTACTGAATGAATGAAGGGAATATTGTGCTGACCACAATCTTCAGCTGGGTTCCATGGCTGCATTCCTTGGAGATGTTCCATGTCAAACGGAGCAGGCGTTTACCTCTTTCCTCACTTCACTCTGGCTTTCCCTTATCTCTTCCCCTTTCTCCTATGTTTCTTTCCCTTCCCGCTCCTTCTGTCTTTTTTCCTCCTCACTATCTGTCTTCCTCTCTACTTGTGTCTCCCCTCTCCACTTCCAACCCCCTGTCCATTTCTCGAAAAACATAGTCATAGTGCGGTCAGGCGTGACCTCAGACTAGCTGGCGTCCAGACCTCATAGCGTTCCAGATCGTTCTGTAACCCAGCCAGATAATGTAACCAGGAATCTAGTGCGGCCTCTCCAGGCCCCTCATGTTGGACTCTCAGTATTTTCCATTCACCGACCCCTTCTTCCCTCACTGCTGATATATTTTTCTTTTGTAAAACTGATTTATGGCTGTCTCAGTGGGCAGAAGGAAAAGATGTGGATGTCCCATGTTATATCCGGTTTTTAGGTGTAAGTGTTTTCCCAGGACTTCTCAGTCCTATGCTTCAGTCCTATGAGTATTGCCTGTAGCTCCAAGCATATGCTCTCAGATTTTCCATTCTCTCTATTGTTTTTTGCTTTTGTTATGTTTTGCTCAGTGTCAAGCCTCAAATATGTGGGAACATTCCTAATGGACTGTATAAGAACACTTGGTTATGATGACATTGCAATCTCTGTATGTGGGAGGTTTTTAATTAAATAAAGTGTAAGAGCACTCCCAGCTGTAAGCCTAACTCCACCCACGGCATAATTTTTTTTTAAATGCTAAAGAGAGGGCAAGGGGCTAAGTATACTAGAGTGAATCTGTTTACATCATGACATAGATATCTACAAACAGGTTGAATATATGTCAGCATTGGCCTTGATTTTAAACAGTAAATGGCATGTTTAAATAGTCATTGATGTGTTTTATCACAGTACAGTAATTTCATTCTGTTTACAGCTCAAAAAACACATTTCAGTCTATACTTACCCTTTTGTTTATGTTTTATAACATTTTTATGAGCTGACTTGTATTGTTTGTATCTTCGCAAAGAAAAAGACTATTTTGATATTAGCAGTCCTTTGTCATAGTATATCAGTAAAGGGGGGTTGGGTGTGTTTATATGCTGTGTAAGCGTTAAGATCTATGAGGTTTTTGAACACTGTGTGTGTGTGTGTGTGTGTGTGTGTGTGTGTGTGTGTGTGTGTGTGTGTGTGTGTGTGTGTGTGTGTGTGTGTGAGCGATCAGTGCATGTGGTCTGTGCGTGCGTGCGTTCGCGTGTGTGTGCGATCAGTGCATGTGGTTTGTGCGTGTGGGTGTGTGTGTGTGTGTGTGTGTGTGTGTGTGTGTGTGTGTGTGTGTGTGTGTTGGAGTTCTCTGAATGACCGATCATAGCTGTACTGATGCTGCCCTCTCTCCCTGTGGGAAGCAGGAAGAAGAACAAGCTGCCCCTGAATGTGCAGATCAATGGCAGTGGCGGGGCCGATGACTCCCCCTCTCGCTCCCCACTCCTCCCCATCCACAGCCCCTACATCCTCCCAGGTCACTTGGAGGATGCGGTTCTCAAAAGTGCGTTTAACAAACACATACATACAGTCTCACACCCTCTTTAGAGCTTTCACAAACCAACACATACACACACACACACACACACACACACACACACACACACACATACACATACAACCCCACACACCCACACCCACACCCACTCCCAGTCACACCCACACCCACACACCCACAAACACACACGCACACACCCACAAACACACACGCACAGGCTAATAGAGAAAGCCTTAGCCTTGCCATTCCTGTTTGAACTGGCAGATATGTTAGCTCCGTACCTCTGTTTCTCTCCATAAGTTTTCTCTCTCTGTCTTGCCACAGGTAATTTGGCAATACACCGGAGCTCCCCCCAGACTATGAGGAGGGATTTCGGTCTTCCAGTCACACACAGGTGGGCACTAGCCTGGTAGCGCATGTCTTGACACCAATATTCTAGACCTATACTGAGTCACTGGACAGGATTGTTTTTCATAGAGATTTGTTGTATTCTGTTTATGTTAATTTATATTGATGCAATGAAATAAAAAGAACAAAAAATAATACAGTGAATTTGAGGTTAAATATCAAAAATCTAAATTGTGTTTGGAAATCCCTAATACAATCACAGCAACTGTTCTTCTTTTTCATGGGATATTGAATGTTGAATGCACAAAGTTGAGTGTTAAGAAAAGGAAAAACCCTCAGACAACCTAGGATAACCTTCCGTCTTTTGTGTTGTTTTGAGCAGGTTCTCTACCAAGTCGTGGCTGTCACAGGTGTGTAAGGTGTGTCAGAAGAACATGATGTTTGGGGTGAAGTGTAAACACTGCAAGTGAGTAGAAGCCTAAATGGAACACCATTTCATCAACCCAATCATTTTGGTGTGTATTACTGTAACCGTGACCTTTTGCCGCACTTAGGTTAAAGTGCCACAACAAATGCACGAAGGAGGCCCCACCATGTCACCTACCTTTCCTTCCATGTAAGTCTTCCCCATTACTTGCAAATTACTTAATATAGTCATATGAAAGATTGCAAACTGATGTATATTTGCCTTTCGTTGAAAACGTTCACATTTCTATTATTAAGAGCTTCATTCCGGGAGTATAGGTTCTGATCACAGACTCTAAATTAGCTGTATCTTAAAGGAAAATATCAGGATTTTTTAACCCGGGCCCTATTTTTAAGTCTTTTTTTGGGTTCCATTTTACTAAAAACACGTAATGCCAGATCATCAAGCATCTGCGTCAAACAAAACTGCCTGTTTTCACCACTGACTGGCTCATAAATGTTTTTATAAGTGTCTGACAACATGGAAAGGATCCCTACAGAGATCTGCGTCTGTTTACCTCAATGACTGTCTCTTCTTCCGGGCTCTGGCGTAGCAAACCATTCAGGGCCTGTAGTCCATTACTTGTCCATTTGTAAACATTAGAAGACAGCCCCCCACTGTGACCATTGGCTACAGGTACTGAATGAGGTTCAAAAATTCTGAAGGTTCAGGTTCAAAATTCCTGAAGTTTTCCTTTCAGTGTTCCTTTATTTACAGTATCCAGTTATATGTCTTTTTGAATCACTAGTCTTCTCCATACATTTAGCAGTTATGAAGAAGCTTGTTACTTGTCACATTACAAGGCAGAAAGAAACACTACAGTATATTATATACACCAGACACAGATGTGAAGGCCAGCATTCCAGAGCATCTTCAATGCTGCTGATGAAACTGTTACTAACGGCAGAAAGTGGGCCTTTTACACCTAGATATAGATATTGAATTTAAATTCAGCCATTTCCAGCTTCGGTAGGCATTTTACAACAGTAAAAATGTCTAAACTGTAAGCCTGGTCGATTTTAGGTTATTTGAATAGAATATGTGATTTTTCTTTAAAAAACAATGACATTTCTCAGTGAATCCAAACCTGTAAAAGGTGTATAAGTACAGCTATATTGCCTTCGTTAATGGTAGTGTATAAGTACAGCTATATTGCCTGAGTTAAACGTAGTGTATAAGTACAGCTATATTGCCTGAGTTAAGTGTTCCATTTGTGTTGCTAGGTGTGCTAACATCTATTATTTGTTGGAACACCTGTTTGAAAAGTTTACCTTTGCCATCCATCTGCCTTTGAACTTTGCAAATATGGTGTGTTTGATTCCTATAAGATTTTCATATGCCATGTTTTATGCGAATAAACAAAGAATATCAAGTTTGAAAGCACTTGTATCAGAGTCCGTTATTCTTCCATTTGACCAAATCTATTCTTTCTATTCTGTCTCTGTTTCTGTCTCTTGTTCTGCAGTTTCAAAGATCAGACGAGCTGAGTCGGTCCCGTCAGACATCAACAACCAGATTGATCGGACGGCTGAGATCCCTCTGTTTGGCACTTTACCAAAGGCAATAACAAAAAAGGTAGTGTAGCCAGATGATCAAAAACACAAACGCAAACACACACACACATAAACACACACGCAAACACATACGCATACGCACACAAACACGCATACACACATACGCATAAACAAAAGCATTTGGATGAATATAAGAATGCATATATTATTATTATGACCATCATTATCATCTGTAGCAAAATACCATTCACTGAAAAATGGTACTGATCTTTTAAGTTTCTCTTAGAGGTCTTTAAAGTTGAATCTGATGCGTTTTGGAATTTCTTCCAAAACGTCCAGACACACATATACAGTTTATCTGTGTGTCATGAAGTCATGCCATGCTTGGTTGTGTGGGTCTCTTATCACTATCAATATCAAATGTTTCTTTTTCTGAAGTGTTCATGAACCCTTTTGTTAGCAAGATGTTTGTTCCTCATTGCAGTAGTGTAAAACTAACAATGATGATAAGCGCTAAACTTTGAATATAATATAGTGGTGACCATGCAGTCTGTGGGATTTGGTGTGTACATGTGCCTGTCTGTGTCTCCCTCAGGACCATCCTCCTGTTCTAAACCAGCAGCTGGACTCCAGCAGCAACCCCTCCTCCACCACCTCCTCCACCCCCTCCTCACCGGCAGCCTTCTCCCAGGGCAACCTCCATAACGCCACTCCCCCACCCAACCCCTCTCCCAAAGGCCGGGATGTAAGGTTCAACTTCCCAGGTCAGTCATGTGGTGGTGGAGGTATCAGTATTTGCACCTGACAGCTTTCGGGCGCTCACTCGCATTGCTTGCACTGCCATGTTTATGAACATGCTGGACCTACAGCGGGTACAGGGTCTCGTGAATTAACCTCTCACATTTAACCATTTCTACCACCCAAATAGACATTCCATATTTGCTATTTTACACATACTTAAACAAGTGAAGGGGTGAAAGCGAGAGCATTTTTTGTATGTGAATCAAGATTTATGGCACCTCACAAACACAAGGTTTGGTCTGTTAGTATACCGCAATCACCTCAATACTAAATCATGAATGATACTAAATCACTACGACATTTTCTTCCTCTAATTCTGTCCCTTTCTCAGTTTGGGCTGCCTTTTTTCTCCATTCCTTGCACTCCTTCACTGCCACAGAATAGATAGAGGGGTTCTTTCATTCATTACGTGAAAGGAAGATAAAACTTAAGAGTGCCATCTGTAGGACAGAAATGAATCGTCTTGTAACACCACTTTTAACTTTGGTCTGTCTCTCCTTCTCTCTCACTCTCTGTCAATATCTTTGTTTGATTTTTCTCCTCCTACCCATTTGCATTGCTAGCTGTCTGCTACTTTCAGCATAGACAACAGTTTATCTTCCCTGGTGAGTTAACCCTGCTTGCTGTGTGAGATGGATGACTCTGTTCAAACATGCTCATGTTACTTCAGCTGCTGTGCTGGTAGTGAAGCCACGTCTTATGTATTGGCTTGTCTGTTCTGTTACTGTAGCTTCCCTCTGAGCAGGAATGTGATTTGTGAGTGTGTGTGTGTGTGATGGGATGTTTGATGGTGTGGCTGCTCCATCTAGTGGTCAAAAATATGTTTTTTTTGTGTGCCTTTAGTGTGCTGTGTGTGTTCTTATGAGTTAGTAACACATTGTATGTATTACAAAACTATTCTCATGTTGTGTAAGGCACTTTTGTCAATATTTGGACAAACATTCCAACTGTGTGTCTTCACAGATGTGCCCAATGCGTCCGGCTCTGAGAGCTACCACAACACGGGGTAAGAGACAGCTGTCCGCTCTACTGTTTGCTCTCATTCCAAAAACACTGTCATCTTCACATCTTACCCCTGAATCCCACAGTGTATTACGGAGATTGCTGATGGGGGAGGTGGATGAGCTTCCATTCCAACGTGGAATGTGTTTTTTTTCTTCCCATAGTGAGTCAGAGCAGAGTGAAGTGGATCATGACCAGCAGCAGCACCAGCAGCATCAGGGAGAGGTGAGCACTACATTATCAAACCATTAGGGCTTTTAACTGGAGAGAAGCATGCCACTTGCTAAGACAGGAAGGCTTCAGGTTCATTGGGAATTCAAATGCATTCATATACAGTGCACACAAGCAATTAGGAGCAATGCTATCGGAAACCTGATCTCCACCATTCCTGTTAACTGCCATTTCTTAGTCTGATCCGAAACTTAGGACACAGCTTCAGGACACTGGTTTGCTATCTTTGTATAGCCTTTTCCTGCTCCATGGGTCAGTTATGGATTGCTGCTGATGATGATTGTTGGGACAAGTTTTTAGGGGTCATGGTATTTATAAGCTTTGAAATTTGCATCACTTGGCCTTGAAAAAGTAATTGCCGTAATATGGCCTGATACCTTGGTAAAAGTTATGGCCTGATGACTTTTACCAAGGTATCTCTCGGCTGCCCAAACTTGTAATCCATTCCTTTGTTTCATTCTAAAATTGTACAAAAAAAAAATAATACACTAATCTTGTGTACAACTTTGAAAAGAATGTTTTTATGCCTGAGTGCATCTTATACTCATGTAGCTGTTCACAGTAGCATAACCTCTGACCAGATGTCACAATAGACTTACAGAGGAAGTGAAAGAACTGAAAGAGGATGTGAGCGAGGAGGCTAGGAAAACCCTTACGGGCCGAATCACAACCTCAAACACATCCGTCATGCTCTCTTGAGCCCTGACGAGTTCATCGGTGGATTTGTACATTTATGGAAATGAACTTGAGGCCTCAAAGACCAATCCTTATTGTTGCACTGTCACTCTACATCCTAGTGTTGTGTATCATGTGTCCTTTTTTATCCACTGCATGTAACTGGCAGTTGTGTTCTCTGTATCTCCATCTGTTTCAGTGTCTTAGTAGTCTATCCAAACCCCTTTTAATTAGATCCTTTTTAAAACAAAAGCGGTCCCTAATAGCCCTAAATGACTCTTTTAACTGGACTGTGCAAAACTCACTCGTTGCACTGTGTGCACTGTTACACATGTAAAAAATATTATTAAATAGCTGGACTGTGTTCTGTTCTTACACACGGCAGCATGACAGGGTAGGCGATTATTACGAACAGGAGGAGGAAGAGGAGAATGGAAACTCAGAGAGGAAGGCCGGGAAGTTTGGTAGCGGCTCAGACGGAGAGCCAGACGGCGACGAGCTGGACGACCTGCCCAGCTCTCGAGGAGGGAGCTACTGGCGAGGGCCGATCTCACGGAAGGCCAGCCAGACGAGCGTGTACCTGCAGGAGTGGGACATCCCCTTCGAGCAGCTGGAGCTCGGGGAGCTGATAGGGAAGGGCCGCTGGGGGAAGGTGCACCGTGGCCGCTGGCATGGAGAGGTGAGCTGAGTGTTAATGATCAGTACGCCACTAGGACTAGTGGCAGTGATGGCTGCTAGGTGTTGTGATGGAGAAAGCAATAATAATGTTTATTATATGGCAACGACAGTACAAGCATTCTGATTGGCTAATGGGTAGCCATGCCAGCCGCGTATTGACGTCCTTGCCGGTCTGCGGTCTGATAAGTATTCTTATTGCCCTCCAGTGACGTCATCTTAAAAATGAGCGATACCATGTACCAAGTACTGAACATTACATCCTTAAAAATTTGCGATATATCAACAGCCAAGAGCATGTAATTATAAGTAGTGATAGAATCAGGACTCCTATAATGAAATTATCTGAGAACAGGAAACGGCGACGAAACCAGTTGAATGGCGTGGTACCATGACCGTTGATGACAATTGAAGAATAAAGACTCAAGAATTCGCAAACATTTTGATATCGGGTAATACTTTATAGGACTTAGTACAGGTCAGTACAATTCAGAAGCAGCGAAAATGTGTTATTGAAAGTGATGATGAAGACTTGACTACTATAGTTTGAAAATCTTGTGTTTAACTGTAAATTAAAGCCATTTAAGCTGAGCCCTGTTGTCCGATTTCTATTGATCATTGTAACTTGAAGTTAGCAAAGCATTGTTTGCTAGGCAACACCTGAAACACACTGTGTCGTGAGAAGACTTGAGAGCTGAACAAAACGACATGTTTTCTATTTACAATTACCATTTATTCTCAAACTGAAAAGAGCTAAAAATGCCATATAATAAACAACTTACTAACCTCGACCGTTCGGTCATGCAGGGACATATCAGACTTCGGCTTTGCCGTATCAACCTCCCTATCGCTCGGTAGATACGTTACAGCCTCAGTCTGATATCTCCCTGCATGACCTCACTCTCGGTTAATAAGTAGTTAGTAGTATTTGTGTAACAGCTGGTGCTGTTAAAACTGCTTCATATACTTGTTAAGCACACTAACCACACACGAGATAAAATATGAATACAAATGAGAAATTACATTTAATCTTTTACAATAAATGTCAAATATAGAGGATACAGTATTACATGTAAAATATAGCATCAAAATAAAAACCGAAAATGTACTTTTATTGTATCATATGAAAGGTGGCAGTCCGGCTGCTGGAGATTGATGGCAATAACCAGGATCACTTGAAGCTGTTCAAGAACGAGGTGATGAACTACCGCCAGACCCGGCATGAGAACGTGGTTCTGTTCATGGGAGCCTGCATGAACCCACCTCAGCTTGCCATCATCACCAGGTCAGGAACCAGGGAACAACTGGTTTGAATGTGGTGATGTAGAGAAGTGTTACGATTTTAAGGATCAAAGCCTCATATCGCCAGGTCACAAATAGAATTTTCACTAGACCCTTACAAATAGATATCAATTTTGAGTATCAATATCAATACTCTTGAGTAATGTGTTTCATTCAATTTCAATCTGCCTATACATATATCATTCCTTGTCCTATACTATTTCAAGTTGTTTGTGTACCTGTGATGACACACTTCCCCCCCCCCCCCCTTTTTTTCCAGTTTCTGTACGGGGCGGACACTCTACTCTGTTGTCAGAGATTCCAAAAGTACGCTGGACCTCAACAAGACCAGGCAAATAGCACAAGAGATTGTAAAGGTGCCACCACTGAATCCATCTTAATTCATCATAAGATTGTCCCAAGCTCATTCCATGCAGAATCACCTAGAATCTGATGAAGTTCCCACATGAGCCCGTCAGGTTTTCTTCCTATTTTTATCATATATACCTGTACTCCAGGCACAGGCCAAATTTCAGAGACCAACACCAAACGTCGGTCAAATCGAAACCAAAAATATGGCAGATTGAATTAAGGTTCCCTCGAATTTTCCCTTTTGCACTGTCTGAAGCATGCTGTAGAATATTTTATTTTCAATCAGACTAGATTGAGATCAAGACACTTGTACTTTAGACTGCAAGAGGGACAATTTGTGTGATCCTTTTTTCAAATAGCCATATTTTGTTAACTTTTGGTTTTCAGGTTCTGAAACGTTGCCTGTACAGGATAAAACAATTGGAACAAAACTGAGGGGGCCATGTGGGGACCTCTAGGTGATTTGACATGGAATGATCCTGCAGTGTTTTTCTTCATTGCTGTTTACGGTGGATGTTTACTGGTTGGGTTTCTCTCAGGGGATGGGCTATCTTCATGCCAAAGGAATTGTGCACAAAGATCTGAAATCCAAGAACGTTTTTTATGACACAAACAAAGTGGTCATCACAGACTTTGGCTTGTTTGGGATGTCTGGAGTCGTGCAGGAAGGACGGTAAGAATCTTGGGAAATCAATCATAAATTGAAAGACCAGAAGAGTATGGTTAAAAGATGTCTTTGGAGTTGAACTGTGTGTGTGTGTGTGTGTGTGTGTGTGTGTGTGTGTGTGTGTGTGTGTCTTTTCATCAGGCGTGAGGATCAGCTGAAGTTGCCTCATGGTTGGATCTGTTACCTGGCTCCAGAAATTGTACGCAGGATGGGCGCAGGTGTCAATGAGGACCGGCTTCCCTTCTCCAGAGAGGCTGACGTTTACGCTTTTGGGTAGGAAACCCCCTCCTCGACCAATCAATTCGACTGTTGAAATGTTAATCTGTTTTAATAATTTTGTGAATTAGACATTGACTAGAAGGAACATTTATGTACCGGGATCTGCTAAAGGTCTCATATTTTTAAAAGGGAGTTTGTCCTTGCCACTGTTGCCTCAGTGACGGCTCTAGGGGTGTTCAAGCTATAGGTGCTGTTAAGCGCCTGGAGACAATTGCAATTGTTTTTGGCCCCAGTCAAAATAAATAAAATTGAATGTGATTGAATAGTTTTGGTTCTATTTTTAACTGACTCTTTGTAACTGACTCTTTGTGCACGGCTCAGCACTATCTGGTATGAGCTGCAGGCCCGAGACTGGCCAATCACAATGCAGCCAGCTGAAGCCACCATCTGGCAGGTGGGCAGTGGAGAGGCCATAAAGAAGGTCCTGACAGAGATCAGTCTGGGGAAAGAAGTCACAGTGAGTCCCTCGACATGCTTTAATAAGGCTCTGTGGTTTGTATAGGCCCTATTTATAGCCTATATGGTTATGCTGTTCTACTTATGGTAGATCTTTAAGTGTTAAAATTCCTTTTTTAGATTTTTCTGAAGTGTAGTTTCTTCTTAACTCTTGACTTTCACACAGGAAATCCTTTCGGCATGTTGGTCATACTGTTTGGAGGTGAGGCCAACGTTCTCCCACATCACCGACATGCTTGAGAAACTTCCCAAGCTCAACCGCAGGCTTTCCCACCCCGGACACTTCTGGAAGTCTGCTGAGTACGTATCCTAACGGACAGCATGGATGAACACCTTCCTCTGCTCTTCCAACAGGGACGCAAAGATCTATGGATCATGTAGTCTGGAGATTGAATAGCTCCCCTGAAAAGACAAGTCGTCTTATTCAGGGTTTGTTTCGGGCCTTATTTGGCATGATGCTTGGTAGCAGGTCACTTTAAAAGGGATACCTGTGCTTAATTTCACAATGATGAAATTATAAGAGCCTCACAGAGAGATGGAGGATTTAAGTTTAATTTAATATATTGAATTTAACTTAACCTATTAAGTTAAATTCAAGTGGGTTGTTTGTCATTTGCTGTTTTGTTCTGGTGTTTTTGGTGTATTTTTGCTGTGAAACATGTTCCTTTTTTTAAAGGATGTGGAAGGTTGTCACCTACTGTTAGTGTCCTGTTCTGTGATCTGTCTGAAATGTTTTTTTTTTTTTTTTTTTACTGTGTGTCCTCTCTCTCCTTTTGGGGTACTGATTGGTTGCCGGGTCTTGGTCTGGATCCGGTGTGTTTCTGCTCCCTTCACCTCTTACCCGGTCTGATTTGGGCTTTGTCTCTGCCTACTCAACGCCTCTCTCTCTGCCCCTGCTGCTGCCCTGGCAACTCTACATCCTTTCCAACTGCAACCTCTGCTTCCACTGTGTTCCTCCTGTCCTTGTGGATAATCAACCTTGACCTATTTCACTTTTTTTTGTTTACTGTCTGTCTGTTTTCTCCCTCACACATCCAACCTGTTCACTCTATCATCAGGTCATGGCATCACCATTGTCTGCGTGAGCATTGTAGTGAAGGTCTCCGGTCTCGATGCCCCTACAATTGACAGCCTTCTCGCTTGAGCATTTGTCAGAAAAAAAAAATTGTTTTGTAGCACCAGTCCTGATGTACTTAGGCCTTATTACGTTTACAAACCAAGTACTTGACCCGATATTTGCCTTCAGAATGTTTCGGACCTCTTGCAAACAAGAGTGTGAGAGCTTTTATAAGTCAGGGTCTTTATATGAACTGTGACATGGGAATATGCCATAGATTTATTTCCTTTATGTGCCTTTGTGATGGGAAAGTTGTAGTATATCCCAGATTATTTTTGGTCACATTCTTTGTCATGAACTTCCTGCTGCTTGTAGCTGCTAACATTTTCTAGCCACTAGCTTCTTTCTCTTCCCCATTTCCTTGTTTAGAGTGTAGAAATTCATGAAGTAGAAGCTGAGCAAACCAAATCATGTGATTCTCGATCTGCTTTGCAAGCCTCTGAAACACTTTAAGTCCATTAATATGCTTAGGGAGAATATTGTGTGTGATATTTCATTTCAGCACAATAACACAAAGAGAAACATATAAAATGAATGAATGAAAGAAGTTGTCATGTAGCAAGTTTTGAAGAGAGATTAAAAACATAATAATGGAGTGTCTTCATATATAGGCACCCTTCTGTGTCACTGTCCCTATGTTTTACCTTTTACCTGGTTACTGTTTCTAATGTGGCCTATCTGATTCTCTCTGCTATTTTTTTTGCAATGCATGTGGTTTCCTGTTTTCTATTGGAGTGTGTGTATGTATGCAGCTCATACCGCTCTTTTTGTAAAATTCAAAACCTCAAATGAATCATGTTCACTGCTATTTTGCCTTAACCTGACCAGAATAATTCTCATCTGATCACAACACTTAGCTCTTCACAGGCAAAATGACTCTTTTTGAAATTGTAAGTACTTGCTCACTGTAGTACCTGAATACTATAATGGTGAGAAAACAGGTTCATGAAAGTTCTGCTGTACAAACTAATATGTTCCAAATCAAGTAAGAGGTTTCCAGTTTCAAAAATCAACACAGATCTGTCTATGAGGGTCAGTTACATTTACTGCATAGCCCATAGTTTGATGATCATAATATGCTAAATGTACCAGGGTACCTTAACATCATCTCACTATACGAAAATATTTTAGTTCTTCTCTTTAATGCTGGGAACCTGCTTTGGTTTGGATATAAATATATAAATGTATTAAGCATGTGAGGTCTGGTTCAAGGGGGTGATTTTCAGTTCTTTGATCAAACAGGACAAACCTTCAGTACCCTTTGAAACAAACCTCTCCTGTGCAATCTTAAGTGTGTCTGTGCACTTTTTTGGACGGTCTAGTATGCAAAAAGAAAAATGTGAGTGCATGTGTGCATGTTTGTGTTTCACTGAATGTATTGCACTGGGCTACGAGTGTCTATCACTAGAGAGACCTAGTGATACTGCTCTGATTGAGTATTCATTTAACTATGGAAAGCCTTTAGGGGATTTTTAAATACATGGATTATTTTTTGTTCAATGTATGGCTTAAAAAACTGCTCTCAGTATTTGTACAAATATTTTTTTATCAGCTTTTGACAGAAATGAGTAGGTACTATGCTTCTGTTGATGTACAGGTCTTTATACAGATGTTTTTTTTTCATGTACAAATTGTTGTTAAACAGGAATTGTACATTTTTTTAAAAGGGTAGAAAGATTTTGTAAGGATTTTTTTTTTGTAAGAAGAAATATGTCCTGTAAAAATTCATATTTTTGTACAGCCTGTTGCCTTCCATCTGTAAACAAGTGTTCCTCATTGAAAGAAAATAAATCTAGCTCCAGTCACCCGATCATGCATATTCATTCTCCCGAAACAATTCTTAACCTGTCAGAGTAAACCACTATGCACAGCCTAATAACCACATGCAGACTTCTCTAGATTACTGAAAAGATAAGAGAGAAAAGCACACTGTCTTTTGGCACATTTGTGCTGTAACATGATGACACACTGGAAAGCTGTAGTGATGTTTAGAGTGATAAGGAAACTCATCCAGCACTGACCATGTTTCAGTTATATCATTGACTCATAAAATCACATAAATTATGATGGTTTTTAGAGAACAGATAAAGAGAACCAAATAGGGAAGAGAAATCTGGGAACTGAGGCTATGGTGAGATCAGATAACAAGACTCCGAAGGTCAATATTTTAGGTGTACAGAGCCCATGGTGGTTTTGGTTCATATTCTTCTGCAGGTAGTTTTTTTACTTTGCTGCTGTTGTAATGATGCTCTAGAGGACAAGCACATAAGACTCTGTTGTTTGAGAAATGTGTTTTACAGATCCTCGTGTGACTGCTTCTTTAAAGAATACATGCCACATACCAGTGTCACTGGCAAAGGTTAAAAAGATGAATTGTAGGTGTGAGCCTTAGAAGGGAAAGGGCAACTGATATATGAAGCTGTTTTAGCAAAACAATACAGACCTTGCACGGAGAATTATTGATGGATGAGCAGGTTTTTTAAAAATGGGATCAAAGAGGAGAACGTACGTTAGATGGGAACATGCTGGAGGAGTGCTTGATGACTACGGTCAGTCCTGGTAGAGGAAGAGAGTAGGACGGCCCTCTGGTAAAGTGCAGGGGATTTAGGACAGGAAATGAACCAGAAAGGTTACTAATCTGAGTTACCGTACCTCTCCATCCCCTGTGACCACAGTGCTCGATTGGTGGAAATGTCATTGCGTAGGACAGTCATGCAAAACCTACTTCGTGTTCCTTCAGTAGGTAAGTGCAGGTAATAGCTTTGATATCCCAGGGCAGGGAGCCACACATACTGATGGACACAAAGAGCAGGGGGGCACACATACTGATTGACGCAAAGAGCAGGGGGGCACACATACTGATTGACACAAAGAGCAGGGGGGCACATACTGATGGACACAAAGAGAAGGGGGGCACACATACTGATGGACACAAAGAGAAGGGGGGCACATACTGATGGACACAAAGAGAAGGGGGGCACACATACTGATGGACACAAAGAGAAGGGGGGCACACATACTGATTGACACAAAGAGCAGGGGGGCACATACTGATGGACACAAAGAGCAGGGGGGCACACAAACTGATGGACACAAAGAGCAGGGGGGCACATACTGATGGACACAAAGAGCAGGGGGGCACATACTGATGGACACAAAGAGCAGGGGGGCACATACTGATGGACACAAAGAGCAGGGGGGCACATACTGATGGACACAAAGAGCAGGGGGGCACATACTGATGGACACAAAGAGAAGGGGGGCACACATACTGATGGACACAAAGAGCAGGGGGGCACACATACTGATGGACACAAAGAGAAGGGGGGCACACATACTGATGGACACAAAGGTTAATCTGTGCTGTCCTGATAGCCACTTTGATTGAAAGAGTGCAGAGGTGAGATCTTAGTTGAGTAATCTGAAGACACTGGAATCCAGAGAACTGTTTTGTGATTCAACATTGTTCCCGGGAATCTCGTCCTGACTCCCTAGGAAACGTAGATGAAGTGGAATTTTCTTTTAAGATTTATTTGGGGCTTTTTATGTCTTTATTTGGATAGGACAGTGAAGTGTTATGACAGGAGGTGAGTCAGAGAAGAGGACCGGGAAACGGCAGCAGGCCAGACTTCAACCTGTGTCCCAGTGGGCAATGAAGCCTGTGAATGGGGGGCTTATCGGCTTGTGCCACCGCCACAGACTGTTGGTTATTAGTCACTGTTGTACGAATGGACTGGCCTGCACTATCACCCTCTAGAGCCTTCACTGCAGTAGGGTTGTAAGGATATCTTCAAACTGCCCAAGGTCTTTGATGATGTTTGTTTGTAAAAACAATACAAAATAAAAACAACTTTATAATATTCTCAATGCATCAACTATGATTTCTTGTGAAATGAATGCCCTGTAAGTGAACAATAGCATAATTTTAAACTTGACTTCCATTTTTGAAACACTAGTGTGCACTATCTTTGTTGTCTTGTCTTGTTCAAACTCATCACTTAAGCAACAGAACCACTTGTCTGTGAAACCTGAATAGTATACATATGTTATATTAGGGCTACCCGCTCTGATTATATCTGCTTCAATTCAGTTAAAATGTATTTATATAGCGGCAATACAATTTAAATGTTCGCTAGGCGCCTTACAGAGTCCAGAGCCTGGGCCATAGAGCGAGCCAGCACTGAGAGGACTGGAGCAAGGAAACACCCCCTTTTAACAGGAAGAAACCTGGAGCAGAACCCCAGATCAAAGATCTGCTTGGGGCTGGCTGGGTAGAGAGACAGAAATAGAAAAGGGAGAGCGGAGATGGCAGAAGGGAGGGGAGGCACACATACCGGTATGTTCATAATTCCATGAAACAAAAGAAGGTAGATCCATGATACAGAATTACTGATGGATAAAAATGGAGAGCCAGCATTCAATTATTGGTTGTAGACAGGGGCGAAGCCAGGACATTATTTATGGGGGGGCCAGCTCTGGCCAGTCTTTTATTTGGGGTGGCACTTGATAATCAAAAACTGCTATTTTAAAACGCACACAAATGCTGCACTATGGGGCTTGTAGTGTAAGTGACAAATGACAATATAAGACGCCCCCCTGGCCACCACGTGGCTACGCCCCTGGTTGTAGAACAGCTTAATGGGTATACAATGTCTTCATAATGATGGCATTTGTTTGTATTACTTCCTCCACCTCCTCAAGCCCAGCCAGTGCCTTGTTGCCTCTTATATCCATAGCCTTCAAGTCTTGCTTTAGTTTTGTTTGAATATCTCTGTGCAAACCAAGTTCACCAGCTCTAATTGGGCAAGAAGAAACCCCCCTGTCCAACTCAAACTGGCGGTGCAAGGCCCCAACCAGGAAATGGATTATGGTTATTTGTTCTTGTTTCCTCTCTGGTAGTTATCTGGATGTCTTTCCAAGAGGGGGGTACTTGATGACCCTTTCATGGTACTGTGAGGTGGATGCAAAAAATCAAACACACTCTCTGAACTGGAGAAATTCCCACAGTATCCTGACTTTTTGTGTTTCCAAGGAACTTTTGTTCGGGATGGAGACTGAGTGAGCTGCGTGAGCTACACTTGAACCTGCTTCCCTGCAGGTGAACAATAGCCTTATGTATTTCTTATGTACTCAGGAAGCACGCATCACATCTAGTCATGATACAAATGTTGATCATCAAGCTTAAGAATACAAAAGATCATTCATGATCACGATATCAGTCATGCCACTGTTGACAGATAGGCTATCTGATATACTGTTTTGAAGTGTCAGATTCTTCTCAGATATGCAGAATCGTGGGTCTTCGGCCACGAGATATGCCTTATTTTTAGTAGCTTCCTCAATATAACATATCATTCCAGCTTACTGGAAACATTCCTTGTTTCCTTGTTTAATAAACCCAAACATTGCAAAGCCCCCTAATCAAGACCATCACTATTTGTGAGACTTAAAGGATGAGAAGTCATTACTCTAAATGCATTGATGAAGTTGTATTATTTATACATTTTGAGACACATTTCAAGTGTCTACGACCTTCAGAAGGGGAGATACAGATGTGCGGCCAAATCGCGATGTTCGAGCGGGTTACACTAAAAGACAGCACCCTAGTTTTGTTCTTCGTGGTCAAATTAGCCAGAAACCATTGAAGTGTGATTTGACAGAACATACATTTTATGATGAAGATTATTATCTGACCCATACTTTATGTTACCCATTCTGATTGCATCAATATGTCTAGTCCTGGGTAAGGCCATGACTGAACCACAGCCATCACTATCAAACAAGCCGCCAAAGCAGTCTTATCAAACAAAACAAGGCAATAAGATACTGAATGTGTATACTCCAGTAGCAGGCTCATTATGAGCGGCATGACCTTTTTCAATGGTTTCTGGCTAATTTGACCACGAAGAACAAAACTATAGGGTGCTGTCTTTTAGTGTAACCCGCTCGAACATCGCGATTTGGCCGCACATCTGTATCTCCCCTTCTGAAGGTCGTAGACACTTGAAATGTGTCTCAAAATGTATAAATAATACAACTTCATCAATGCATGTATTTGTCATTCTGGCAGTCAATTGAATTGTCACTTTCAGGGGTGCAACTGCCCAGTGTCAGGGGGGTATGCAGCAACAATTTCTTAAACAAATAAATAAATAAGTGTGCCAGACATCATCATGTATGGGCTTTAAATAATAAAGGTTTATTTTAAAGTATATCAGTCACTGCATGCCTACCATAATGGTAATGGTACGCTATGGTGTCAGTATATACTGTACACACACACACACACACAAATATATATATATTAGTAAATAATAAACAGTTGCAAAAATTAACATTATAATGATAGGCTAACCATTGCAACATAATGCCGTAAAACGCAAGAGTAAGCCTGCAAATAAAGATCTTTAAAGGTGATGATGTGTAACAATGCTGCTACCAAAATATTCTAGAGTTCTCTTTAGTTGCTACTAAATAATAACACGCCGTGCCTTTGCACTTGCCCATTCATCTAGTATTGCATCATGCCTACAGATAGCCTGTATGTTTGACAGCACAGCTAACATGAACAGCTAATGGTAACCATGGTAACCAGTTAGTTACTGTGAATGCTACCAGAGCCCGTCTGCCACCTTATATTTACCAGCTGTTATTTTTGCCTTAATAAAATTGAGATGTGTCATACATGGGATTGGTACAGTAGGGGTTTAACCAAAATCTAAATGTAGCTATCATCAGCCTAACTGATAAGGCTTAAATTAAAATAAATAAGGCACATTAGTTTTGTTTTCTCCGAAATAGCGTATTTCCATCTATCTCCGCCCCTCTTCTCGTGCATTTTTCTGACACACGCCAGTCCCACTTGACCTAGAGCGTGCTTCATGCTATCCTCTACCGTAATAAGGAAAAGTGACTAGTCAAGAATGGCCTTTTATCCACAACAGCCGTTTTACAGCCCGGTAAGTAGGCTATTAGGCTCATAGGATGTAAGAAGTAATGCTCATGTCATGTGATAGACTGCAAATTGTTTTGTTGGTCGCTCACCATAAACATATTTTTTCGTTACACAAATCGAAACTAAATTCTGTCACTTTCACTGGGTTTCACTGAGATTTGTTGTAAATGTAGATGAACGCAGCCCAGCTTTGGAGGCATTTACGCATGACATTTACAGAATTTTGTACATGTCACACAGGACGCAAGAGCAAGTAGATTTGGCGCAGGTAGAGCAACGGCAGGGCTCAGCGATGGTTGTAGGGCGCTGAGCAGCAGTTGGTACATCAATTGGGGTCTGTATACCCTGATCGTTGATCTGGTTTCCAAAATCTACTCCGTTGGGGAACGTGTTTGGGGAGTCAGCAAAACGATACCATTTAAAAGCCTTGAAATATGAATGTTTAGTATGCTCATGAACTGATGCAGAGCAACATACAAGCTTTTTGAAATTGACCAGATCGTAGTATTGCTCTTTGCTGTACTGATCGGAGGTCTCAGCCTCCCTGTTCTTATAGGGAGACATTGTACAAGTGTTCTGCTCCTTTCATCATTATCAACAACCGGGAGTTGCTCAAAATGGTATCGTTCTGCTGAATCCTCAAACACTTTCCCTAACGCAGTAGACATTGGATACCAGAAGTAATTTAGAATATAACAGTACTTAAAAAAAAAAAAAAAAAAAAAAAAAAGTGGGCACATTAGTTTTGTTTTCTCCGAAATAGAGTATTTCCACCTGTGTGCACGTATTTCCATCTATCTCCGCCCCTCTTCTCGTGCATTTTTCTGACACACGCCAGTCCCACTTGACCTAGAGCGTAGTGCTTCATGCTATCCTCTACCGTTATAAGGAAAAGTGACTAGTCAAGAATGGCCTTTTATCCACAACAGCCGTTTTACAGCCCGGTAAGTAGGCTATTAGGCTCATAGGATGTAAGAAGTAATGCTCATGTCGTGTGATAGACTGCAAATTGTTTTGTTGGTCGCTCACCATAAACATATTTTTTTCGTTACACAAATCGAAACTAAATTCTGTCCGCATGACCCTGGTTGGTTGTACTTCTCAAAAATGTCTTTAGGTGATCCCTTTCAGTGGAACAATTCAGGGACGTCTACAGGAGGGCAAAAGTGTCATTATATCTGGCCGAGTCCTTCCAGGGGCAAACAGGGGCACAGACTATTTGCACCCGGGTGTAAATAGCAATAATGGTATTTACACCCAGTGTTAATAGGCAATGTGGCTATTTACAACCGAGTGTAAATAACATGGCACAGACACCCGGGTGTCCATAGTCAGCAATGTTATTTACACCCGGGTGTCAATAATCAACAATACTATTTACACCCGGGTGTCCATAGTCAGCAATACTATTTACACCCGGGTGTCAATAACCAACATTACTATTTACACACATTCTACCACCACCAATGTGACTGACACACCAATGTGATTCACACTATTAAAGAACGCAGATTTCACACTTGTGCCGTGTTCTGATGCTTATCAAAGTGCATACAAAACTTGTTTTTTTTAACAGTTTAAAGTGAGTGAAGTGAACGTGACTATGGCAGAGATAGTGACACACACACACTGAATTTGGTCTCTGCATTTTACCCATCCAGGGTAGTGATACACACACAGTGAAGCACACTTAACCGGAGCAGTGAGCTGCTTTGAGCGCCCAGGGAGCAGTGATCGGGGTTAGGTGCCTTGCTCTAGTTCCAAGGGTTGTTATCTGAAGAGGAGCCGGCTACAGCTGCGCAGACATGCATTTCTCCCCACAAGTCATATAGCAATCACAATATTGAAGCTTGTTATTGTTGTAACTCATGAAAAGGTAATGTCAATATGCTGCTCATAAGCTGCTTTGCTTCCACCCATATACGGTGCACGTTACAAAATAACCTATTACAGCACCTACTTATTTTAGCATAATTTGAATGCCAAATCTGCGATGGAAATGTCTCTTTTAAGATACACACCATTCTTATTTACGGAGTCATGATCTACTTGACCATGTAGATGCTTTCTACTCACAACCAGGCTTTTGTTGTTGGCTGGCATGTCTGTTACACCATGAGAACATTTTCAATTTCTATTATGCTACTTTATGAAATTCAACCATGAAATTTGAAATCTATTTCACATAAACTCATATAATCTTCCATGGAGAAATAAAAATGTCACCAAGAAATGACTAAACAACCAAAAAACACATGCTTAGGCTTGTCGTGGTTTGTCAGGGTTTCTCTCGGAGCAGGACCCAAAAATGCACACATACACAAGAACTAGTAAACTCAAGACTTTTATTCGAACTTAGAAAGTAAGTAAACAAAGAAAGAAGGAAGTCACACAAGTAAAATTACAAGACAAGACAAAACAAAACAAGTCCTGACATTTTTTAATTTCTTACTGCCCCAATCAGCCGCTTCTTCACATACTCCCTGATATCCCTCATGTGCTCCTGCTGGACTAAAGTCGGGTCAGCCTCTTTCAGCAGGGCTTCAGCATTCTGAAAAAAAAAATAATAATAATAATAATAATAATTTGATGGCCCGTGTGTGTATTTAGAGTGGGCATGGGTGATTTGGTATTATAATTCAAACACACACACAAATCAGTCACCATATTTATGTACAACAAGATTAATGAATAATGTATTTCTCTATATAGCCCATCCCTGCTCTTTACATCCACAACGTCAATACTTCCCATCAGGACAAATAGGCCGCATCTTTTGCAAGCTCCATCCGTCCAGACACTCCCCTATTTTGGACCCTCTTTTCCTTCATGAATTTCCTAAGGGTGAGAAAAGAATACAATAATTTAAAAAAAAAAACAGTGAGATGGCTCATTGACCCTTATTTATCCCCAAAAATATGAGCAATAGTGTTGACATTGGACTCAAACGTCATGCTTCACTCGGTTGTCGGACAACACAGATCCGAACCTTCCTGGACAATCCACGAACGCGGTAGCGGGGGATCTCACTGCCTCCACTCCAGCGCAGCCGTCAACTTCGGATCTCGCAAACGACAGTAACATGACAAGCGACAACAATGCTCATAACTCCAACAATGCTCGTATAACTCCCAACACTGCTCGCAACTTCTATCAACGTGCAGCCTTCGTTCCTCCAGCACTCACAATCCCGCAGGGTGTCCAGCCTCTCGTGAACTGTTCAGTGCTCACTTAAAAAGCGTGTAAATTTAGGTAATAATTACCAGCACCTGCACAGGGCCATTCAGTCAGTGCACCAGTCAGGGGGCGGTGCCCAGCAGTGAGCAAATCCTAATTGAAGCAACTCGTACAGGTCTCTGTGATTACAGTCTGGCAGTTGCCCATGTTGTTCGATGCAATCCTCAGCCTAATTTCGTCGATCTTATTGACAAGTGACCGGCAGTTTGCAAGAAAGAGACTGGGAAGCGGTGGTCGGTGCGGGTTTGCTCTTAGTCTAGCTTGCAGTCCACCTCTTTTGCCCCGCTTCTGCCTTCTCTCGCGACGTTGCCTCCGACGCCTCCTAAGCCTGTAGTAGTAGGCTTCATTCTCAAGCCCTTCAGGTCGCAGTATCTCCGGAGGAATGGAGAAGGGAATGGAGTCCGATCCCTCGTTATTATAATCCAGACACTGTTCTCCGATGGCAAGGAGTTCAGTGCGCTCGTACTGCAGTCTGGAAAGTTGTTTACACATCGCCATGGTAACCAACTACATGATTGCACTAAAACTAAGTTAAAACTACAACTAAACTATTGTAAGTAATGTATAATATTTTGATATAATCCGTGATATTACAAATATCATAACTTTCTCAATCCTCAACTGATTCACAATCCAGGTGTCATTGTAAAGGGAATTTCTGGCTCTTTTCAGTCATGTGATACATTTTGAGTTTAGGGGTGTTTGAAAATGTTGTCATCAAACCCACAATAACCTCAAATCTGGCACTGAAATTGTTAGTTTAGCTCAGCATAATTATTGGAAGTGAATGTATTTGAACAGCCTTTAGTTTTTATACTATTCAGATACATTAATTTCCATTGAATTAGGCTAACACTGCGTGTTGCTTGATTGAAAGATTCACATGGAAGTTGTGGGAGCTCTAATGGGTCTACTTGCCACTGATTGTCTTTGAAGGATGGCTTCTTCATTTTCAGTCTGAAACACAAAAAAATGCACCACACATGAGATATCTGTCCTTCCCCCATGTAGTCTAGAAATGTAAGAGTGCACACCATAGTTCAGGTTAAACCATTGACAGATTTTTCAGTACCTTGCCCGGGATCCTTGTCTGGGTTTCCCCCGCCCCTTCACTACATTGCATTTAATTTGGCAGGAAGTAGAGGGGCGGGACTCCCCAGACCATTGGGATCCATCATACTGGTTTACTTTCGATTTCCCATGTGTCTATGCTGACCACATGAATGCTAACTCCCGCTAATTTAGAACAATTAAAACCAATTTTGTTTGCTGCTAATGAGAACTCAAGTATAACATTAATCATGTACACATACATTCATTTATAGTTTTATTTTTACGCGCATATTCAATTTGCGGGAGTGATGCCTTTTTTCTGTGTTTCCCGCATCCCGCGGTCGGCGCGGGAGGACTACCTTTCAAACTAGTCCTCTAGTCCAAACTGCTGACCTCTATTAGCTAGCATTCAACCTGCAAAGTTAGTTTGCTTAAACTTGGCTAACCACATCTAACTGACATTAACTGACTGTTGACCATTGCAATTTACAAACAATAGGTATACCCTTAAGATTTATATGGAGCATAAACTATTGCATTACTTACATTCACAAAACCAAACCTCAACGGCTCGAACCTAGCGGCTAGCTTAAACTCGACAAGCCAACAGAGAGGACGACACATAGGCATTACCAAACTGTAAAATGTAGAAACAAGAAATCTTACTCTCATACACAGAAATAAAACAAATAGCAACGTTAAAAATGTATGCCTACCTTGTAAAGGTTAATGTGCTTAATCTGCTGGTTAATGTGGTTCTCTGCGCGCCGTTTTGAAATTCAATTTTTCCTCTCTGGCGCCGTTCCTCAACGCTTGTCCAACGTACGAGGATATGGCAAGATTGACAGCCTCAACAACCTATCAGCAGGCTTGAACCAGGTTGATGGGGCCGGAAGTGACACATGTGGGTTTTTTCACAAATTACCCAGACATGCTAATTTACATTTTTTCCGGAGTGGGTGTAAATAGAAGAATAGCCTCTAATTCACTATTTACACCCGGGTGCAAATAATCACTCCGGCAAACAGGTGCGTTTTTTTTTTTTATAAATTCAGAGACTGGCACTCCCATGACATGAAAAGAGTGCTTAATTCTACTTTTTCGGCTAATACAATTACCACCATTGCATTACCATTGTAGACTGGATTTGTATCCCTCCCCCTCATTTACCTATACACACAGATTCCACGTTAATCTGCAGTGCGGTTCAAGGGCTGGGGCAGATGTCGCCCTTCACTTTAACCCGCGATATGATAGCAACCCAGGATATGTGGTGACCAATACCCTCCAGAACTCCACCTGGGGCCAAGAGGAGCGCAAGCATCCAACTCCCTTTCCTCAAGGATCAGCCTTCAACCTTATGATTCTAGTTGGACGGGACTCATACAAGGTTGGTGTGGCAGCTGAGAGTAGCCTATGTGATGATCTCATACAGTGGGGAAAATAAGTATTTGAACCCCTGCCGACTTCGCACGTTTGACCACTTGCAAAGAAATGTGTGATCTAGAATTGAAATGGTAGGTGTATTTTAACAGTGAGAAGCAGAATATCAACAAAAAAAATCCAGAAAACTGCATTTTATAAGATTTATGACTTTATTTGCATTTGATGCAAAAAATAAGTATTTGAACCCCCAAGCAAACAGCAATAATTCTGGCTCCCAATGGCCAGTTATGTGCCCAAAAAGCACACAGATTAGTCCTCATTAGGTCTAACAAGGTATACCTGATCTCAACTGGTGACCTGTATAAAAGAAACCTGTCCAAAGAATCTTACTTCACACCTTCAACCTCACCACCATGGGCAAGACCAAAGAGCTGTCCAAGGACGT
Organism: Sprattus sprattus; assembly: GCF_963457725.1. Lineage (NCBI taxonomy): Eukaryota > Metazoa > Chordata > Actinopteri > Clupeiformes > Clupeidae > Sprattus > Sprattus sprattus. Next base: position 24,733,875 of record NC_137928.1, on the reverse strand, counting down.
CAGAGATAAGATTGTAGACCTGCACAAGGCTGGAATGGGCTACAAAACCACCGGCAAGCAGCTTGGTGAGAAGCAGATAACTATTGGTGCGATTATTCATAAATGGAAGCAACACCAAACAACTGTCACCCACTCTAGGTCTGGGGCTCCATGCAAGATATCCCCTCGTGCGGAATCAGTGATCATTCGAAAGGTGCAGAATAACCCCAGAACTACACAGGGGGAGCTTGTGAATGATCTCAAGGCAGCTGGGACCGGAGTCACCAAGAAAACCATTGGCAACACACCACGCCGTCATTTTTTGAAGTACTGCAGCACTCGCAAGGTCCCCCTGCTCAAGGAAGCGCATGTACAGGGCCATCTGAAGTTTACCATTGCACACTTGACTGATTCTAGGGAGGATTGGGAGACAGAATGTGGTCAGATGATACCAAAATCAAGCTCTTTGGCATCAACTCGACTTGCCGTGTTTGACAGGGGGGGCAATGCTGAATATGACCCCAAGAGTACATCATACCCACCATCAATCATGGAGGTGGAAACATTATGCTTTGGGGCTGTTTCTCTGCCAAGGGAACAGGACGACTACACTGCATCAAGGGGACTATGGATGGGGCCATGTAACATGGAATATTGGGCTTGAATCTCATTCCCTCATTCCCTCCCATTGAAAACACAACCTTAAAGATTTGGAGAGGATCTGGAAAGAGGAGTGGACCAAAATTCCTCCTGAGATGTTTGTAAACCTGGTGACCAACTACAAGAAACGTCTGACGTCTGTGTTTGCCAATAAGGGTTATTCCACCAAGTACTAAGTCATTTTTGTCGGTCAGTTTTGGGGGTTCAAATACTTATTTTTTGCATCAAATGCAAATAAAGTCACAAATGTTATAAAATGCATTTTTCTGGATTTTTTTGTTGATATTCTGTTTCTCACTGTTAATATACACCTACCATTACAATTATAGATCACACATTTCTTTGCAAGTGGCCAAACTTGTGAAATCGCAAGGGGTTCAAATACTTATTTTCCCCACTGTATGTGATGTGAAGAAAGACAGGGTTAATTTTCATACAAGTTACAAATGTCAGTTAGATTCAATGATTATAGTGCAGAATAAATCTATATTGAGAGAATGGATATTGCGAAATGTACAACCTAAATCTCCAGACTCATCACTCAGGTTAAAAGATTGTAAACTTTGAATGAGTAGGTATATTCTTTGAGATTTATCATGGTCCAAGGTAATTTCTGCCTTATCTCCTGACCTTGGAAGAAAGTCCTTGTAACATAGTTTACATTTCATTCAGTGGGCAGTGTCTCTCCATGTTTGAAAGGTGTGCATTTAATGATATGGTAATACAATTTATTCTGTGGGGGACATACTGTCTACATTTATTCACATTAATATATTTTCTCACTGGCAGCAGATGCAAATTTTTCTGTTCCCCTCAGAAATCTTTCCCCTTTTCTCTTGAAAAACACTTTGTTATTGTCCCCCCAAAAAACGATATTTCCGCCCATGATTACAGTGTTGTGGGGCTGCAGCACAAGATAGCATGAACTTAGACATAATTCCATTTTATGGATGCATGTAACAATTTGATGGCTGATATTAGTTTTTAGATGTTTATGGATGTAATGGCTTTGCACATAAACAGTTTTTCTGCCCCAATGTCAGATTGCCACAAATGGTAGCCACTTCATGGAGTTCAGACATCGTGTCCCTTTTGCCGCTGTGGATACAATACATGTGGAGGGAAGGGTGGAGATCAGTTCCATAGCTTTTCAGAACCCTGAGGTGAGAAAATGTTACAAGTTGATGTATGTTACAGTATTTACAATGAGTATTATAAGGACTAGTTCTGCATTACTACCAGGATTATTTTGGAGCAAAATTATATGAATCTTGACTTAAAATTTCACATTTGTACTTATTAGAACTACATCCCCCAGATGCCATTTCCTGTGAGTAACTCTGGTGTTTTGAAAAAGTTTGCATAATTTTTCTGTACTTTTCTGTCAGCTTATAACAAAAAGTGACTGTCGTTTCAGCCACAGTATGCTGTCCCACCTTACGGATATCCAGTAAGTATACTACTTCCAACATTTTTTAGCTTCAGCTGCGAGTGTATCTGCTGTTGCAAGGGACAGGGTTAGAATATACCTTGCGGTAGTGACAGATTGTCATGTTTACCATCTTTATCATCAGTTGTTCTCCTGTTACTTCACTTCTATAGGTTCTATTACCTAGTTTCAGGTTGGCTGTCGCAGTTTAACAACATTGCTGGTCTTGTGGTGGTCATATGTTGCAGCTCATGTTGCTTTTCTTGTCCTCAGGTTCCTGCTCCATATCCGCCACCAGTGGTCTATGTGAGAACATCTCCTGTTTAAATCTGCCTTTAGAAGGAAAACACAGAAATAGTATTACATATGGCAACCAACTGCCCAAAGAGGCATTCCATGAGTATTTCCATAAATTGTTATCATAGTTGTCTATATACTGTAAATTTGAGACTAGACACATACAATATTGCATGCATCCTACAAATGATGTATGTAGGTTAATATACTAAAACCAATACTTCACAATTATCTAATCTGTACTTCTCCAAATGGGGCCAAGAGATAGCACCAAACTGTGACGTTGGTATTAAGTTGATGATAATGTTGCTCCGACCTGCACTTCTAAATTGCATTTGGAAATAACTTCAACTTCAATGTCTTTGCCTGATGTGGTTTTATGGTTGAATAGTGTCTTGTGATGTCTCCTTATGACAGACAGTGCCATATAAAAGCATCATAAATGGGGGACTCTACCCTGGAAGGACAATAACAATCCAAGGTGTGATCAACGGCGGTGCCAAAAGGTAAGACACAGCGAGTCCACATACTGAGCCGAATGAGTACTCTTGACCACATTCTCTTTTGTGAATAATGGTTCAAACTGCAGTGCCCTCCATCATGCCCAGTACCCACAGACTACCCTCTGACCCTTCTGATGTTTGCCCTTTCAGAATGACTGTTAACCTGCGCTGCAGGACTGGTATAGCTCTGCACTACAATCCTCGCTTTGACGAGAACCTAGTGGTGCGTAACAGCCACATGCACGAGAAGTGGGGCAGCGAGGAACGTGGGGGTGGAATGCCCTTTCATCGCGGCCAGCAGTTCACGGTACTTGCTTTAATGACCTCTGTTAAATAAGAGCCGCTGTCATGATAGTCGTTAAAGGACATAATCATTGATGATCAGTTATTCACAAAGTTAGTTACTCTACGAGTGGTTTTAGAAAGACGTCTAAAAGGCAGCCTGTGGCACAAAAGCAGCTGACTGTAAATACAAAATCACAAAATGCTAGCTTTTTGTATTGTATTATCAATGTAGTGTTTGGTATATTTTATACCCAATGTCATTATTTCACAATAAATGTATAGGCCTAATTATTATTTATTTGTCCATAGTCAATATAGTCATATAGGCTTAGTCATCATATAGGCTATTCAGTTGCAGCCTGTATTTATGTCTTCATCATCTCACTAAGTATAATGTTTCATTGTGTGTTACAGCTGACCATTGTGTGCAGTCCTCAAGGTTATAATGTGTCGGTGAATGGCAATCAAATGCACAACTTCAAGCATCGCCATGGCGGTCTCCAGGAGATAGATGTGTTGGAGGTTGAAGGAGACTTGACTCTCAGCTCTGTTATGGTTTAGGCAGAAAAACTCTTTTCTCTATTTTTTCTTAATTTTTTTATTTCTATATTTTCTCTATATTTAGTCTATTTTACCTTCAAAATAATCATCTGAATCGTAACCGACTGAACGAATATATAAACGAATGTATCCTATTTTGCTTACCAGTAAAAACGATGTAAAGCAATGTTTCGCGAGTCTATTTTATTTAATGCAATCTAATGCAATGCAGTGAAAAGCTAGGGATACAAGGTAACTGTTGCCTTAGGAGCGAGGTGGCTGTGTTGGCTACTCATGTCCCCTTTGTAGCCAACAGTAGGGCTGATCACACCTTAGAGTACTGCCAGCAACATATCCATATCCTGTGGTAGGATGGCATTGTAAAAAAGTTCACTGAGCATTGGTGTAATTGCAGCTTAACTAAACAATTCCAAAAAACACAGGTAGCGTTATGAACATAGCTCATAGCAGAGTAGATATCCCTACCTGAGCATGGAAGAAAGAGACAAATGTATAACACAGACTAGAATTATTGCAAATTACTTGCAGGATTACCTGATGAAAGTGGAACAAAATTGTCCAAAGTGTGCAGTCTATAGGTACCACTTCATGTCCAAAAACCTTGCTACACTCCATTATTGACCAGTGTTTTTTTTATTTTATATTCGAGATATTATATTTGCTCAGCTATCAGACATGGAATGTCCTGGAGTGGTTGTCTCAGTCCCTTGGATCACCCTTGCATCAGCCCTGGGAAGTGGGCTAAGATACCAGCAAATTACCGTTTTTGGACAAAATTAATTTTCTCATTTGAACTACTTGTATATTCATCATTAGGTTTCTTTGTTAAACTGCCCCCAAAAGGCATGTAAACACAAACAACATGACAAGTGGCACTGATAAAAGTTTGCCAGCATGCTAATTGGAGATCTAGATGGGGGTGAGCTGTAAAAGCTTTTCTCACATTTCCACAACATGATCACAACATCACAACACTTCATAGGCTAGTACACAGTGTGGGTGGCTAGGGGGAATGACCGGTGAGTTTACCTGTAGGCTACTTCACATGACCATATACAGTGCCCTCCACAATAATTGGCACCCTTAGTGAATACGGGCAAAACAGGCTATGAAAAAATGTGTCTTTGCTGTTTATCCTCTTGGTCTTACACTCAAAATATTCACAAATGTCTTACCCTTTCATTGAAGTAAAATTATTGAAAGAATTTTAATTTATTTTACATTAAATAAAATATTTTTCTCTAAAAAATGGGTGCCACAATTATTGGCCCCCCTTAAAAATCTTATAATTAAAATCTAACTGAGGTATATAGTCATATAGTCATGTCATATAGTCGTATATAGTCATGTTTTACATTTAAAAGTTCACCTATTTAATTAGGAACTCTTAAGTGGTCAACCATGACTTCCACTCGGGTGTAAATATGAGGTGACACGGGCCAAATACCCTTATCATTCATCAAGATTGGAAAGACAAAAGAACACAGTGTCGAAGTGCGACAAAAATTAGTTGAGCTGCAGAAATCCGGAAAAGGATATAAGAAAATATCTAAACAGTTGAAAATACCCATTTCCACAATCAGGGCAATAGTTAAGAAGTTCAAAGCGACAGGAGATGTAAGGAATTAGCCTGGAAGAGGACCTGACTGTAAATTGATCCCACGCACTGTGAGGAGGATGGTTTAACTGGCAAAAGAATCTTCAAGGATCACAGCTTGAGAATTGCAGAGATTAATTGAGTCCTGGGGTCAGAAAGTCATCACTACCATGAGGCGCCACCTACATCACCACAAGTTGTTTGGGAGGGTTGCCTCTGCTGTCGATCAACAACAAACTAAAGCGCCTACAGTTTGCCAAATGTAAGTCAGACTTTCAATGGGGCCGAGACCAAATATAAAGCTTTTTGGCAACAAACATCAAAGGTGGGTTTGGTGTAGAAAGAAAGATAGCCATACAGAAAAGCCCATTCCAACTCTTCCCACCTATACCCACTCTAAAGTATGGTGGCAGATCTTTGATGTTGTGGGGCTGTTTTTCTTCCAAAGGCCCTCAACATCTTGTAAGGATACATGGTATCATAAACTCCTTCAAATACCAGCAGATATTAATTGAAAATCTTACAGCCCCCTCTAGGAAGCTTAAAATGGGCTGTGGTTGGACCTTCTAGCAGGACAATGATCCGAAGCACACCTCAAAATCAACACAAAAATTGTTCACTGACCACAGAACAAAGGTTTTGCCATGGCCATCACAGTCCCCCATAAAATCTGTTGAAAAGCTGAAGCCAAGTTCACAAGCGTTGACCTAAAAATCTAAAGGATCTGGAGAGATACTGTAGGAATGGTCTCAGATCCCATGCCATGTGTTCACCAACCTCATCACGCATTAAAGGAGAAGACTCAGAGCTGTTATCTTGGCAAAGGGAGGCTGTTCAAAACATTAACTTAAGGGGTGCCAATAATTGTGGTATACCTGCTTTGGAGGATAATATTTATTCAAAGTAATGCAAAACAGAGGTTCTCAATTTCGACCCTGTAACTCCCTCTGTTGCAAAGAAGGCTACAGTTAGAAAAATACAGATTTGTCTGGAGTAAATTTTCTTTTTTTCTACATATATATGAGCCATATGTTATGTGTTGCGCTAATACATCTGCTTCAGAAGGCATTATTGTGTGGCTAAAGATGTGAGCCTACTTATACAAAGGGTTCGCAGTGATATTGATAAAGCATGTCATGAAAAACATCCTTCTTTTGGATGGTATATATGGTCATGTGAATGAGCAGTAGCTTCCTTCCTGGTTTGTGATGCAGGTCTGAAACACTGAAATGCAAGAGAAGCTGCAAAATACGTCAGTTACCAAGCGAGCATTGCAAGTGCCAACTGTGCTGGTTTTGGTTGTAAATTGGATTTAGACGAAAATCTTCTCCACTTCTCGCACTCATTGCAATACCTACTTAAACCACTAGAGCTCGCCATCTTCGAACTTTTTGAGACTGTCATTCCTAACATTTCATTCACAATTTAGATCCATCTGGTGGCTGTCGAGCTTCCTTTGTAAGCATATCTGGCCTGTACTCGCTTCTCAGTCACAGATTTTCTCTGTAAAGTTATGCTGTCGTCTTTGTATGGGCTTTCTCATACAAAGTTTTTACTATTTTACTATTAGGTTTTTCATTTGTCAGTATCTGTGTTGGACTTTTGTTTAGTTCCCTCTACAAAATATTCATATGAATATGTATTAGGATTATGTCTTTACATGGACCATGATAGTTTTGTCAGTGAATTTGACAACATCAGTTCAACTTGTCTTCAACATAACTTCATACTGCAGATAGGTATGCCACGAATGTGAATGCTCGATAGATCGTGGTGTTGATGAAGGCAGGAATTCATCCAAACAACAACTGAACAAAACCAACTTTGACAAACTTATCACTGATAGCAAAATTATTTAGGAGATCAGATATTCCAAGAACCACGCAATGGCATAAGGTGCGGAGCAAGCGCATGACCAACTTCTCTGTCAACTACACACAGGAGTGTTCCCTACGCAAGCGCGTTCACCACCCCTCAGCAAGTTAACTCGGTTCCATCCCATCGGTTTCACTGGATTCGAGGAATGAAACTTCCGGTAGTGTGTCATGGCGGCATGGCAGAATATGCTTGAAGTGAAAAAATAACCAACCCCCACTGCCGTCCTTCGCTAGCTGGCGCTGGGTTTGTAGGTTGAACATTATCAAGAGCGGCTGCATTTTACTTGGGATCAGCACGACTGATTCGGCCTGCCATGGCGGCACACAAGCCCGTGGAATGGGTCCAGGCCATTATAAATAAATTCGACGAGCAGGTAAGATACGGTTTTGCGCTTGGAAAGAGGTTGTACTGCCATCAATGCATTAGTCAATCATGTGTGTGTTGTAGGGGGGAGAAGGTATTTTCCAGTGACAAGCTTGCACGAGCATCTGAGCTGTGTTTACCTGATTTTTCAAAGATGGGCGACGGTGAAGAGTAGATAAAACGCTAGCTAGCCATCATACCTAGTTTTGTGTAAGTATGGCTAAAACACGTACACGGCCAGCATTGTTACCCAGTGGTTCTGTTTGTTGCAACATTCTGAGTGAAATGGTCCAAGACAGATTGTGCAGACTGCTTAAATAGTAACACTAAGGTCTAGCAAGGTAGTTTGTAGTTAAGAATATTTGATAGATCACTGAAGCAAGCTGGCAAAATATAAACAAAGGAAATAAGGACCGCCTGGACATGCATTAGCATGCTAGCTCTCTGTTGACATGAAGAAATTGTGGAAATCATACAGCTAGCAATCTAGCTAGCTTATAGCTTCTGTCCTGATGTTTGCTAAGTCAACTAAGCCCTCGATTTATGAAACGGCCAATCCAACCAACTGAGATGCACCCATCAATGACAATAAACTTTAAATCTGCACTCTCAATAGATATATCTCTGCAGTTAGCCAATATGATTGCTAATGTTTGAGATGCTGCAAATACCATTGGTCCGCTGAATAGTTTCTGCTATTGCATGCAGGATAGCAAATTAAGAATGGCATGTTTGGGAAGAAATCAGCTTTCGAACAGATTGTCTTGGAATGTAGCCTGTATAGGCTGTGGGTGTGATCTTTCGATGCTATATTGCTCAGCATGCACTCTTGCCTCTGATTCATTCAGAGAGCCAACACAAGGGTTTGAAGTTTGCATCTACAAGAGTTCATATTAAACTTTACAGACAAGGCCATGCCCTGCAAGGTTTAGCTGTATCAGTCCCTAGCTAGTTGAGAAATAGTCTGATTGTTTGAATGATTAGAACGTTTATGAACAACCTAAACAATATTTACTTTGTCATTACTTATCAAATTTTTTTGCCGTTGCTGACATTCATGGTCATTACATTTCGGTCATCTTTCTATAACACTTTTTGCAGTAATATCATTGTGCCTCAGAAAATACTGTAGGTAAATACACATGTATTGATAACAAAAGCAGTTTTAAACTCTATACTGTGTATCTTGGTATTGTTGAATAGGCTACACGAATATCTGGAAACTGATGACATGGCTTGTCATTGCGCCTCCCGTAGCAAGGGGCGGTCAGGCTAATGATGTATCCTGCTTTAGGAAAGATGCGTTCGAATGGGGTCGAGCCGGGATGCAGAACACATATCCGTTTTGGGGACGTACTTTAAATAAGTCCAGCATACTGGATGTTTTAGTGTGATACTGAAACTCTGTTTCGTTTGCAGAGTTTATACACCATCACGTCACGAAGCCATACACATGCATACATGCAACATCACTAAATATTTCTTTGACATATTGTTCTGAGGCATGGGACTTGCTCATACCTAAGTTCAGTACACTGTATGTATTATAATACTAGCTAATTGTATGAATGATATGAACCAAACAGGACTGGTGTGGGGATTCATTATGGGTTAGTTATTAATAAGTGAAATATGAATACACTTTTATTTCAGGATGGAGACATAGTCCATTGAGCCCTGGGCCTGTAAATCCCACTGGGCTCCTGATGTTTTGGCGGTACAGGTGGTAGAGTGGGCTCCCACTCTAGTAACGTCAGTTTTATTACTTCTGAAATATAGTTGTGGCAACTGCCTATTGATGAAAAATGAAAAGATCCAACAAGTCCATGCAAGGATCCATTCAAACTAACACATCAGCATTTACGTTGATGCCATGACCAAGAGAGATGCACTGGTGCATGAATCCTTAGCTGTTTTGGCTGTAGTCAGCACCGGGTTGTAATTGAGCAGTTTACTGGGCACAAACATTTAAATAAAAGTGGACCCTCTTAAATCTTTGAAAGAAATCCATCTCATAAAGTTAAAGGTTTAAATTAAGAGAGAGTTTTCTTTTTAATCATCATCAGTTTCCTGATGCAAGTTGTGTTCTGTTTCCCCCCTCTAGTCTGCTTACAGTTTTTGCAGCAGCGGTGCAGATGGGATTTTTAAACTGGGGGGGATGCTAACATCGCCTAATCAGCTGTGCAGAGTTATTAACTGATGATTGTCGCCTTACGTAGGGAGAGTGGGGGGGGGGGGGCGGATCGGGGTCACTATGAATCTGGGGGGGACATGTCCCCCTCGTCCCCATTGCTATCTGCGCCCCTGATTTGCAGTGGAGTGATTTGATGGGGTGTCATTAGCAGGGCAATGCTCAGCAGTTGGCTCTCTTGTTACATTTTAAATATGTTAACATTTTTAACTTTGTGACTTTCTCCAGGACCGCCATAACAGAGAAGTTGTGAAGTTCCTTTACTACCTACACTACACTTCCTACACTACCTTTAGCCGACACTGGCCAGACAAATTCTTCATAGCACGTGAAAGAGTTAAAAAATAAGACTTTATCCATTTACCTGGGGAAGTAATTGACCTCAAGGCTGGCTGTGAAGGCAGACACTCCTAGACGAGAGGCTCATTTCCCTTGACCGCCATGTAATTCGCTTAACCTAGCGATGCACTGCTTAAGCAATTCACTCTCACTAATCGTAATTACAGATTGACTGATTCTCGGGCGAGCTGCTCTCTCTCTCCTTACCCAGCGCCTTTTAGACATGAACTCCAGGTAAGGTCAAGAGAACAAGGTCAAGAGCTACCCTGACACATACGTAGCCCAGGGAATTGTCACAGTAAGATGCCCGGCCGGCTAGAAATGTCTAGGGGGTGGTCATGTGTGCGAAGAGACAGGACATGACGCAAAACGTCTGCTGCGGAAATAGCTTTTCCTAGTTTATACACCGCAGTCAGGTAATCATGTTAACTGCTAAACAGTAAAGACTGAAACATTCAAACAATAGTCTCTAGCTGTGCTTGTAATTGGCCTAATTATCTCTGCCTCTACCCTTAGGTACAGAACCTCCCTGACCTCTTTGTGTCATCAGTTAGCGTTAACCATCTTTGCAGTGGTGTTCTTGACCATATGATTTAGTTCCTGTGGAATGTGTGTCCATTCACTCAGTGCAAAATGATCGGACAATTTCAATGCTCCTGTTTACATCCGAGTTCGCTCAGGTAATGCCTAGACATTGTACTAATATGTGGGAGGGGTAATGTCCACACACATCCTACCCAATGTCTGGGATTCTGTGAAGGGAGTAAATGACTCTCCTAGGCATGCTACTCACTCCCCACCTGGCTATTGATTTGCTTAACTCTTCGTTTGCCAGGCCATGTGCGGGGGAAAAACTGATTAGCCTCCTCTTTTCAGTTTTGTTGGCCGTTCACATTCACTGGATACATTTTGTTATGTTTGCTGAGAACCAAAAATGATACCAACCAGTTCATTTTAGGCCGGGCAGCGTAGGCTTATGGATTTCTAGGTTGTGGAGACCTCTGGTTTCAGTGTCCACAAAGTTGCAATTGCCACGGCTTAGCAGCTGGGAAATGCTCATTGCAGTTTGATGAAGGCATAATAAGGATTAAGTCACCTCCTTATTGCTAAGCCAGTGTGAAAGTTGTTAAGCCTGAAAGCTAGCTAACTCCACTAACCCTTGTGTATACCAGTTCCAGAATCCCTTGGCTACATTGTTTTCTTTTCAGCTGTGTATAGGTGCAGTTCTTGTAATATAATTTTTAGACCCACAACATATGGTGCCATTGTTTCCACCTTGTGTTAATGTTCCAATATAGGGCGTTCTTATGGGCAACCTGCACCATTTACACTTGCTACTTATTTGGCCCAATAAGCTGTCTGATGGTAGGTTGTGTGTGTGTGTGCTTGCGTGCATGTGTATACAGTATGTGCGTGTGTGTGTGTGTGTGTGAGGCGTGCATGTGTGTGTGTCCGTGTGAGGTGTGTGTGTGTGTGTGTGTGTGTGTGTGTGTCTGTGTGTGTGTTTGTGGTGGGGTGCGGGTGTGTTGTGCCGTGGTGGTCCTTGCCTTCTCATCACTGGTGTGTATGGAGAGGAGCACCTTGAGAGACAATGACCTTTGAGCATCATGTGCATCATCATGGAAACTCAATCCACCGAGCCTGCAGCCCTGTCCCTCCTCTGTCTGGAAATCTGACCTCTCATTAGCGTGGGCTTTTGATTTGCCCTGCTGCCTTTAACTAACTTCATACATACATACATACATACATACATACATATATACATACAAGCATGCATGCATACACACATACATACAAGCATGCATGCATACATACATACATACATACCGTAAATCCTCAAAATAAAGACCGGGATTCAATTAGACGCCGGGCTTCAGATAGTAGCCGGGGTCGTGGTCCATACGGACAAATAAAGGCCGGGCCCCGAATACAAGCCGGGGGTAAAATAAAGTAGCCTATATTACTGTAGCCTACCAGCATCAGTCCGTCGGCTCAAAGTAGACATCACAATTAAATTGAATGCATTTCATAAATACATGTTCTCCTCATGTTTAATATTATATTTATTAATATTGTTGGCTAATTTCATGAGCTGTTTGCAATAAAAAAAGAAATTTCCCCACGTAGGATTACTAGGCGAATTTGTTATTGTTCATGAAGGCGCGTCTGGCAATTTTTTATGGTTTAGCCTAAATGCACGTATCGTATAGCCTACTGTTGTTTATCTGTAACGTTTTAGTTGGCTAGGTTACTTTTTCCAGAAGGGATCATAAAGCAGTAGTACACTAAGGCGAAACTTTTATATTAAATTCAAAGAGATGGTGTATGCTGAAGAACATTGCTAAAGAAGTTTGACATTGACCCGAGACAAATGCGATAGGCTACGACTAGCAGGTGGAGGTAGAAAGAAAGTTAGGCTGGATATGAAACCAGCTCGTTGAATACGTTTTTTCAGTCTGCGATAAGCATAATAGTGTCTAGAAAAATGATTAAAATCAAGGCTTTGGAAATCTTTTCCTCCGTGACTGACAGTGGAGAGAGTATTTTTACGTTGACACCGTACATAAAGCTCTACGCGATGTGCGGGAAGTGTTGAACGCATATTCAATGAATTATATTAGCCTACTGCAATTATGCCCATTATTTGATTTAAATAATAAAATTCTATAATAGAAGATAAGTAAGAAATAAAGGCCTGCCCCTAATACAAGCCTGCCCCAATTAAAAGCCGGTACGCTTTGCAGGCTAAGCAAATAAAAGCCCCGGCCACAATTTGAGTATTTATATACATACATACATACATACATACAGTCATGGACAAAAATATTGGCACCCCTGCACTTCTGTCAGATAATGCACCACTACTCCCAGAAAATTGTTGCAATTTCAAATGCTTTTGTATTCACATGTTTATTTATTTAGTTTGCACTGGAAAAACACCAAAAATCTGAGAAATAATGTCTTAACCATTTCTGGGTGCTTTTTGAAGTGTGCTATGGGTCATTGTCCTTCTGGAAGACCCATGTCCTCTGACGGACACCCAGCTTTCTGACACTGGGCCCTACATTGCGCCCAAAAATTATTTGGTAGTCCTCAGATTTCCTGATGCCATGCACACAGTCAAGGCATTGGGTTCCAGAAGCAGCAAAGCAACCCCAAAACATTGTTCCAGCTCCACCATATTTGCCTGTAGGGACCGTGTTCTTTTAGTTGAAGGCCCCATTTCATTGTCTGTAAACTGCTTTACCAAAAAGCTCTACTTTGGTCTCATCTGTCCAGATGACGCTCTCCCAGAATGATTTCGGCTTCCCCAGGAAGGTTTAGGTGTAGGCAAACTCCAGTCTGGCTTTTTCATGTCTCTGTGTCAGCAGTGGGGACCTCCTGGATCTCCTACCATAGCATCTCATTTCATTCAAAAGGCGACGGATAGTGTGAGCTGACACCGTTGTACCCTGTGTCTGCAGGATAGCTTGAATTTATTTGGAAGTTGTTCTAGGTTTTTTATCCACCATTCAAACAATCTTTTGTTGCATTCTTTCATGAATTTTTCTCTTCCTTCCACATCCAGGGAGGTTAGTGACAATGCCATGGGCTGTAAACTTCTTGATGACACTGCTCACAGTGGACACAGGAGCATTAAAATCTCTGGAGATGGACCTGTAGCCTTGAGATTGTTCATGCTTTTCTACAATTTTGGTTCTCAAATCCTCAGACAATTCTTTGGTCTTCTTTCTTTTCTCCCTGCTCAGTGCGGTATACACAGACACACAACTCAAAGGTTGAGTCAACTTTGCTCCATTTTAACTGGTTGCAAATGTGATTTCTATATTACCAGCATCTGAAGCTTGCCACAGGTGTGTTTAAATAAAGATTAAAGGAGCATTACATGATTGAAATACAGTTATTTCTTACAATTTTGAAAGGGTGCCAATCATTTTGTCCGGCCCATTTTTTTTAGTTTTGTGTGAAATAAAGTCAGATTTGACGTTATTTCTCAGATTTTTGGTGTTTTTCCAATGCAAACTAAATAAATAAACACGTGAATACAAAAGCATTTGTAATTGCGATTTTTTTTCTGTGAGAATTGGTACATTATCTGACAGAAGTGCAGGGGTGCCAATATTTTTGTCCATGACTACATACATACATACATACATACATACATACATACATACATACATACATACATACATACATACATACATACATACATACATACATACATACATGTATATACATGCATGGATACATACATACATGCATGCATGCATACATACATACATACATACATGCACATGCACATAGGTGTATACATACATACATGCATACAGTGGGGAAAATAAGTATTTGAACTCCTGGCGATTTCACAAGTTTGCCCATTTGCAAAGAAATGTGTGATCTATAATTGTAATGGTAGGTGTATATTAACAGTGAGAAACAGAATATCAACAAAAAAATCCAGAAAAATGCATTTTATAACATTTATGACTTTATTTGCATGTGATGCAAAAAATAAGTATTTGAACCCCTAGCAAAACTGACTGACAAAAATGACAGTACTTGGTGGAAAAACCCTTGTTGGCAAGCACAGACGTCAGATGTTTCTTGTAGTTGGTCAGCAGGTTTACACACATCTCAGGAGAGATTTTGGTCCACTCCTCTTTGCAGGTCCTCTCCAAATCTTTAAGGTTGCGTTTTCAATGGGAGGGAATGAGGTTCAAGCCCAATATTCCACATTACATAGCCCCATCCATAGTCCCCTTGATGCGGTGGAGTCGTCCTGTACCCTTGGCAGAGAAACAGCCCCAAAGCATAATGTTTCTACCTCCATGCTTGATGGTGGGTATGATGTACTCTTTGGGCCATGTTCAGCATCCCCCCCCCTGTCTAACACGGCAAGTCGAGTTGATGCCAAAGAGCTTGATTTTGGTATCATCTGACCACATTCTGTCTCCCAATCCTCCTTAGAATAATTCAAGTGTGCAATGGCAAACTTCAGATGGCCCTGAGATCATTCACAAGCTCCCCCTGTGCAGTTCTGGGGTTATTCTGCACCTTTTGAATGATCACTGATACTGCACGAGGGGATATCTTGCATGGAGCCCCAGACCTAGAGCGATTAACATTTGTTTGGTGTTGCTTCCATTTACGAATAATCGAACCAATAGTTGTCTGCTTCTCACCAAGCTGCTTGCCAATGGTTTTGTAGCCCATTCCAGCCTTGTGCAGGTCTACAATCTTATCTATGACGTCCTTGGACAACTCTTTGGTCTTGCCCATGGTGGTGAGGTTAAAGGTGTGAAGTATGATTCTTTGGACAGGTTTCTTTTATAAACGTCGCCAGTTGAGATCAGGTGTACCTTGTTAGACCTAATGAGGACTAATCTGTGTGCTTTTTGGGCACATATCTGGTCATTGTGAGGCAGAATTCTCGCTGTTTGCTTGGGGGTTCAAATAAATGTTATGAAATGCAGTTTTCTGAATTTTTTTGTTGATATTCTGTTTCTTACTGTTAAAATACACCTACCAATACAATTCTAGATCACACATTTCTTTGCAAGTGGCCAAACTTGCGAAATCGGTAGGGGTTCAAATACTTATTTTCCCCACTGTACATGCATACATACATGCATACATGCACACATAGGTGTATACATAGGCCTACATACATACATACATACATACATACATACACGCATACATACACACATACACACATAGGTGTATACATACATACACGCATACATACACATACGTGCATACATACGTACATACACGCATACATACACGCATACATACATACCCACATACATACATGCATACATACATACAAACATTATACATACATACACGCATACACACATACGTGCATACATACTAACATTTATACATACATGCATATATACAGTACATACATGCATTGATTAGAGATCACATCCATCAGCTTGTCTGGTAAACTGATAAGTTAATGTGAGTGGTGTAAATCATAGACTACAGGAGGCCTCACAAAGCCAAGTGTGTGAAGGACTTGATTAGGCCCCATTGTGTTAAGTCATCATACGTGACCGGTCGTATAGATATAACGTATATTTGGGATTATTCCTGTGTGTGATTCTGTACATAAGGGTGCATTGCCACTGTGACTCCAGTCAGAGTTGACCGTCATGTACACTACTTGTGTGTCTGGAAGAAGGAACAACAACATACTATTTGAACATGAATAGCTTGCTTCAGTTCACTTGTACAGAAGTGCACCCAACACATTCACATTCCCAAAAACGTACACACACACACACACACACACACACACACACACACACACACACACACACCACTGTATTTGCACTCATGTAATATCTGGTGTTTGTGTGCACTGTATCGTGCAGTCCTGCCAAAGTGCACATCAGGGAAGAGATTGGTGCGTGACCTTTGAGGAATTTTTAACTGTGCCTGTGAAACAAAGTGCTCACTGTCTCCTTGGCCATCCTGCATTGAAATGGATGTCAACAGGCTTGGCTCTGTTTGTGTGTGTGTGTGTGTGTGTGTGTGTGTGTGTGCGCGCTGTTTCATACTGTGGTGTGTGTGTGTGGTTGAGGATGCTCTGGGCTCAGATGCCTGCCTCTCCAGTCTTGAGACTTTCATTTCCAGGCACGCGCTTTCCCCCAGGGCAGGGAGTCAAGAAGAAGGAGGAGAGGAGAGGAGAGGAGAGGAGAGGAGAGGAGAGGAGAGGAGAGTGGAGCAGAAGAGATGACAGAGGAGCAGAGGAGGGGAGAGGGGAGGAGAGGCATGGGGTAATGATGGGGAATTGAGACAGTGACGTAGAGGTTGGGATGGAGTCACTGACACTGGGAGGCCAGGGGAAGTGAGCGGGCAGAGGCTCAGGAGAAGGAGATAGCCAGAGACGTATGAGGGGTTAACATGGGGAGGCAGGGACTATGGCAGGCAGTGGGGCAAGGAGAAAGAAGGCCACCTAGAGCGTATGATGAGAGCATAGCAGAGGCCAGGGAAGAGGGAGAGGGAGAGTGAGAGTGTGCAGGTGTGACTGTAGGCCTGCTTCTGCTGCTCAACCGCTGCAGTCCTGCCCTAGCCCCTGTTCTCACTCTGACCCAGATTAGGCTCAAGCTGTGGCTTTGCCAACTGGCTGTCAGCGGGGGCACACACACACACACACACACACACACAAACTCTTCCGGAAACCGATCAAAGAAGGGAAACCCATGATAGGTAAGGGAAAGTAAGAATGGAGAGAGAAACAGTGTAATAAGTGAAAGGTGAAGATGAAAACTGAGAGATGGAGGGAACTCAATGGAGGGAAAGGCAGATACAGAGGGAAGTGAAAGCTATGCCTTGATAAGGCCAGGTCCATCTCTGGGAGAGTGCCCCTGCTTAAGAAAGATTTGGCCTGCTGTGCTATTCCCTAGTTTCAGGTCTCCAGACTGGCTAGATAGTTCTAAAAGTTAGACCACATATGTTTTTGGCACACAAATGTTGCTACAAAACTGGCAAACTTTGCTGGGGTTCATTGGCTTTCTGTACACCACTCCACTGCACTGTTCATCACTGCTCTTTTTCCTCCTCATCCAAATGGCTTCATTGAGTTCACTGTTAAACTCTTAACAGATTAGCCAATCCCATCAGTGAGAAAGGTGCCATAATAAAGTGTGTGTGTGTGTGTGTGTGTGTGTGTGTGTGTGTGGTACCTTTTGATGAATGATGTGGCAGGTGTGGGAGTCTATTCCTTTGAGTATCCACAGGTAGTTAGGACTTCTCTCTGAGGTGTGTGTGTGTGTGTGTGTGTGTGTGTGTGTGTGTGTGTGTGTGTGTACTTGTCTCTAAGGTGCCGGTAGCCTCCATCCTGTAACTTCTCTTATGATTAAGATTCCTCTGGCTACTTAAATCTAGTAGGCTGTCATCTTCATTGGTCAGGTGGGGCAAATACTATTATCCCACATATTTGCAAGTGCTCCAGACTCACTGAGGTACTGAAGTCCCCTTATGTACGGTATGGGCCGCAGGTGGTGATGAACATGGGCCTTTAGTTACTGAATTAGTGCTGATCTAAGCCTTACAACTGGGCTTTATAGAGCCATTTCTGAAATATTGTCTTTGTAGAAATTATTATGAAATCTCCCTCCATGTATAATGCTCCCATGGCACGTGCAAGTAATAGAGTTAATGTGTAAGCTACAATTGATATATTTTTTTAGTTTTTGTACTTAGTAGGAGGTAATCTAATCAAGTAATTTTCTGTCCCATTTCACAGCTTCCGATCAAAACAGGACAGCAGAGCACCCATTCCAAAGTCAACATAGAGCACAACAAGGAATGCCTTATCAACATCTCCAAGTACAAGTTCTCCCTCGTCATCAGTGGCCTGACTAATATGTTAAAAAATGTGAATAATATGGTAAGTGTGGATTAAGGTGTAATGTCTGTCACTATTGGCTGAGTTTGTGTTTTTTTCTGTAATGGGTGTTGATTTGCATAATTTATGCTTCTGCCAGGCCTTTGAAATATTCTGTTGTTTCTCTGCTGTTTGATAATCCCAGCATAGAGACATTGTTTTCTAACATTTGTAAAGGGCGAGTGGTGTTCAACTTTACCTCGGTGTGCTGCATTTTGTGTGATGCTGGCCCGGTTGTACTTTGAAAGCCCCTAGGTTGCTTTTTGGTCTGGACAGGCAGAAACTTTTGGAAACGATGACGCAGACACCCACGTTCGCACGTTTGGGTCTTAACAGTCACGTGACCCTTTTCCGGATGAGTTTATCCAATTTCAGGCATGTTGTCAATCATTTCTGAAACGGAGCTAAAACATTCCAGATGGAGATAGTTTTTGTTCAAAACCTAAAATGATTTGGTGTGAATATAGCCTGAGTTTAATGCATTTCTGTGTTCCTAGAAGAGTGTGGAGGAGTAGATTTCTGATGACATGACCAGTGTGGCCACTATTTAGTTTACATGAAGTGTTTCAAATCAGACAAGAACAGTTTTGTAATCCACTCTTCATTGA
This sequence comes from Sprattus sprattus, assembly GCF_963457725.1. Classification (NCBI taxonomy): domain Eukaryota; kingdom Metazoa; phylum Chordata; class Actinopteri; order Clupeiformes; family Clupeidae; genus Sprattus; species Sprattus sprattus. The sequence continues at coordinate 24,714,781 of NC_137928.1, read as the reverse complement.
ATTGTGTGAAAAGGGTACATGCATTACCTGTACAGCGAGTAATACAATCTTTCAAACAGATGATGTACAATGATGTGAACAACAAACTTTTCAGAGGAAAGAGGTTGTACAATCCCGTTGTCCTAGCAAAGTTTTTCACACGCGATGATGACTTGGAATCATTGGACATTGATTTGTAGGTCTAAATGCAGGCTGGATTTAGGTTACATCCTACAGGTGATATGACATACACACAATAATTTCAGACTTACTGTGGTGACAAACCCAGCTTATTTTTATTGCACTCAAAATTATATTTGTAATGTATGAAATAAAATTTTGTTATGTCAGAATGTAACACCAAGACAACTGCAACTGATTACAACCTCACACACCTACTTAATCGTTATGAATTCTGGTTGGTAAGAGGTCAGAAATGATAACATAACTAAAGATTTTGTTAACGGCCCAGCCCTAACATCTACTATACCCATCATATAGGTATGTCAAAATAGAGGACCATATGACCACCTAAGACAAGTTTATCATTGGTTCTGTTTTGTGTGGTGGTTTCTTTCCAATAAATGATTGTTTTCCCAGTTTAAAGTACTCATGTGTCTCTGGTAGTGGATAGCCAGGTATACAACTCTGGGGGGGGGGGGGGGGGGATAGCACTGAAAAATTCTCTGGTTTAACTTTTTTTTATTTAGGTATGTATTTGGGCGGAATTGCCAGATTATAAATTACCGATAATATTTGTATTTGGAATTGTGGAGAAATGTTATCAGAGCATTTATTAGCAGAAAATGACAACTGGTCAAAATAACAACAAAATCATCCACTTTTGGTCGTGATGGCTCTGAACCTAAGACTGCCTTTTATTGGTGGGCTGATTTTGAACTGAAATTAAACTTTGCTTCAGGTTATGCTGCAAATTGTGTTACTTGGTTGCTATGGTGTCCCAGTTGTTATGCTAGCTAACTAGCTAGCTAAAGGAAACTTTTAAATAACCTGTAATGGTGTAAATGGCAGAGTTCCATTTGTATTACGTGATGGCAGGTTATCTAGCTGATGTTACTGTCTCCTCAAAATTATATTTTGCAGCTTTTACCACAAGTTCTTATTTACATGAGTTCATATTAAGGCACGCTAGCAGCTGCCAACTGTGAACATGGTTCCTTAAGCATTAGATAGCTTGGATGGTTAAAAAGCTATGATCGTTAGAAAACCTCTGGGTGCCTGTGCAGCTTATTATTAACATGAGTTCATATTACACACACTAGCAACTACCAATTGTTAAGATGGTTCCCTAAGCTAGAGATAACTATGATAGTGCCATTCTACCTGGCAGAGTTACTGTGTGCGTTACTAACTTCCAGGCGGAAAAAAAGCACTCCCATGTGTAGACCACAACTGAGTATTAACTGCAGGGCTCTAAACATTTCACAAAATCAATGTATTTACCATGTATAGTAGAAAAAAAATATTCAGTTTCATTTGATCACCTAAACAGTACCTCATTAGGTAGAATGTGTTGGAATTTAACAGACACTGGAATGGAATGGCTGCCATTCATGCTGATTTCGGAAACCGGATAGAGTATATTTTGGCTGACAATTACAGTGTACTCTCAGCTTGTATGGAGTCTTCCTTATGTTAGTTAGTTCATATTAACACTAATGTAACTAACATCCTACTCTAGCCATTTAAGCCTCTTAAATTTGGCCAATATTTCAGGGGTGCTGAGTAATGATCTGTGATGTGATGAAGTTGAAGTAAGAACTAAGCTCAGGAAGCAATGGTCTGTACGCCCAGCTAGAACCAATCCTTGAGTAAACCTGCATGAGCTCAACTACACGTTTAGTCATTAGTGCTGTGAGGGTACCCTTGTGCTGTATCCGTTTCTTCTCTGGGGGATTTGCCTGTGTTATGGTCTTTTGGGCCAACTAAAACTACTTTAATGTTGAAGTTCAATGATGTAACACCCTTCTTCCTGTCTGCAGCGGATCTTTGGGGAAGCTGCGGAGAAGAACCTTTACCTCTCTCAGCTCATCATCTTGGACACGCTGGAGAAGTGCCTGGCAGGGGTGAGTGGAGCCATCTTTGACTGTTTCCCAAGGGAACTCCGACTGCTCTGTCTGGGAACCCTGTGAATGGCTTAATCTATTACCCCGATCTCCCTCCTCCATCTTTGTACTGGTAGCAATTGAAAAGTAATTGCATGTTTTTTGGATGGACAGTGTGCAAATCAAACATGTAGACTATCCCAGAAATACTAGTCAAAAACAACTTTGGCATTGTGATGGACAAAGGGGGGGATTGAGGCTGGGAATGACGTTGTCCTCAGCAGGAAAGCTCTTCCCACTCTGTGTCCACCTATGAAAAGGCGGAGAGGGAAGCAGTAGATGTTCCTTGCAGATCCCGGTGGAGAGTTTTCTTGTTCTGTGTGGGCAGTGCTCATTCACAGAAACTCTGGTAATGCACTTAAAAATCCTTGCTCTTCTCCCCATAGACCAGTCCTCCATCCCTACTGTCCCCACCCCCTCCAGTAAGAAATCTTAGGCTCTCGGCTGCCCACTTGCTGAAGATTACATTTGCAGGTGTTTCCTCGACTTGACTTAGCATTTTCACAGTCTCCACTGGGATTGGCTGGAGTTTCCTGTATAGATTATTCACTAATGCAAGCTGTCAGATGGGAGCCAGCTGCGGCTCCCACCTCCTCCGAGCCCAGTCCCCATCCCACCGCCCCCTTCTCTGTATTCGTTTTCATTTGGTCTTTTTGGGGAAAACCTTTTTTTTTTTTCTTCTTCTGAGCAGAACTCACTGCTTGAGTAGTTTAAGTGATTTCAACTACCATGACATACCTTGATGTGTCAGTCTAGTTTGCAGGGAGAACCTTTGGATACCTTTTCAGCTTTGCTGGCTTTTCCAAGGAATTTTGAATTTGTGGAGGCTATATTGTTATTCTATATTAAGAACACTGAGTTTTGTTCTGTAAATGTAATGTAAAGCATGCCAAATGCACATGAGCAGTGTTTCAGGATGTTTTCTTTTATTTATGATGTTGCCCACTCAAAATGAAAGAGGGTATCCTGGTGAGGAGGATATTCTGAACCTTCTTGTGAAATTGTGTGTCTCGCTGGAAGAGCACTTTTGAGTTTGCAATGACAAAATGAGTTGTTGAGCAGCGCCCATTCCTGTGTTCCTCAGAGTCCATGGAAGAGTGACTGGACCCATGGCCAAGCTGAGTAGTGAGCACAATTGCGCACAGTATAGGTCACTTCTTTTTAAAGCCCCTAATTATAAGGGGAGAAACTTCTGGTTTAAACTGCCATTTGCCTGTAGGGTTATGCAGTAGTTTCTAGAATGGGTTGCTGGATTTGATTGCCTTGTCCCTGGTGGGGTATCCCTCTGTTGCGGAATTTGAGAGGTCCACTTAACCTTGAATAGCTGCAGTGTGCATGTAACTGTAGAAAGCAGTCACATATTAAATTCATCTCGTCGCAGGTCATATAAGCATTGGATGCCATTTTTTTTGTTATCTCAGTAGTTCCTGCGGGTTCCAGGGTCTGTTAATGCAGTCTGTATGTAAAATTTGTTCAAATTCTGGCTGTCGTGTTTTGCAGCCAAAGAGCACCAGTGGGGTTTTATTCCAAGTGAACCTGGGCTTTTGAAGAATGTCCTCCTTGTAGTGTGTATCTGGCAGGGCATGTTAGAACAGAGGTTAACAGATGTACTATTATTCTGTACGTACCCTAGATATTTGAAAAAATATTAAATAGATTTAAATTGTCACTTTGATGAAACAGTAGCCATGTACACATCATAGCTGTGCGAACGTAAACAATCATGTATAAACAGTTCTGTTCTTAAAGGTAGTGGTGGTGATGGTAGGTGGTGGTTGTGCAGAACAGATTTCTGTTCATTTCCCTCTGTAGGATTTTTTTAATGTTCAAGGAACTTCTTCTGGGGATGAATATGTGGGCCTACTGATTGGCTGCAACACTGTGGAGGACTACTCACTCTTGAGTCCTTTTGTATTTAGATTTTCTACAGTGTGGCAGAAACCATGTTGTCGAAATGTTCCTCACGACCTACCGACTTTTGAACATCACAGTAGCGAATAGCATTGGCAGCTCTCTGTAAAGACTTCTCGGTTGTAAATGCATTTAAACATGGGGACAGCACACAAGGCCTTGTCCTCAGTGTTTTTTTTTTCTCTGTCCATAAATCAAGTAGACGATTGGCTGGGAGATCAGTCCTTTCTACCCCATGCAGATGATCACGTTTCATTCTGTTCCCCCTGAAGGCTTCAGTACCAGGGGCTCTGGGTGACATTGTGTCTGTTATTTCACTCCTGACACCTCTTTGACCTTAGCTCTTGGTCCTGGTCCCTAATTTACACAATATCACAATGTAAAAGTCGTCCACCTCCTCCATATCTTCATAACCTTCCATATGTGATCACCTGAATAACAGTTGGCTCGGGATCAGTTTAATCCTTGTGCTTAGATATGGCCAAGGAAGTGAAATGGAACCATGAGAGATCAGTCAGATGGCCTTTAAAGCCTGTGACACACCAGGCTGATGTTCGGCCGTTTGCCAATGTTGGGACATCGGTGAGCATTTGTGGCTATTGTTTTTGCAGTGTGTCCCACACTGTTGGCAATAGTTGGACCCCTGTTGGCGGTTTGTGGCCCGGCTGAGTATGTCAACGGCGGCGCCCGTTAGTGAGAGATCACTGTGATTGGTTGTAAATATTTAAAATCTGAGGATTCATTTATCTCCAGCTCTCAACTCAGGTTGGGGAAAGCCCCATCAGCCTGTAACTGTAGTAGGCCCCATCCATGATTGCACCAATTTAGGGCGCTTTCTCCTTATTTTTTACCTCTGTCTGTTCCTTTCTTTTTCCACAACCAAAAGACCAAGGGCTGACAACGGCAGTGCCATTTATGACTTCTTATCAGACATATTCTCGATTAGAAGTAACTATATTAAGAAACTGCCTGTGGTGACTGAGAGACGAGTGGTGTAAAAATGGTAAGCACTTATTTGTTTATGATTTGGTTTGGTACGCAGGCGCAAAGCGTGTATGTTAGTGTTACAGTTAGTTAGCAGTTAACTGTAGGCCTAGTCTTTGCGATGTGTTCAAGTGCAACATTTTGGTCCAGACGCCGGTGACGTGAGACAACCCAACAGTCGGCCTTTGTCGGCGCTAGTTCTTTAACGTCGACTGGGGTGTTTGGGGGCTTAAGGTTTGTTGCTCTGGGTCAAAGATGTCCCCTTTCTGTCTCTTGGTTAACTTTCTTTTCTCCTCAAGGCCCTATAAACAATGTTAGCATTTCCGGCTAACCTTATCCAGATTCGGCCATTGTAGGAGTTCATTCCACCCCCTCATATGCAGTGCAGATGCAAAATGATTGGCTGGTAGGGATGCTCATCACTTTGAAGTGACATGATTTGTTGATACAGTTAGACTTGAAGTTGATGGTCACAGAGAGCAGGAGCGTCTCAAAGACATTTGTCTCTCAGGGCATCTATTCTTGTGACAGCAGGATGCAGGATTCAAGCTATACTGTGAATGAGGAGCCAACGACCACTAGATGCTGGCCAGATGTGTATGTCCCACACCTGGCTCTGTAATCCATGGTTATACGAGCTGAACTAAAGCACATCTTTGTCCCATGTACGCTCTTCCTCCTAGGACAACCAGAGGACTACCTGTTACCTCAATCGTATGTGCTAGACCCACACTCTAATGGGTTTGTTTAGTTTAAGGGCGGCACTAGAAATCGCCACATCTTTGTTTACATCTTTTCCTCTCGTCATCCCTTCTGTTTCTCCATGTGTCTGTTGCAAGGATAGACAGAAGTGTGAGGTGTAGCACCTCCTCTCTCTACCCCGCTCTACTCCTTCGAAAGCAACCTTTTGGTTTATTCTCATACATTGTCAGAGTTCTCCCTGAATGTCCCTTTTACGTCTCTGTCCCCCTTTTCTTCTCTCCAGCAATCGAAAGACTGCCTGCGTCTGGACGAGGCGATGCTGGTGAAACAGCTGCTGCCAGAGATCTGCCACTTCATTCACACGTACCGAGAGGGCCACCTACACGCCGCCGACCTGCGGGCCTCCGCCTCCGGAGTCCTCTTCTCCCTCAGCTGCAACAACTTCAATGCCGTCTTCAGCCGCATCTCCACCAGGTTAGAAGAACGGAGCCCTTCCTTGCTCTTGCTCTCTCAGCCTCTCGGTCTCTCATTCTCCCTCAGCCTCAGAGCTCTGCTGGAATTACTGTAGCTCTGTGATGCTTATCCAGCTCCAGTTACTGACCCAGAGAACACACTGCTCTGATGTGGTGTCCTCTCACTGCCATATACTCCAGGGTATGAGAGTCTGCATCAGGACCCTGCCCAAGCAGCTTTCTTGTTGCGTAAAACACTGGCATTTCATGAGATTTAAGTTAGATTTAAGAATTCCAATTCTCTTTGTCTCTGTCTCTGTCTCTGTCTCTTTCCCTTTATTTCTCTCTTTGCTGTGAGTTTGTGTGGGATGGGCAGTGAGGAGTCTGGGCTGTGCTTTAATGGTTGGATGCATCCACACACGTTGGCATCCACTCTTGCCTACTTACTACTTACTATCAGCAAGCACTAGCCACCATGGAGCTTGTGTGTGTGTGTGTGTGTGTGTGTGTGTGTGTGTGTGTGTGTGTGTGTGTGTGTGTGTGGCTCCCCTACTATACTGATAAATGGAGTGGGTCTGTGTAGATGAAAGTAAGGGTTAATGATATGAAGACAACCACCCACATTTACACAAACAACCATTGATGTAATTTACTTACTTAACCTGTAATTCTGTTTCCTACCCTAGAATGCAGGAACTCACTGTATGCTCAGAAGACACTGTGGATGTCCATGACATCGAACTCATTCAGTACATCAATGTGGACTGTGCCAAGCTAAAAAGACTGCTGCAAGGTGAGCATGGGCAACATGTCAGAAAGACATCAGATTCTGAAAAATGGATGCAGGCATCTGGGTGGGCAAAGCTTTATCATTAGCTTTCATGTAGTATCTGAATCTGTCTGCCATGTTTGGGATGTTACACTATTAAATATTCAAATGAAAATTGGGACAAGACGAAGCTGCCAGTTATTGAATCCCTACTATGATGAAATGCTATCCTACACACAGATATCTGTATTGAATACAACATTCCAATACCGTTACATTTCCAAAAATTGCAGAGGGTGTGACTGTCGGAAACTCTGCCATTATTGGATGTCTTTCTGTGTGTGCCTGTATCACTTGGTAATGATACTCTGGTGTTTTGCTTTCTCCAGAGACTGTATTCAAATTCAAGACTTTAAAGAAACCTGCCCAACTCTCCGTCATCAACAGTTTAGAGAAGGTTAGTAAAGGGCAGCCTACTTTCAGGGCTTGACTGTACAGGAATGGGCCCAATTGCTTTTTTCTGCCACCTAGTGGTGTAATAGTTAACCTACACTTTTGTGGTCAAATTTTACTGTCAATTCATTTCGGCATTTTCTCAGACGTTTGGCTAAGACTTTAGTTGTACTATAGCAAAAGGTGTAGTGCACAAAGGGGCAGTTTCATAAACAGGCACAAACTACATTTATTACACTTTTTCACCTATATAGTTTATGTTTCAACATTTAAATTAAACTGTATTGTAAGCTCACATGTTCCCCTGATTAATGCTAATGAAAATGATTTTGTTGTCATGTCTTTGTAGGCCTTCTGGAACTGGGTGGAGTATTATCCAGATGAGTTTACTATGCTGTACCAGCGGCCACAGACAGACATGGCAGGTAAGAACACACATTTGTTTTTACTTATCATTGTGTCCAGTTTTGTCATACTCTTTGTAACTTCGATAAAACTTGCACATGAGAATAGGGACCTTTGGTTGAATGATATGGCAGGTTTGGAGGTCTATTCTTGTGTGTGTGTGTGTGTGTGTGTGTTAGGACTTGTCACTGAGGTGTGTGTGTGTTAGGACTTGTCTCTGAGGTATCGGTAGCCTCCATCCTGTAACTTCTCTTATGATTGAGATTCCTCTGGCTACTTAAATCTGGTGGGGCAAATACTATTATCCCACACGTATGTGTTCCGTCTCCCATCTCAGACTGCGCAGAGAAGCTTTTTGACCTTGTGGACAGTTTTGCGGAGAGTGCCAAGCGCAAGGCTGCCGTGTGGCCTCTCCAGATCATCCTCCTCATCCTCTGCCCCGAGATCACACAGAGCATCACCAAAGAGGTGGTGGACGAAAGCAAGGCCAACAAGGTTAGAGAAAAAGGCCTGCCTGGATTGCAGCTTATGTCATATTATATCAAAATAATATGTGTATGATTAAAGTGCAGATTAAAGTGCTCATATGCTTTATATCTATGTATGTGTATGTATTTTTCTACTACAGCTTGTAGCTGTGCTAATGACATTTTCAACATTTTCACTGTCATTGCAGAAACTGTTCCTAGATAACTTGCGGAAGGCCTTGACAGGCCATGGTGGTAGTAAACAGCTGACAGAGAGTGCGGCCATTGCCTGTGTGAAACTCTGCAAAGCCTCCACCTACATCAACTGGGAGGACAACTCTGTCATCTTCCTCCTGGTGCAATCGATAGTCGTGGACCTCAAGGTTTGTGAACACAAGCCATGTGACCTACATGAGTGTCAGAAAGTGGAGGAGTAGTGGTTTTGCTCAGATCTGTCCATTATCTCTTCTGGCAATATATTTACGGGATGCCAAGTGTTTAAAATGCATCAGTAGTGCTGCATTCCAAATTCCAAATATTGGAGAGCGTCGTCTCCCCTCCTCGCTAGACTCGAAGCTCATGTGGGTTGCCAGGTTGAGGACACTGAACCTACACGAACAAGCGCAAGACGAGCTCAACATTTCACTTTGACAATGGCAAGCCACAACGAGTCACACACAAGTAGATCAGCTAACATATACAGAGGTAGAGGGTCGAGAGGAAGACCAACAGAGAGAAGAGACCGTGCAGTTTGTTGGCTTATTTCTATGGCGGTCACATGCTGTGTTCATGTTCTATACTTGCAACCCAGGGTGGAGAAATGGTACTGGAGACATGGGCATGGGACGGAGCCACACAGGCCAAAACACAAACACACATTCTGCTCTGGAACGGAAATTTTAAAAGGAGAATATACTGGCTGTAGCGTTGTTGCAGAAGCCAGTATTTCAGTTTAACACGTTTCCTTAATCTCTGATACATTTATTTTATGAGTTATAACATATTGGTCCTTTTAAGATGCTGGTGCAGAGCTGGTGTTCCACTTTAACAGTACGAATATGCAGACAGACACACAGCTAATGTTCAGACAATAAATGTAATGCCCACACCTTTTATGATTACTTTACCCAAAATGAAACACACACACACACTCTCACACGCAAAGAAGACAAACGTGAGACACAGAGACTAGAGCCAACATTTCTAATGATTTTTCTCTTTTCCTTCAGGCCTTGCTCTTCAACCCAGCCAAGCCCTTCTCCCGGGGGACAGGTAGTCAGAGTGCAGATGTGGATCTCATGATTGACTGCTTTGTCTCCTGCTTCCGTATCAACCCCCACAACAACCAGCACTTCAAGGTGTGTCCGTCCCTCTGTAGATTCAACCGATTGGAAAGTGCTTCTTTGTTTTCCTTGTAAACTCTACTCTAACCTGTAAACTCTGCACAAACACAAACTGTCTCTGGGTAGTTCAGACTGATCAAGATCAGACTATTCTCCACATTTAGTTATCTTGCCATGTTATGATGCAGAGGGGTTTTTGAGATGGCTATGCGGATCTCAGAGGTTCAGAACCCAAGGAGCACGGATGAGAGTCAAATTAGCAGCAGCATTAGTAGTAGTTGATGTTAATACTGGAAATATATGGCCAATTAATGTACACTGTGATTTAAAATCATTCCAGAATAACAGCAGCAGGTGTCAGCCACATTGGAGCTGTTAGCCACTATGAGTGCCAGGTCATAGTTAATAGCTTCCCCCGATCATTGTTCCATCAGCCCTTGGTACAGAATTGACATAGAATGTTTTACCTTTGTAAAAGAAAATCTAATCTTTAATATTTCCCCTTGATCTTAAGGTCTGCCTAGCCGCCTCCGCTCCTCAGACCTTCCACTATGTCCTGGTGAACTCTTTGCACAGAATCATCACCAATGTAAGTTGCAAACTCCTTGCAAACAGAATCCACATAAATTCCACCTACAGATCCTATAGATCCATACACTGCTGCATTAGGAGTAACTATGTTGCCTTAGCTATCTGTGCAGATGGTACACTCCTGCCCGGATGCTTATCTTAAGTGTAGTTTTGAATAGCTTGCTTTGGTGATGTCTGCAGGCCAACACTATTTCACACGCATCAGCTTTGTAGTCAAAGTGAACCATGGTTGCCCGTGAGCTATAGATTCTTGTCCTGTTTGTCCTGATTTAAGGCAAATTCAAGGCCTCCATTATACTAGCTTAGGAATTGTATTTTGATATTGAGTGGATAAATGTGGTCTTTCTTTCCCCTCTTGTAGTCTCATTTGGACTGGTGGCCTAAGATCGACACAGTGTACTGCTACTCTGTAGAACTGCGCACCATGTTCGCAGACACACTGGCAAGAGTGATACAGGGTGCCAGTGCTCATGCTCCTTTACGTATGACAACGGTGAGACGCACGCACGCACGCACGCACACACACACACACACACACACACACACACACACACACACAGACTCTGTGGCAGTCTAATGATCATATGAAATGCCACCATAGTTGGAATGATTCTGTACTGTCATTGCATATAAAGCGACTGGTTGAGCAAAGTCCTGGCTCACTTATCGGGCTGCATGCATATGGATAAAATCTGTTTCAAAAATCTAAGCAGCAACTTTTACTTGAAGTGACTTACAGTAGTGAAGACAGTTCTTACTGTAGCCTCTGCATACTCCTTTTGCTTAATGGCAAAATGGAAGGAGTTCTTGGACACGCATACAGTAATAATAACAAATATATGCTATTAATCATAGCCATAATAAGCTTTATTTTCATTTTTTCATTTAACAATTTTAAGCAGTAGGCACAAAGTAGTGTTTCATTTCAAGATATTGATTATGACATACAAATAAAACAGTAGAGAAAAATTGTATTCTTGGTCAAGGGAGTTCAAGTACAAGACTTTACACCGAACTGATAGCTCACAGATACGTGGTGGGACAAGAGCATTTCATGGTTTTCTCAGTGAATGTAATCATTTTTAAATCAATTCTAAATTTCATAGGTAGCAAATCTAGGCTAGTATTTGGGAGCTGTGAACGGTACATTTAGTTCTGTTCAAAAATGCTGCAAAGATGTGAAGTTTACCATGGTGTGGTCTTTCATTCCTCTATGCAGAGCCAAACATTCAAAGAGAAGATGACGACGAGCCTTAAGTTCAAAGACAAGTCCACAGACCTCGACTCTCGCTGTCTGCTGCTGGCGCTGGTCAAGCTTATCCATGCGGACCCCAAACTCATGCTGCATGTGAGTTGTGCACGCACTCTCTAACACACACACACACACACACACACACACACACACACGCGCTCAGACACACACACACACACACACCCATGCCTTCAGGTCAGGTTTGGCATCAGCAGCCAAATGTTAGGTATCAAAGGTGTCAAATTTGTAAGATTCTGTGATTACTGCTGACCACTGGACCATTTTATGATGTTTTTAATCCATGGCGCATGAAAAACCTTATGTGTGTATGTTTCGCTCACAGAACCCTGGGAAGCAAGGCCAGGAGATCCAGATCAGCACGGCGGACCTGATCATTGGGCTGGTGCAGCTGGTTCCCTACACCAACTCTGCTGAGATCTCCCCAGAGGCCATGGAGGTGAGGCCAGTGGGTTCTAGTTTCACCATGCCATTGATTCCTCGTGTCCACCTCACCACGCTTGTTCCTCTCGACCCTGCTCTCCTCCTCCACTGTCAGTGCCCCCCATCTTAAGACCCTTGCTGAAGTCCGCCGTAAGGAGTGTGAGACAAATGGGCATTCTTTGATACAGACACGACTAAACCAGAGACTGGTCTAGCTACTCCATCTCAACCTTAGTCATCCATAGAATTTTTTTTTTTCAAATAACTTCCTTGATCTCTAGCAAACTCCACATTACTCCAGCCTGTCCTCTGTCCTTCAGGCCACGCTCCCCTGAACCTCACACAGGTGCCCACCCCCATCTGAGTCCCACACTCTTCCTTCAAGGCCATCACTCAGTCCTGGAAACATTTTCTCACACCTTTCTCGGCTGACTTATGCTCACATGTTGTTGCTTTATGACCTTTGGATTTCGGTCTCCGTTTCTCTCTCTTTTTTCCCCCTCAGGCATTGTTGGTCTTACACCAGCCCGAAACTATTGATTTGTGGAATCCTGAGGCCCCCATCGAGGCATTCTGGGATATAAGGTATATCACCTGACCTGTGAAGATCAGATCCCAAAATGAGATGTGCCAGTCTACTAATTCCAGTGATTTATCTAGCCTTCTCCTGACGCTAAGAAGCAGAATGGTTGTTTTGACACTGCCGAGGACCTTGGTGTGAGTTCTGAGTGGGTTCTGAAGTTCTGTGTGTTGTTTCAGCTCCCAGATTCTCTCCTCCATCTGTAAGAAGCTTATTGGTCACCAAATGATCAACAGCACCGAAATCCTCAAGTGGCTACGGGAGATTCTCATTTGCAGAAACAAGTTCCTGCTGAAAACCAAGGTGAGGAACACAGAAATAATGAAAACAGTCACCAGTAGTTTGTCACTTTTCAGTAGCATTGGCATTTTATTCTTATTTAAATCAATGGGAGCTAATGACCCAAACTAGTTTGTCTTGACGATTGTATAGTTACAGTTGCAACTTTGTCATGAAACCATTCCTCCATGAAACTATCTCCAATGAACTTTCCCACTTTCCAATAAAATTTAGGCTTGTATGAATTTGAAACGATTAAAATGTCTTACCACATTTCCTCCCCCCTCCCAACAGGAGAGTGCGACGGTAGGTAGCGGTATCTCCACGTGTAAGGCGGCGCAGACCAAGCTGGAGGTGAGCCTCTACATGTTCCTCTGGAGCCCAGACATGGAGGCGGTGCTGGTGGCCATGTCCTGTTTCCGCCACCTGTGCGAGGAGGCCGACATCCGCTGCTGTGTGGACGAGGTGCCCGTGCAGACGGTGCTGCCCAACTACCACACCTTCATGGAGTTCGCCTCGGTCAGCAACATGATGGCCACAGGTCTGTGGAAAAGAGATGCCTCTTTTTTTGGTTTGTTTCCCCCCCCCCCCTCACACATCATTCACTTTACTGTTTCACTGTGGCTTATTCATGTTGAGAAACTTCTTTAATGGTTGTGTCTGTCTATACAGGCCGTTCTGCCCTGCAGAAAAGAGTTATGGCTCTGCTCCGGAGAATAGAACACCCCACCGCCGGCAATACTGAGGTCAGGAGTCAAATTTAAAATGCCCTGTGTCTGCATGCATGGTATTAAGTACTGCAGTGATGAACCGCCTTTTTTCTTTCCTTCTATACCAGTTCCACTGTTCATTTCAGTTTGTCGTTGTCTTTATAGGCTTGGGAGGATACTCATGCAAAATGGGAACAAGCAACAAAGCATATTCTCAATCATCCCAAAAACAAGGTTGAAGATGGACAGGTGGGGAGATCCGATCTAAAAACTAAAAGACTCCAGTCTATGCTGGCTATACAGAACAAGCAAGAAACAGTCATTAAAGACACCAGGGGGCGACATTGTCGCTGACTGGTGAAGTTGACGTAAGCTTACACCCTCCCATCCTCTCTCTTCCTCTTCCCCTCCAGGAGTGGATCAACATGACCGGCTTCCTGTGTGCCTTGGGTGGGGTGTGCCTCCAGCAGCGCAACACCCCTGCCACCTACAGCCCCCCCATGGGCCCCTTGAGCGAGCGCAAGGGCTCCATGATCTCCGTGGGTTCCTACGAGGTGAGCACAGAGACGTCGCTGGGCCGCTTCCTGGACCGGCTGCTGTCGCTGATGGTGTGCAACCACGAGAGGGTGGGCCTGCAGATCCGCAACAACATCAAGGACCTGGTGGGCCTGGATCTGAGCCCCGCCCTCTACCCCATGCTCTTCAACAAGCTCAAGAACAGCATCGGCAGGTTCTTCGAGACGCAAGGGCCGGTGGGTACCAGGGGGAATGCAGGCAGATGGAACGGCTTGTCTCTGTGCTCTTCGGAGTCTACAGCATGTTACATTTTGTTAAGAAATTCGGCAGACATTTTTTGCAAAATTTGCAGTTTCTAAGTTTTTAAATGAATTCCGTTTAAAATCAGCTTTTTAAATGTATGCTTTATGTTCACCTCTTTATGTTTTAACTAATCTAAATAGAATTCTCATCAATTTTGTGAGCATCTTTTTTTTGTCTGAGCATTTTTAACGTTGCGATTCTCTCTAATCTTGTAGGTCCCCATTAATGACACTAACACTCAGTTTGTGGAGCAGACCATTGCCATCCTGAAGAACCTTCTGGATAGCCACACAGAGGGTAGCTCAGAACACTTGGGCATGGCCAGCATAGAGACCATGATGCTCAACCTAGTCAGGTGAGGGGGTGAGGGGGAGGGAGGGAGGGAGGGAGGGAGGGGTAGTTGGGTCGGTGATGTGGAGAAGTCCACTCCACCAAATAAATTGACAGTCTTTTGTACCAAGAAGTGATTGTGAAGAGATTTGAATTAAGACAATACTTAATAGCTCTTGGTCAGAGGTAGGTTTCTGGGATTGAAACTCGTGTTTCTTAGGCAAGTGCTAGAAATGTCCTGTTTCATCCATAAAGGACCTGATTGTCTTTTGGAGGGTGCAGTTCGTAAGCAACCTCCATAGTGACCATAACGCATTAATGTCCTCCCTTTGTGGACAAGACAACATGACGCAGAACTGCCTCTCCTCCTCCTCAGGTACGTGCGTATACTGGGGAATATGGTCCATGCCATCCAGATCAAGACCAAGCTCTGCCAGCTGGTGGAAGTGATGATGGAGAGGAGGGACGACCTGTCCTTCTGCCAGGAGATGAAGTTCAGGTGAGCATGCCCAGTGCTCCGTCAGTCATCTGTGGAAAGGACGCGTTGGATATGTCAAAGTGTGAATCCTGAATAACTTTCAAAAACTAACGTTTTTTTGTTTTTGTATTGCTTTGTGGTGCTTTGTTAACTTGAGAGAGGGTGTGTCAGTGACTTGAACTGCTGTACTGTTTATGCCAACAGAAACAAGATGGTGGAGTACCTAACAGACTGGGTGATGGGTACATCCAATCAAGCTGCAGATGATGACATCAAGTGTCTAACACGGTACAGATTTTTAAAACCATCTCTTGAATGCGAGACTGGAGACCCTGCAACAGTCTGTGAGGTCTGATTTCTTGTTGATTGGCAGATTAGGGAGGGTCTGTAAATGCGTTTTGTGCCTGTGTGTGTTTGGCAGGGACCTGGACCAAGCCAGTATGGAGGCGGTGGTGTCGCTGCTAGCAGGATTACCCCTGCAGCCAGAAGAGGGAGATGGGGTGGAGCTGATGGAGGCCAAATCCCAGCTCTTTCTCAAGTAAAGCAAAACTGCTAGAATCTTCTCTTCCTTCTTTTTTTCACCTTTGCCTTTCCTTCCTCAACCCTTTCCACCTGTGATGAACTGGTTTGTCAATGATCAGAGGAAGGGCTGAAGAATATCAGTAGATTCTTTGCCAGTCATTTCATTTCTGCTCTCACGCCATTTCTTTTCTGTTTGTATTGAATGCTCCTGGTAATAATTCTGGTGCTCTTGCATCCTAATGGATCCTCATAATTAAATGCACAAAGCACACGGACCCTGTCTTTTACTTTCAATTTTTAAAACTAACTTAACCACTTACAGTAATGCTCAATGTCCCACCTAAATGTGATAAAGACCATTTGCCAAGAGACGTCTGGAAGCTACATAACTGCAAATTCTCACAATTGGAAAGGTGTAGTGCCTACTAGTGGTGGAAACACACCACCTCTTTATCATGAGGTTACGTCATCACCAAATCGCCATGGTATGGGACAGTTTCAAAACCATGGGTGGTGGTCAGTTTTCCGCTGATATGTGTACCCTACGGGACCTGACTACCAGTGCTGATTCTGGCTGCTTGTCCAACTTGTGAGAGTCCACTTGTTCCTTTTAATAATGCCGTGCATCATGGCCAGAGATTTTCTCACAATTTGGTATAGCAGAACATTCAGGTTTGGGCTATTCAGTGGCGTAACGAAGTAACCACGGGGCCAGGTGCAGGCTATTATGACGGGCCCATGTCAGTGGTTCCGTATCCTTTTTTTCATGTTTGTAACCGCCGCCACAGGGCTCTCATTGCAATCTCTTTGGCTTCCGGTAGGGCTATCCCCACCGTGCTTTCGTCATACATAATTGCAAGGTAAGGACTAGGACGCGATCTGGCACTCCTCGCCTGGGCGAGACGCTCCACTTTGTGAATGAGGCGCGCCTCACCTAGGACGCGATCTGGCACTCCCCGCCGATGAGACTCTTTTTAAAGATCTTACCCTACTATAAACGTTGTTGAGACTCTTACTAAAGATCTTACTCATTCTCACAGAGACAAAACAATACACGTAGCCTACTATAAACGTTGTTGAGATTTTTATTAAGTTGAAAGTCGGTAACAAAACAGAGACAAATAGCTACACGTCAAGCAATGTCATTTATTTCCTAAAAAACATTTTACGAATCCAACTTACATTACCACTGCACACTCACAACCTTACAGATAACGTATAGAAGTTGTACTAGCATTTGTATTCAAAGTTTATACTTTAATCTACCAAAGTACTCACCGTTTAACAATACAACTTCCACAAGTTACAGATTATCTTTGACAACATTGGCGCCCACATGTGATTGACAACACTGGCGCACACATGTGACATCACACAGATAAATGACTATTTGTTTTGTTTCTGTGAGAATGAGTTAGATCTTTAGTGCGAGTCTCAACAACGTTTATAGTAGGCTAAGATCTTTAATAAGAGTCTCATGTGCACCCGGGCCCCTGCCTCTATGCAATGCGGCGCAGAGTGCCAGATCGCATCCTAGGTGAGGCGCGCTTCATTCACAAAGTGGAGCATCTCGCCCAGGCGCGGAGTGCCAGATCGCGTCCTAGGTGAGGTGCGCCTCATTCACAAAGTGGAGAGTCTCGCCCAGGCGCGGAGTGCCAGATCGCGTCCCGGACCTTAGCTCTAATTGCGTATAAGGACATCACACGGCTTTCATCAAGTCACATTGTGTCAAGATGGCTAACGTTCAGTGCATCAACTCGATTCGCTCTTTGAAAGAACCTCCTTTAAGTCGGTGTACTGAAGATAAATTGACAAGGATCAAGACAGCTTTCTAAGTTTTCGACCACAACCCTGTGTTGTGAAAAAAATTGATTTAACATGAGAGTCAATGAGAGAGATCTGGGGTGATTTCCTTTTCGCCCCAAAAAGGGGCAGGCCATAAGAAGCAACACTTTGGCAAATTGACTGATTCGACATTGACATTCAGAGGCAGATCAGATGGTCTCGTGGTAGAATCCGACAGAAAAAAAATCTCCTTCTACCTAAACACTGGAGAAAGTAATTTGAGTATTTTAAATACAAAATTACTCCATTCTAAAGTATTTTGTTACAAATTACATTCAATTTTGTATCGGCCCTATCAAATACAAATGACAAAATACTCAAAAGCAAATTAACTGGTATTTCAAATACAAGTAATTGAAATACTGCCCATCTCTGATCATGGCACCACCTGTCTCCATCAGCATGTAGAGCAGTTGTGCCAAGACAGAGGTTTTATTTACAGGCCATGCACGTATAGCCTAAAGTATTTTTTTGATTCTCTGACCTTCTATTCTCTCCCTCTTTTGTTCTTTCCTGGACTCTCCTCCTCCTCCTCCTCTCCATCTGTCCCTTAGATACTTCACTCTGTTCATGAACCTGTTGAATGACTGCAGTGAGGTGGAGGACGACGGGCAGCAGGTGGCGGGGAGGAAGCGTGGCATGTCTCGCCGCCTGGCATCGCTACGTCACTGTACCGTCCTTGCCATGTCCAATCTGCTCAATGCAAATGTGGACAGCGGGCTTATGCACTCCATTGGTAAGTTCGGTAGGACGTGGACATAAATCGCACTCCAAGAGCCCTCTGATTTGAATTCGTTTTTTGATTTGAAACGTTTCGAACTAAACAATGACTCTTTACATAAGTCATATTAATACATATGCTAGTGCTTGAGGTTTCCTGCTTTGATGAATTCCTAGTGAAGTATTCAAATTAAAAGCACGAATGTCCATAGAGAGGTAAAATGAGAGCGACCGGTTTTTGGCTTCCTCAATGGTTCCTCTGTGGTTGTTGGCTTGGATCCCATTGCAGAGTTGTTTTACGCCCAAACAAATTAGATTTTAAAATATATAATAATAAAATATATATCTATAATCACTAACAGTATGACTTCAGAAATCTGTTCCAGCATATATTTAAAATTATTTTATATACAAAGTATCACCTCATTTGTCTCCAATAGGCCTGGGCTACCATAAGGACTTGCAGACACGTGCCACCTTCATGGAAGTCCTGACCAAGATCCTGCAGCAGGGTACGGAGTTTGACACGCTGGCCGAGACAGTTCTGGCTGACCGATTTGAGCGGCTGGTGGAACTCGTCACCATGATGGGCGACCAAGGGGAGCTACCCATCGCCATGGCACTGGCCAACGTGGTGCCTTGCTCCCAGTGGGTGCGTGAAAACAACTTGACTCTTTTTTTTTCTTTATTTAGCTATGGTGACTACTAACTGGTAAACACTAGCAAGACCACTAACCTTACCATTGGTGTCAGTATTAAATTCTAAGCAGGTAGAAGTGTAGAATGTAGAATCTGTGTATGTATGTGAGTTATGCGAGTAGTGTGTGTGTGTGTGTGTAAAATGTATAATAAAATTGAGCAATGTGTGTGTGTTCTGGTATCTTTATATTTAAGCAGACTCGCCTTGCACCACCTGGGATACGGCTGTGTGCTGGCGACGTAAATGAGACTGTCTCAGGCACCATGTTAGAAGTGTTTCCACAGATCCTTTTAGGCATACAGAGTACTGATAAGCTCCAGGGAAATTCTGACAGGCTCTGTGATGTTCTGTGGAACTGAATATAGCCTACAACCTGTGTGCAGTCTACAGCGCAATAAGCAAGTTTTGGAAATGATAGGAAAATGACATGTCATATCGCATAACATGTGCATCTTGATCTGTAGGAGGAGTACCGTATGGTTCGACATAATGTACTGTGTAAAATTGCATCCCTAGTATGTGTGTGTGTATACACAAACACACATAAACACTGATTAGCCAACAGATTAGCTCACTGTAAAAAAGTATATAATATTGGTTTCCATGTACCAATAGCATTCATTAAAGCATTCAAGATCTGTCATATATAAGTTCCACTCCACTGTTGTATCTAAGTGAAATGGACTGGTGTAAAGACCTTAACAACATAAACAAAGTGATGACTTCTTGGTGCCAGGTAGGTACCCCTTCAGGGGTCTGGTTGAATCCATGGCTTGGACTGCTTTCATGGCAGCACATGAAGGACCACCAGGATTTAAAGCACATGGTCATAATGTTTTGTCTCCTCTGTGTATGTATATATATGTATGTGTATTATGTATATGTTTGATGCAGACATAACATTGTCATTAGTGTATAAATGCTGCGTCTCCAACAGTAGTGCCGTGGAGAGATTAGTGACTTGATGTCTTCTCACAGGATGAGTTGGCTCGGGTGCTGGTGACGCTGTTTGACTCCAGGCACCTCCTGTACCAGCTGCTGTGGAACATGTTCTCTAAGGAAGTGGAGCTGGCCGACTCCATGCAAACACTCTTCAGGGGGAACAGCCTGGCCAGTAAAATCATGACCTTCTGTTTTAAGGTACGGAGAACCAGTGGGCTGATGTTAGTCCTTTCAAGGAACATTTAGTGGTTCAGCCTGTGGTCCAAGGAGAGACTACTTTTAATTATTTTTCTTACTACAGGAATTGTACTTCATGGCGCTGACACAGAATCGTTGTCATTGAATAACACAACATTTCTTTTGCGTTGATCACTGTTATACATGGTTATGCTTTACTGTTTTTTACCATGCAATACAACAATACAATGTATTTATTTGATCAAGAGGGACAGTGTACAGTGAACATTAAGATGTAAATGCACCCAATTATAGCCAAAAGGCTAGTTTTCATTGACAGTCCCCCTGCCAGAGTGACAACGGCTATACAACCTAAAAAAAAGGCATTAACGTATATATCAAACATACATCAAAAAAGGACAATAAATACAAAATAAAATAAGATAAGATATATAAAATAAACAAAATAAAATAATTTTGGTTATTTATCAACCATGCTTTGAGATTTCTTTTAAAGCAGTTGAGGGAGGTTGATTCTCTAATGTTCTGTGGGAGATCCAGTTCCATTCCTGGGCTGACCTAACTGAGAAAACCGACTGTCCAAACACACTTTTTTTTCAAAAGGAATATCACAGTCTCCTCTTGCTGCCCCTTGAGTAGCACTGGTTGCTGCTGTTTTCAACTTGACTAGGCTGCATAGTGGTAGGGGGGCCAGGTTAAACCGGATTTTGAACATTAAACATCAGTTCTTAAATGTGATTAGGTTGTCTCAACGTTAAAGTCTGTATTTATGGAGGACTGAACAGTGATGATTTTTTATTTTTGTCAAGTATTTTGAGAGCCTGTTTGTCAAGAGACATGACTGGTTTAAGGGTAGTGGAGTTGGCAGTAGACCAGGTGTGTAAGCAGTAGTTCATGTGAGATAAAATGTGAGTTTTTGTTCAGTTTTTTTCCTATTCTTGTGTGCATCATATGACCAGTGTTTTGCCCATATAACTTGACCTCTGGCTTTTCGACCTGTAGGTTTATGGAGCAACATATCTCCAGAAGCTTCTAGAACCTCTCCTCAGAGGGGTGATCACCACACCAGAGTGGCAGCAGATAAGCTTTGAGGTGGATCCCACCAGGTAGGTCCCACATCAGCTCCACCTACTGTCTGCCATCACACTTGGCAGGATCTCAAAAAGAGGCTGAAATCTCTGGCACCGTTTGACTTCTCTTATTGTATCATCTGGGTCATAGATTCCGTCTCTAATATCTTACTCTCGGGGGGTCCAGGATATTGTTCTATTTTCTATTTATAGCATCTGTGTGATGGAAAAAAGTACATAGGATGTGACGATGTGAATTAAACCCAATTTCCATTCTTCAGAGAAACTCTGTGATGCACCAGAGTATGTTAATGCCCAGATATTAGTTGCGCTTAATTGGGCAAATGTTTTATATCATACAAATATTGAATCATCACAATAACTAAACTACAGATGACTGTGTGTCCTAAGGCCACAAATAATGTCTGTCCTTTTGCCCCTATCCAGAAAACCTGGTTCTATGACTGCAATGTTGGCTTTATTACTTTATTACGTTGGCTCTGTCTAGTATACTGCAACTTGCTACACATGCAATAAAACCCATAGGTGGCATAGCTGATATATCAAGCACACCATGGTGTCTAGTATAGCATACAATATCCAAGTATTACACTGGACATGACTGCATTGTATTTACCAAGGTCTTATCATGTCTAGCTAGAACATCAGTCAGATGAAGAGATGTTACTAACGTTCCCATTATGTGTTTGCTCTAGACTAGAACAGATGGAGACCCTCGAGGAGAACCAGAAGAACTTGCTGCAGATAACAGACCGCTTCTTCCTGGCCATCATCAACTCATCCAGCGAGTTTCCTCCCCAGCTGCGCAGTGTCTGCCACTGCCTCTACCAGGTACTCCCATCCGAGCTAACTCATGCCACCCTCCACCCACTAGAGCTCCCTCAACCCCTTCTCTCTGCAGCCTCATGAGTATGCCACTCTCTCACTGCGCATGTATGAGTGGTGATGAGGAGGAGGAGGAGGAGGATGATGATGAAGGGCCTTAACCTTTTGATTAACCTCATTGGTGTAACATGTGCCACTGCTTCATCTAAAGAGGTCTGAGCACAGCCACCCATGCCACGCTCCCCCCACCTCACCCTCACAGTCACCCGCACCCCCAGAAGCACCACCAGCTGTCTGCCTCTTACTTGAGATTGTTGCTCACTGAGGAAATATAAATGCAGCTTTCTGATTACTGCTCAAATGCATGTTCATTTTTCTTTCTCCCTAATTTGAAGCCCATTCGCACAGACACACTCACACACAGGCACATACACACATGGCGTGTTTTAGTTTAGTTTCCATCTTGCCTTTCATACCAATTGGGTCAAAGGCGGAAATAGGTTTTCTTTTTTAAGTTATTTATTTATTTGCTGCCATTTCCTGTGATCTGCATGTTTTTTTTGTGCTTTTCTTAAGTTTGTTACATTTTCAAACTGAGAACTTTCTGTCATTTTCTTTATCCACTCCACATGGTCCTGTAGATTTGATTTGTGACTGGGTGTGTGAGTGAGTTATGTCATTCCCCCTCACACTGAAAGCCATTTATTTATTTATCACTATTTTACTGCTATGGAGTTTTGTGGGAATGGAAGCTAGCTGGTAAAGTTGAATCAATAATCATACCCATGGCAACCTAGTAATATTAATGATAGTTTTCGATACGTCTCCAGTGGGATTTGGAACCATTGGAGCCCCAGAGACTTCTCCTCCTTTACTCACTACACCGATATTAGAGTACTCCTTTGCTTCACTGATGTCCCATTATTTCTCTTGGGTTTTTTTAATGTGAAACCATTTAACATCAGTCGGAAGTGATCACTTTGAATCCCAGACTGTTTTTTTATTGGTGAGCTGATTTTGAGACCTTGACTTCAGGCAGAAAAGGTGTTTCCTGGTTGCTATAGTTGCCTAGTTGCTATGCTAGCTAACTTAGGAAAGCTAAGGGAACTTTTAAATAACATTAAACCATTTAAATGGCAGAATTCCATTTGAATGAAATGATAGCTAGTTATCTAGGTGACTTTACAGTCTCCGCGATATAACTTGTAGCATTATGGTAAGTGAAGGTAGAAACCCTCAAGGCGCCTGTGTAGCTTCACTCCCTGGCCTCCAAATACATACGTTTAACTTAGCAGCTAGTTACTTCATATTAACACACCCTAACTACTGCCAACTGTTAAGATGGTTCGTTAAGCTAGAGAAAGTTGGGATAGGATAGATAGCTAGGTTATCTTGCAATGTGGAAATACATGACACCTGCGACTTTACCATTGCAGAACTGAGTGTGAATGAGAATGGTTATCGACCCAATGTTGTTTTTATCTGATACATTAATGGGTTTCATGTGTCAAAGAGGTAAGTGTGTGTTAAGGTAATGCTGTAATATGTAGTGTATTCTGTAATATGTTGGCTGCTTGTGTTTGTCTTTGATTTATTCATGTACCAAGATTGATAACTGATCACCTACAGGAAGAATCCCAAGTTATATTTAGAAAAATAGTATCACGGTTGGCATATGATACAGAGCTCTTAACCAGATTCAACCAACCAGGGGAAATGTTAAATTATAGAAATTCCCTAAATTTACCTAAATAATTTTTTTACCTAAACTATGCACAAGAGTAGAGCACTGCTAACAGACTTCACCATAAAGGTGAGGGTTTAGGCTTTTCTAGTTTCATGATGGCTGCTTACCTGACTGTCTGTGGACCGACACGGAGCCCCAGGGTGTGCGGCGTCCCCCTCAGACAGCGGGCCAACTGTGAGGAGCCAGGCCTGGGAGGAGGGGCCTTCCACTATCTTCCTGCTGAATAAATCTGTATGGCAAATGGCCATCTCACAGGCGCTCACACTCTAGCACGCACTCTGTCTCTCACTTCTCTTGTACTGTCTTCTGTTAGATCCTTCTCTTATCGTTTAGTTCTCAAAACTCAACGTTCAGCATTCTCCCTTATTTCTGAGATGCTAAAGTCTGTCCCCCAACTATTCAAACAAATAAAAAACAAAACATGAACCCCTTATATACACACACAGGCACAGACATCCAGCAGTAAAATAAAAGTGTTCACGTAGATTTATTCCAAACAGATTCACCAGTAGTAAGAGTGATTTTTTTATTTTTTTTTATTATATATGAGGGCTAAAACTAGAGTAGGGAAGAGGCAAAGGAGGAATATGAGGAGTTTTTGTGTATGAGAGATGTTGGTAAAACTGGGTATTATGGCCTACATTGGACACTATAGGGTTTGGGCTATTTTCCTTTTTTTTTTTTTTACCTCACTCAGAAGTATTCATCTATATATCTACAGCCGCGGAAAAAATTAAGAGAACACTTCAAAATTATCAGTTTCTCTGGTTTTACTTTTTATTGGTATGAGTTAAAGTAAAGTTAACATTTTTGTTTTATTCTATAAACTACTGACAACATTTCTACCAAATGTCAAATACAAATATTGTCATTTAGAGCATTTATTTGCAGAAAAATGACAATTGGTCAAATTAGCAAAATAAATGGAATGTTTTCAGATCTCGAATAATGCAAAGAAAACAAGTTCATATTCATTTTTAAACTACACAATACTGATGTTTTAACTTAGGGAGATCAGAAATCAATATCTGGAAACACCGCATCTTTTTTGTTATTTTGACCAATTGTCATTTTTCTGCAAATACTGCTCTAAATGACAGTATTTTTATTTGAAATTCGGTAGAAATGTTGTCAGTAGTTTATAGAATGAATTTTACTCAAACACATACCAATAAATAGTAAAACCAGAAAAACTGATAATTGTTTTAAAGTGGTCTCTTAATTTTTTCCACGGCTGTATACATAGACGTTTTCCTTTCGCAGATCATATTCTTACCCCCTACCTCCCCACCCCCTTGCCGTCTTTCTAGCTTTCTAGGCAGTTCTGCTACCTTTTTATGACCCACCCCTGAATGCGCTTGTTCTGTCTATCCTGACACACAGTCAGCCTCTCTGTTGCGTCAGCTTGGCGGCAGATGAACAGCCGTATCTTTCACCATCTGCATCGCTTTAGCTTCCCCCTCCTCCTGGCCTAATGAGGGTGCACATCATAGGTTATGTGATTAGGGAGATGGTGTAATGGCCAGCCCAAAGGACTCCCAGCACATGCACCTCTGCCTGCTGTTAGCCACCCACATGAATTAAGAGTGATTGAGTCGTCTGCTTTTGTGTGGCTTGTGTCAGTCCTGTCATTATGGTGCTGCTGGAGGATCATATGAAAAGGCTACTATTTAGAATGAAATGCCAAACTTGTTCCACAGTTAGACGTGTGTGTGTGTGTGTGTGCGTGCGTGTGTGTGTGCGTGTGTGCGTGTGTGCGTGTTTGTCCTCCTGTAGGACATAGTTGCGCTTCTCTTTCATTGTCAGCATGTGTTAGTTAGTTTGCTGCAGGTGTGTGTGTGTGTGTGTGTGTGTGTGTGTGTGTTTCCTGTGTGAAGCCGGTGCTGTGACCTGTTTGTGCTCATCTCTATTCTGTAGGCTACTTGCCACTCTCTACTGAATAAAGCCAGAGTTAAAGAGAAAAAGGAAAACAAAAAATCAGTAAGTTTGTGAAAACCTTTTATTGCCACTTTCCTTTTTTTTTAAGTTCCGTGAAGCAAAAAAAGCAGGCCTTTTTTGCATTTTGTTCCCCCCTGGAAAAATAAAAACAAAGCAAAATTCTCTCTTGGTTTGATGGAGTGCTTTTGTTTTATGCTGTTTTTGCAGAAATGCATCCATGCCCCTGAAGTCTGTGTACAATGTCCTGGGGATTCATTGTACTAACTCCAAGCTTTCCAAGCTCCATACTGTTTCTCTCATTTCTCACTTAACTCTCTAACCAAAGGAAATCAGGGCTATCTAGTGCTCTGGTCTTCTTAGGCCACGTCATGTTCATCTCTGCTTCTGTCTGGACTATGGGGATGACCGTCCTGGCGGACTCTGAAGTGTTGATTGTGTGCTGGGTGTCCCCCCTTTTTCGTGTACCTTACAGGCCAGGGTGCACCAATGTAGACCCTTTGAATTAGTGCAAGTGCATTATGTTGTACTGCAGATATATAGCATTTCAGGATCAGCGTAGACCTCTAGGTAGATGGGAGAAGGGTTTGGCTCGCCTATCCTAATGCTTCCTGATATACGAAGCACTGCTAGTACTTCAGTTTTCTATTTCTTTGACCTTATAACCTAAAATTTGTAGATAATCTGTATTTAAAGCTGGTTGCTGCTATACTGTACATACAAGTCGTTAGAAAAGTTTATATCTGGCACTAAACTGCTATATTGGTGCATCCTTGTGGACTGATGGTGTCTGTGAAGACAGCAGGCAGTGGTAAGGGTGATTAGTTGGGTTAGAATGCATGTGCTATACGGGGTGTGTCTTGCCTCCCACCAACATGCTAGCTTGTCGCTTGCCCATAGCGTTGTGCGCAACAAGAGTACTAAAAACTGTTTGTTTGTCATAACCAGCTCACAACGATCACCATGACTGTGCTTGTGTGCGTAGTACAGTATTCTGATGTAGCTGTCCGGGGTTTCTCACTTGACTCAAGTGAAGCAAAGTACATACTGATGCCAGTTATCTGTGAACTTCCCAGCATTGTCCTGGAGTCACTCAGAATACTGTCCTGTGTGTAAAATTTGTGTGTGTGTGTGTGTGTGTGTGTGTGTGTGTGTGTGGATGAGTTTGTCTCTGCATGTGGGCGCTGGACAAGACCTACACATTGTTAACCCCTTCATCATCAACTCACTCCTTTGTTCTGGCTTTTTTCTGTCTCTCTCTCACTTCCTCTCACACTCATTCTGTCTCTCTCTCTCTCTTTGTCATTTTGTTTAAAAATAGTGATTTATCTGAAATGCATGTGTTCCATATCATACAAATTACTGTAAAAGGCCTGGGGCTGGGTGATGCATTCAAAAATGACATCACAAGGTATCTAGATGTAACATCTAAAGTGCTATGAATCAAGATCATTTTTAGACCCGATCATTTAAAGTCTACTTTTGGTTATTTAATGTGAAAAACAAAAAAATGAAAAAACGTCCAAACCCACCAAAAAGCCTTTATTGTAAGAATAGTAAAAACCATTTAAAATCAATCAGGGATTTTTTTTGTGGCAGCCACGAGAAAATGGCCATTCAGCCTGCCAGGCTAATCGGGTAGCTAAGTTGCTATCTACGTTTACCATGTAGTTCTAATGTTTCCCTTCAATACCCTTGTCTGAGATGTTCTTTATTTCTGTGTGTTGCCATGTACCTGTGATGTGCCGGTGGGTTATGAACCAAAGGGAGTGCCTTGTGGTTGTTTGTGCAACCATATGCCACTACTGTGCCATAATGTCCTCCATATGCAAAATATTTACAGACAGTTCTGTTTAAGCTTACTGAGGTCGTCATAGAAAACCTTTCATATTGCTATTATGAAACTTTTCTTCACAATATATATAGCAATTGTTTCATTGGACCAGCCCTAGGCCTACTTAAATAGATCAATCCTCAGTGGTTATCCTTAGTGCTTTTCCTAAAGACATAAAATATGTACTTACGTGATTGTGACATGAATTAACATGCTTTTATCTCATCCATTAATTTTGCTCAGTCGTCAAAGCAAATCTGATGCTTTTAATTGGAGACTTTTTTTGTGTATTACAAAAAGTATAAATAGTATATATTGGAATAAACAGTGCAGCCAACACAACATGTTCTGGACTTCGACTTTAGTATAGCACAGATTTTTTAAAGTATTGTATTATAAGTATTGTCATATTACCGTGGTGTGAATTCTAATGTCCTTGATATTGCAAGTGACATTGAGCTAAGCTATTATGTCCTCAAAAAGGAATTTGGGTTACCAGACAGGGTGATGTATTTGGTGATAAGGTTTTAGACTTGTAGTCTTACAATGTAGACTTTTACTGTTGAGGAAACCTGACATATTTGAAGATTTATTTTATCTTATTTGTAAAAAAATGTTTGCATGTTAAGACTCATTTATTTTAATGTTTTTTTTTTCTTTAAATGGTAACAGACTGTTCTGTTACATTTAGAAGAGCTGTGTGTGTGCGTGCGTGCGTGCGTGCGTGCGTGCGTGCGTGCGTGCGTGCGTGCGTGCGTGCGTGTGTGTGTGTGTGTGCGTGCGTGTGTGTGTGTGGAATATAACTAAACTGCAGTGTCCCCTGTAACCCATATTCCATCCACTGCGTGTTTATGTTCTACATAATGTTCTCTTTAAGGTTGGTTAGAACAGGCCTCCATGTTTGTTTTTCACCTCATGTGAAATCAACAGTAGGACTATGTATGACTCAATTCATTTCTCTTTCTTTTTTGTTCCATTGGTTCATGGTTCATGTGGCTTTCACTCTACTTCTTTTGGTTGTTGTACAGCTTCCCATGGGCTCTTTCGGTTAAGTGTGGTTGGTGTTGTGTTTTCACTGGTTCTTGGGGATCTTGGCTGGTTTAGAGAAAGGTGAAAAAAAAGTTGATGGACTGTTGCCATTGTTCGTGCAGATGCTGTACTTGCTGACAACTCTGTTTCTTTTTCACCTTTCTTCCCATTTCCCCCTCTTCTGTCTGTCCTGTTGCTTGTCTGTTCTTGCCTTCTCCTGATACCTCTGCTCCATACTCCTCACCTCTCCTCTTACCCCCAACTCTATGGGAAACACCTGACCTACCTCCCTAACCCTCCTAACCTTACTCCCTCACCCTCACCCCCCCTTACCTTAACCCATCTCACCATGCCCCCCAATGCCCCGCCTACTCCCCTCTTGGCCCCTCTTCTCCCCACTCCCCATGCAGGTGGTGAGCCAGCGCTTCCCTCAGAACAGCATCGGTGCCGTGGGTAGCGCCATGTTCCTCCGCTTTATTAACCCTGCCATAGTGTCCCCTTATGAGGCCGGCATCCTGGATAAAAAACCTCCACCCAGGATAGAACGGGGGCTCAAGCTGATGTCTAAGGTAAGGTGTACATGTGTGGGGAGTGAGTAAGTGGGATGAGAAGGAGGACCAATGATAAACAACGTCAGGATCATTGACTGATTGATGACTCAGGCGTTTGCATTTAACACTGTAAGAAAAATCCACATGAAAATCAGAAATGTAGTTTTCTTGAAAGCTGAAAGCTTATCTTCCATTTTTGCAGGGTGTTGCAGCCCGTTACTCAGAACTACATAGGGCATATCTTGGGTGGCTAGTGGGGAAGACACAGGTGTTTATCTGTCCTTCACATGACCGTATGCAAAATGAATTTGAGGATGGTACCAAAATGAATGGTGTATAAAACCATGCCTCAAAAAGTGTCATTGTTGCATAGTTTACTTGACACATTTTTGTTGGTCTTCATCCCCTCCCTTATTTTTATTTCACAGGTATTGCAGAGCATCGCCAATCATGTCCTATTCACCAAAGAGGAGCACATGAGGCCGTTCAATGACTTTGTGAAGAGCAACTTCGACGCAGCTAGACGGTACCTCTTCACATGAGAGAGCTTTGTTTTTGAATGGATAGATGTGCAAAGTAATGTTTAGTCCAGAACAGCAGAAAATAATTAGCCTCAGCTACTCAAACCTTTATGGTAACATCACCTCCCACAAGGCTCCATGTTTGTTTTCTAATACCTGTTCCGTACCGCAGGTTCTTCCTGGACATCGCCTCAGACTCGCCCCCCAGCGACTCCATCAATCACAGCCTCTCCTTCATTAGTGATGGGAATGTCCTTGCCTTGCACCGCCTCTTGTGGAACAATCAGGAGCGGATTGGCCAATACCTATCAAGCAGCAGGTCAGCTTATTGATTTGGTCACTTGACATTCACTGACAGTAGCTATAATACTTTATAACGCCTCATAAGCTCACATTAGGTGTAGGGTTTTTTTTTTTTTTTTTTTTTTTTACCTGACTTAGAGGCAGTTCCTATATTTCATTAATTTTGTCCAATACATGAAGATGGAAATGTATTTAGTCTGTGTAAGACTGTCATGTAGAATTTCTATATGGATGCCTTGACTGCATTAAGTTTGGTCAAACAATATTGCTGCTATTAACTGACACACTCATTTCCCTTCATTGGAATGAGGAGCTACCGTGAGTGTCATGGCAGGAAGCAGATAAGCTGGACCTAGAGAACTGTTCAGATGCAATTAACCTCTAGATTACCTTGAAAAGTAATGTAACTGTTACTGATCAAATAACATACGTAATGTGATCTATTCCTTTAAAATGTAATTTAGTTTTATCTTACATCACTTTGTAAGAGCTGTCAGAACCTGAAAAGGTGTCATTTATGAGCCTCGAGTCTAGGGAGGAGGGGGAGACGGCTCTCTCCAATATTTTGAATTTGCACTGCAGTACCCATAAGTGCAGTACTTTTGCGATCAGTGTTATATATTGTTCCTTTAAGCAATTCTGCACAATTGGCTGTTGTATCATGAAAGCAATGGGTCGTGAAAATGATAATAATAACAGCACTAGAGACACTTGTAGCCTTGTAGTTGGGCTTCCATTCATCTTCACGATACACAAATGTTATTGTACACAATATGTTCTTTTAAAAACAGGCAATTATGAACACAAAAGAATGAAATGGGCAGTCTGTTATGCACCCAGAATAAGTGGGTGGATATCTGGATAATTAAGGAGTTACCTTTTCCTTTACAGAGATCACAAAGCAGTTGGTCGGAGGCCCTTTGACAAAATGGCGACTCTCCTGGCTTACTTGGGCCCTCCAGAACATAAGCCGGTGGCTGACACTCACTGGTCCAGCCTTAACCTTACTAGCTCCAAGTTTGAGGAGTTCATGACCAGGTAATATGACTAGACCTATTGGCTGTTTTTAATTTGTTTGGTTAAGTTAGTCAGTAAATATAGTTTGTCAAATTAACGTCATAAATGAGTTATGCTGTGTATGCTTGTGACCAGCTGTCTAGAAAGTTATTTGGGGATCCCCCCCCCCCCCCCCCACAAATTAATTCTAGTTGTAGGGTCGAACATCTGAGATTTTGATCTGTCCATAGGCACCAAGTGCATGAAAAGGAGGAGTTCAAAGCCCTGAAGACCCTCAACATCTTCTACCAAGCTGGCACCTCAAAGACCGGAAACCCAGTGTTCTACTATGTGGCACGGAGGTAGGTTTTATGGCCCATGTTTGGCCATTTTTCTTCCCAGTGTAAATGCATCCATCATCTGAGCAAGTATTTGCATTTTGGCTTATGGTGTTCTTAAGTAGTCCTCATCACTTTCGTAAACAGGAATCTTGACAGACATTTAGGTCATACTTTGTAGGTGATGAATAGAGTACTGACAGGCTTCAGGTTTACCTGAAAGGCCTATGGACTAGATTAACTTTATCCAGACCTACGTGTGTTGAACTGCTAGCCTTTGCATTTCTTGTATATCAATTCCCAGAACATAAAATAATGTCCTACTGCTGAGCATGTGCATTTGGAACTCCAAACTGGCTTATTTGAGCATGAAAAACATGAATCTCCTCCCAGTAAAGCTTTAGCATTGTGTATCTGAATGCAGTGCTTTTGATAATACATCCGACTATTCCTACTATATACTATGTTGTGGATTCAAAATCTAGGTATATTTATGAATTCATTTTCATAATTGAATCTTGAATGTTTATTTTTGGAACAAAGTGTAGGATTATAAACTAGTTCGACTCCGAGCATGCGTTCAATGAACAAAAGGTCTACTCCAGAAGAGACGTTGTGCACGATCATCCCAGCGGAGCTTTTTTCCCTTCCTCTCTTCCTTTTCTTAAACCGCCAAGTGCAATGCGTCTGCAGTCCAAAATAGCCTTGAGGATTTTCAGCAGGCTTGTCAGGCTTCAAATACAGGAAAACTTGACTCATTTCTTATTTCTTTCATGTGTTTTATGAGTTTCCAGTAGTCATAGTTAAGATTTGGCAGGGATTTAAGTTCTACATTTTGGTTAGACGGATATCCATTAGTTGCATTCCAGAGAGGCCATGAATGAGATCAGTGAAGATCTGCAAAGGCATGCACATTCAATTTAAATCTACACACAAACCTACGTTAGATTAACACCAACATTTACAGACGTGACAAGGTGCCCAAAATCCCCAAATGATTTGAGTCTTACGGTCAAAACTGCTTGTTTGTGATGAAAAAGGAGCGAGAAGCCGCTATTGAAAATGGATCAACCTGCAATTTAAACACTCCAAAAAACAAGAACAAAGCCTTTTGCAACCACCTACATCTTCGACCGAGAATAACCCATAAGGCGTTAAGAAGGATGAATTGAATCCAGTGGCTAGGAATCGTGACATTTTGCAATTGAGCCTTTGTTTACTCACACATCCCTTGGTTACTGTTGCTACGCCTGTCAAGCTTTTCAGAACTTTCACTTCTGCACTACCCGCAGAGCACCAAAATGCAGTGCAATGCCAGAGGAGATCAGTGATGCACTGTGGAATAATCATTCATTCTGTATATCCCGTACATGGCAGAAGAGGTTACAGTATATACAGTAGAGAAACCCCATCAACTTGTCCTAGTACACAAGGCACAACCAACTTTACGTTGTGGATATATCATGCTCTTGTACTGCAGAGTAAGTCAATCGTTTCAGTTATAATAGGGAGTTTTTAATCATAATTTATGGTCAACAGCATTGTATGAAAATATGCATTGCTGAAGTTACTGAAGCTACCAGTGACACGTCTGAAAATGTTCTACAGTAAAAATAGGAGACCAATTCATCTGTGTGTTCTTTTTGACTTAATATGAGCTCTTGTGCAACATAGAAGGGTTCGTTTCTGTAACATTATTATGCCCATATTGTAGGTAGTTACTGTTGGAAACGAAAATGTTAGTGTGTGCGCGTTCTGATTAGCAGTCAGACGTCTACAAAATTGTTATGCAAAAGGTTATTCATAAATAAACTAGCTGATTGAGCTATCTCTGACCAGAGACTTACCTGGCCATTTTTAATGACTACCTTGATAACATTGTTTTGTTGTAGTCAGTAATACCTCGGGTTGTTGATGATTGTTATTATTATTTTGTGGGTAAGTGACCATAGTATTGATTACATTGACTCTCCAGATAGTTGCTAGCAACAAGCTTGGATCAGCCAAGGTGACATATCATCAGTTTCTCCACGCCAACCCCTCCTATTTAACTTTTGCAAGACAGTCATGCATCCAAAGAGGGATTGTTCGTGGCCACACTGAATTACAATCTGGCACATAGTATGCATCAGTGGACAAGCATGATACATGAAGCAGACTAGTTCTTGTTTGTGTATTGTTGGTTTTACTTTTTCCAGAACAAATGTACACAAATGTATCCATAGTAGAGCAATACATTTTTCCAACAACGTTTTTCAGACGTTGGCTGACATGTTTGGAAGCAGAAAGATAGAGAGAGTGAATACATGATAGGCACACTGTTTAGTTTTGTATTTTTATCCCATTCTGTGTCTATTGTCATTTTGTTTACATTCAAGCCAGACAGAGAGACTATTGGGGAGGGAATGAGGAGGGGCACATAGGGTAATTCAGAAGGCCTTTATAATCAGTAGCCAAAATCAACTTCTTCACATATGCAGAGATGGTGAGGATGGACTACTGATGAAGAAATGTTCACAGGTTAATGTTCGGAAGATTGAATATTCAGAAGCCCTTGAGGATAGCCATGGCAATCAAAAGATTGGAGGGGAACCTTTGTCCCATTGGAGCATGCAGGCCAAGGCTCGTGCTGCGTGCCCGTACTGGTTCCACCTTCTTGGTTCCTCGTGTGCGGACCGCTGTGCTAGTTTTGCCTCCAAGGCTGTGGTGTGGTTTGACAGTCGGCACTGTGCTGGCTTCTCTGGATATTGTCTGCTCTGAGGCCTCAGCCGAATGGCTTCCATTGCCTTGCTGGTGTGGGTTGATAAGTGCCCACTTTGACAGGTATCCTGAGGTTACAACCTGCATAGGTGGCCCGTTTTGGTCACTGGGTTCACGAAGGAGACGATTATGTGCATCAGTGCCCAACGGATGTTCTGTGTAGGAGGCATAGGAATGCCAGGTGCCTGCTGTGGCAAGGTGAGCCTCCCCACAGGTGTGCCGGGTGTGGCACGGGCATCCCAGCACGCGTGCCTTTGTCTGCTGCACCCATACCAACAGGCGAGTGATGTTCTCCTCCTCTTCACACGCCCATGGGTTATCCCCCAATGTCAGCAGCTTCAGATCCACCAGATGCCCAAACGTCCCCTCTCCTATCCACGCAAAGCGGTTACCATGGAGATAGAACTTCTCCAATTTTGTCAGCCGGTCAAGTGACCCAGGAAGGATCTGCAGGAGATAATTGTGCGAGAGGTCCACCATCACCACGTTGAAGGGCATATTGGTGGGCACAGTCCAGAACTTGTTGTGACTGAGGTTGAGTGCCTGCAAGGCTGGCAGTGTGTTGTTGATGAACACCACGCGGTCCAGCTCGTTCCATGACAGATCCAGCGTCTGCAGGTTCCACTGGTAGGCTGTGTCGTTCTTATCCAGGTGCTGCAGATGGTTCCCGGCTGCGCGGATATCCCATAGTGCCCGCGGGAGGCCCGAGGGGAACCTGCGCATGCGGTTGTAGGACACATCCAGCGTCCTTAGGTGGGCATAGTGGCCCAGGACACCGTCCAGATCTTGGAGATGGTTGTGGGAAAGGTTGAGGAAGCGAATGTTGTGCTGGAGCCCCTCGGGCAGTTTGGTCAGTCCCTGGTTGGAGCAGTCCACGACGCGATGGCCTCGGCTACAGGAGCACACGGAGGGGCACACGGCCTCCACACGCATTCCCAGCAGCAGCATGGGCAGCAGTGGAGCCAGCAGACAGACACGGCAGAAGAATGCAGCCATGCTCAGAGAGAGGGTGTCCTAAGGAAACGACGTGCAGGGTTAGCACAGATGATCACACTCAACTGCTTTTGCTATTTGGTCTAGACTCGATCTACACAGACACGTACACAGACAGGTACCATTTTGTCTAACTTCTACAGGAATTATATTTTGACTTCAGGATTCAACAAATAACTGGACAGATTGTGTGGAGCTCTCTTTACACAATATACTGTTTCTTGTAACTCAATGCCATTTTGTGGCAAGAGAATGACATATTGTGTCATCTCATGTGAAGTGTCTTCTAGCTGGGCTAGATCTTTCCTGAAATGGAATTTCGCAAACTTCCAGGAAGAAAGATTAGGCTTTCTCTGCACAAGTTCATAGAGTTTTCCTATGTTTCCCCTCTCATTATGTTTCTTGCCACTGTGTTCCTACAAGGCTATTTTAGATTATATTGAGCTGATCTGGAAGTTGATCTGGGTACCAATTGGTGTGTTCTAAGAAATCTACGTGGTATGTTAACCAGCTGGATTGAAAAAGTCAGAGTAATTTGGAAAATATACGATTTTGAGTCCTGCACACAGAATACTGCACAACCTGAAAATGGTTTGTATGTAATGGGCAAATTGTCATTGTTTGGTGATGAGAGTTGAAAGATTATTGGAGTATGTTCTGGCCTTGATGTGGAGTTGAGTAATCTAGATTGTATTATTTGCATCACTGTAGGTAGGATCAGAGTGGTGTTGCATGACCATGTGTCATAAATGTCTGCATGCTGAATTAAAGAGTGAATTTGAATCATGGCTCAGCCATCGGAGCTGCATTCACTGTCACTTGCCAGCCCTCTACGTGGGCTCTGATTTGAGGGTGAACAAGGTTCTGTGCAGAGACTGAAATTGAGTCAGTGTCCACTGCAGAGGATGAGTGGCAGTGCTAATCATTCTGTAGTTGTGGTTTGGTTTAGTTCTGCAGTCATCTGACTTATAACTCCATGGTCAAACCATCCTCTGCCTTCTCTTAACCTGCACAGTCAACCCTTGCCTATGGGTCACTGTGTGCTGTAGCCAGTCCCAACAGAAAATAAGCTCTATGGTACATAGTGATTATAGAATCGGGGGGGTCACTGTGTACTGTAACCAGTCCCAACAGAAAATAAGCTCTATGGTACCTAGTGATTATAGAAAGGGGGGTCTTGTTGTTAGAGGACTCCAGGGCCCCTTGCTCTGTTAATCGTTCTCTTAGTGGCATGCAGTGGGGTGCTTGAGTCCTTGCCAGCGGGAATGTTTTTGCTGCAATGTGCTTGTTGGGATGTGTGAAGCCTTGTTACACCTGCCCGTCCTCTCTCCTCTCTGCACCTCAGAGCCATAGAGAGCAATCTGGGCCATCTCAGGACAACGTGTGTGTGTGTGCCAGGGATGAGGGGATGGTGTGTGTCCCCAACTCTCTCTCTCTCTCTCTCTCTCTTTCTCTCTCTCTCTCTCTCTTTCTCTCTCTCGCTCTCTCTCTCTCTCTCTCTCTCTCTCTCTCTCTCTCTCTCTCTCTCTTTCTCTTTCTATCTTGTCATCGCAATATTTCAGATATTCCCTCTCGCCCTTCCATTTATGTGTTGCGTGTTGCAGCAAACAGATATCACACAGTCGGCTTCTAGAAACTTCTCGCAGGGCATGCTTACATACCAGTGCTCATCTTTGCTGGCAGTCTCGTATTATTAAGGTCCTCTGAACCCAAGCATCGAAATCGAAAGGCAGGAAATTAAAACCTCTGATAACTGCATAGAGCATTTGTCCCTGCATGCATGTGCAACATTGTTGCTGTAGTTAGCCGCTTAACCGGCTAGTTTGAAGAATCTGAAGTCATTTTCCATGGCAACCCTCAGGCAATCGGTCAATAAAAAGAGTAGTGTGTGTGTTGTGTCTTGTGCAATAAAAAGAGGAGTGTGTGTGTGTGTTGTTTGCTCTGCTCTACCACCTTTTAAGCCCGCTGGTGACGCGGAATGCTGTTGCTGCAGTCTGCCCTAGTAAATGTGACAGGAATTGAAGTGTGAATCGCCATATGGGTGTGTGCATGCTCTGTTATTCTCTTGCCTGTGTGTGTGTGTGTGTGTGTGTGTGTGTGTGTGTGTGTGTTTGTTTGTGTGTGTGTGTTCGAGAGAAAGAGCATGTGTTTGTGTGTTTCAGCATATGTTTTCCACACCATGCCAAATATTGCTTACCTGATCCTTTCCAAATCACTTCGCAGTCATTTCACTCTCTTCTTGTCTCTCTGTTTTGTTGCTTTCGTTCGGTCCTTTACCCTCCAACCTCCTCTTTTTCTACACCTCCTCCCCCCCTTCTCCTGTCGCTCTTCTCTGCCGTTTTTTTTTTCTAGAGCACCCAAGGAATCAAGGACGAATTTTATTTTTATACTTTTCCCAAGTTTATCCCTTGTCCTCTGTTTTCGGTCTTCCTTTTGTCTTTATAGAATCCTGTAGACCAAGTGTATTTACTGGGTCCAGTTATCCAGTTATCCAGCTAGCCACTGGTTCTCTGCCCCCTCCTTTCCTCTGTCTGGATGGCAGTGTCTTGGGGCTAGGTGTTGGCAGGCAGTGGCTCTGGTCAACCCTCCCCTGCGGTGGTTTCTCCCCCTGGCA
The DNA here is from genome assembly GCF_963457725.1 of Sprattus sprattus. Classification (NCBI taxonomy): domain Eukaryota; kingdom Metazoa; phylum Chordata; class Actinopteri; order Clupeiformes; family Clupeidae; genus Sprattus; species Sprattus sprattus. Next base: position 24,677,246 of record NC_137928.1, on the reverse strand, counting down.
TAGCAATAATGTCCTGTTCCTCCTGCAAAGAAAAGCGTCCCACGCCTCCTCTGTTCCTGCTCCTCCTCTTCTCTTCTCTTTTCTCCTCTCCTCTCCTCTCCTCTCCTCTCCTCTCTCTTCCCTGCTTCTGCTGCTGCTGCAGGCTGCTCACTCACTCACTCACTCACCACTTAACTATGTGTTCACTAGAGAGGGAGAGCGAATGAAGGACTGACCAGGAGAGAGGTGTGTGTGTGTGTGGTGTGTGTGTGTGTGTGTGTGTGTGTGTGTGTGTGTGTGTGTGTGTGTGTGTGTGTGAGAGAGAGAGATATGGAGGGAGAGAGTGCAACAGAGAAGAGAAAGAGGAGGAGAGCAATGAGACTGTGTCAAAGTGGGATTGAGCAGAGGGAGGGTACAGAGACTCAAAGGGATGGGGAGGCAGCGGTTTGAGATGGTGAATTGCAGCACCGCCAGTGCCCCTCTGCTGCTGCTGAGACTGGGGGTGGGGAGTTGCTGACTGCAATCTTTTATATTCAGCATCTGCACACTTGACGAAATTATCCTCTCTCCCTCTCTCTCCCCCTTTCTCTCGCGCTCTCTCTCTCTCTCTCTCTCTCTCTCTCTCTCTCTCTCTCTCTCTCTCTCTTCTTCCATCTATTTCTTCCATTCTATTTCTTTCCTGCTCCCTCCCCTGTTCTGACTCCCAGACCCTCTCTCACATACCCACTAGTCACTGCTTGTCCTGGAAAAACTCCATCTCCTGAACTGACCTTCCGGTATACACCTCGTGCCCCATTAGTCCTAGTCTCGTTCACCATTTCAGGTGCACACTATTTGCATCACAAACATCTTCTTGCTTCTTTGCAACTATTTTAAGGTACCAAAGGCCACACATACTTAGACAAACAGATAAATGACACACTGCTTCTCTGTAGTGTGTACCCATGGAGACCGATCATTCCAGCCCCCTCTCTGGAATGTAGCAGGTGACATTCACTGATCATGGACATGAATTTCATGGTAATGTTCGTCTCTCTGTCCACTTGACTGGGTCAGTGTCACTGGTGCTCCAGTGGCTTCCAGTCGATGGCAGGCCTGTGCTTTGGTGGTTCCTGGGTGGTTCCTGACCATCCAAAACAATATCCTCTCAGCAGAGGGGGACTGTTTGAGTCTTCTTCCAGACAGTGGCAAAGTGGCTACAGCCCCCAATAACTGGTGCTCACGTACAATGGTTTGAACTGATGATCTTGGTATCTGCAGTTGTTTTATAAATGGCTTCAAGAGACATTCCTGATCTGTGTAAATCTACTATCCACCTTCTCAGATCTGCACTGAGCTCCTTGGACTTCCACACTGTACTGTGTGTTGGTCAATCCAAAGTGCTGTCAAACTAATCCTTTTTATGTTGGCACAGAGAAACTACCAGCTGTAGTGAATCATGATGACTAACAGGAAGTATATAGGCCTTGGCAAGTGAATTTTGGAACTTTCAGCACTGCTATAATTTTGACTTCAGAAAACTTATGCACCAAATTCTTGTTTTTTTTTCTTTTAAATATGTATATTGTACAATCATTTTGCCCCAGAAAAAGAACAGTTCTCAAAGAAATCATTGAAAGCCCTATATTGCCATGACATTCAGTGTATGTAAACTTGGCTGCCCCTAGTTCTGAGTAGGCCTGTGTTCAGTCTGTTCTCTAGGTTGTTATTGAAATATAATTAAGCAATATAGCACTCGTGGGAGTGGGGTAGGTAAGGGATAATTCCACGGGTGGTGTTCGACAACACACGTGGGATCATCCTTTACCTACCCCACTCCCACGTGTGCTATATTGCTTTTATTAAACAATTCTACAGTCAACAAATTAACATTTCAACAAAGTTTTTGATTAAAAATGGTTTATTTCGCCATTGTTTCTCCGCAACAAAAAATAGTTCCATTGTCAACGTCTTGGTTTGGAATTATAAGAATTTTGAATTAACGGTTATCATCAATGCGCTATAGAATATTTAATCGCGGAGTGATTTATTATTAGCTGTGAAAAGTCCCTGTTGGGTTGTTCTTGGATAATCCATGACATGGAACGTCTCTCGTCCAATCGGAAACAGCTAAATAACGCGATAGAACCCAATTGTTTTATAACACTAATTATACAATATTATGATGTTCTATTATTTAAACATTTTATTATTGAAATATATTGGTATATTTCAATTATTTTAATATATAATATAATATATTGGTATAACTCTAGAGAAAAAAATGCAAATGAAGATACGAATATTTCAAAACCAGAAATGTCTCACAAACTAGCCAACTGTTAGCCTGAATATAAGTGAACTGAAATTGCTGTTCTTTCTTGTGGCTAGTGTATCAGACAGACACATAAGAAGTGGAAGGCAGTTTATGGTGATCGCACTGCTAAATTGAGGAAGGTGAAAGGAGAAGCGAAGCTTGTGTCATGGTTGAGTTGTCAGCCAGGTTTAATCATTTTGTTGAAACAGACCCTGCTTCTTCTGAAGTGTTGGGAGAAGAAGCGGTGCGTTCTTGTGTGTTGTTCTGCATTCATACACCTTGTGTTTGTTTATAGCAAACTGTGAGGTGTTGTTCAGTTTATTTGTGTTTTAATACCTACAAGACTTAAAGTGGTGTACAAATTTGTCATAATTCATTAATAAAGATCCTGTTTGTGCAGATGTGACCGCTCCTTCAAGACTCAGTGAGTCGTTATTCAAACCTCTCATTATTCAGCCCAATCTCTTAGATGAGTGTACGACCTGTGGTGCACTGACACCCCTTTTATTTGACCTGTGGTGCAGTTATACCCTCTTATTTGACCTGTGGTGCAGTTATACCCTCTTATTTGACCTGTGGTGCAGTTATACCCTCTTATTTGACCTGTGGTGCCGTTATACCCTCTTATTTGACCTGTGGTGCAGTTATACCCTCTTATTTGACCCGTGGTGCAGTTATACCCTCTTATTTGACCTGTGGTGCAGTTATACCCTCTTATTTGACCTGTGGTGCACTGACACCCCTTTTATTTGACCTGTGGTGCAGTTATACCCTCTTATTTGACCTGTGGTGCAGTTATACCCTCTTATTTGACCTGTGGTGCAGTTATACCCTCTTATTTGACCCGTGGTGCAGTTATACCCTCTTATTTGACCTGTGGTGCAGTTATACCCTCTTATTTGACCTGTGGTGCAGTTATACCCTCTTATTTGACCCGTGGTGCATTTATACCCTCTTATTTGACCCGTGGTGCATTTATACCCTCTTATTTGACCTGTGGTGCAGTTATACCCTCTTATTTGACTCCTTCCCTTTTCCAATTTCCACCACAGTCAGATATGATGGTTTGATTCAATTAAAAAGATGGTCAAGTGTTAACATATATGACTTCAAAGCCTTCAAAAATATTGAAAACCTAGGACCCATAAACAAATTATTATACTAAACCTGGACAATGCAGTAAGTGTCAAATGTTAGCTGCCACTGACTATTTACTACTTTTGGTGCTTTGAACACCCTCATCTGCTCGTCATGCTGTATAGTTAAGGTATATTTAAGGTCATCCAAGTAAAATTCCCTTAAAGATATGTAGTGCAAGTATAGATGAATGTATAGCAGGAATCTGCTTTGTTGAAATGGTTCGGAGGGAACATACGTTAAGCAGCATGGTGCATTGACCCTTCACGAAGAAAGAGGGATGAGAGGATCCACATATGCTAGATTTGCAAAAGCTTTTGATAGTGAGAGAGATTCTTAAACAAATCATCTTTTTTTCACCTAAAATCTTCAGTGTTTCTGAAAAATGTTCACATTTTTTTTTACAGCTGAATTTCTTTAATTAAAGTTATTTTGTAAGCTTTCTCCAGCTCTGCAGTTAATACTCTTGTGCGGGCTATACACATTGTGACATTATCAATAGGAAAAATGCATCTTGCATTGCATTTCATGGCTGCAGTGGTGTTTCTTGTGTGAGTGAGAAATGTGGAGAAATGTTCCCATGCTGCATAGGCTGCATTGGCATGAGACTTCAGATTTGTAGCAGCCAGCTACACCAATCAGGGAGGATGAGCAGATCTCTGCATGCGAAACTGCCTAGCAACACCAATCAGAGGGTAAAGCTTGCATTGCAACACTATCAGCCTTCTTATAGTGTAATCATTCTTTATTATTATTATTATTAGACAATTTACTGAAACAAATAACAATGAAAATGCATTATCTTGAAAATGATTGCACTACAATGACTGGTTTAAAGATGCTAAAAACATGTTGCTAAATCCTCTGTCTCCCCTCTATCAAACCCTCAATACAGAGATGAATACTAAATTGGCCATACAGGCATTTACTGTGTGTGTGTGTGTGTGTGTGTGTGTGTGTGTGTGTGTGTGTGTGTGTGTGTGTGTGTGTATACAGCAGGTGCAAATATCAAGTGCCTTTACAACAAATCCACAGAATTAAACCGATTCAAATCGTTGCAGAATTTCTGTCTGTGGTCCTCTTGTTTTCTGATGCAGGACACAACAGGAATCTGCAGTCATCTGTCTTGCAGTTAGTATTTGGCACATGCTTGCATGTGGGCCTGCAATCACTGCAGAAAGTGTTCAGGAAAGTCTATGCTCAAATTCTCTGTATGACTTTATATCAGATATGTCATTCATTTCCTGTGTCTCATAGCCTCTTTTTTATGGTGAATTGAGTGGCAGTGGCTGTATCACTGTTATTTTGGTGCCATCTCCTTTACATTCACAAGACTGGACTAGTTGGGACACCCACATCTGGAAGGCATGGATTAAACTTGAGGTGTTCAGGGAATGTTTCCAGTCAGTGGGTCTCCATTGGAAAAGTAGTTGAATGATGTTATGTCCCTCTTTGATGTTCATAGTCGGAGCATATCAGTGTTGTCATCTGATTGATAGACAGGAGGTCTGACCGATGAATTGCGGAACTGATAAATTAGTCGGTGGATTCATGTGAAGACCACACATCGAGGTTCCTCTCACACGTCTGGTGTACTAAGTTGAGCCCTTAAAAGCAGAGTTGTCGAATTGAATTAGTCCGAATCTAATTAGCAGGATGTGCATAACACGTAGGCCCTGGCTTCTTATTTGGGGTTTCCTGTTGTGTTCCTGTTCGTTGCCATCCCTCTTTCACGACATGGTGCAGACAGTTGCCTGATGAGACTGTAGCATTGCAGTCATTCACTGTTCAAAGGGTTCCATCCTGCAGTCCTCCTAGTCTTTCCACTTTCCTTTTTCTCTGAGTTTGCCATTCCCTCTTCACCTCTCCGTATTTCTTTACTTGCTGTCTTACTGTCTCCATATCTGTTCATCTCGTCCCTAAGTGTGGACGATATTTCACTTGATATACCAGACACCCTCACTTCAATCACCACAACAGTGTCTCAACTAATTCTCTAACCTCAGAATTTCCAACATTGATCGATTCCCCTCCTTGCTTCAGTCATGTCAAGAACTAAAGCATATGCTTCAAAGCCGTCAATACATATTAACCTATTGTTGTATCTCTCAAACATCTTAGCACATCAATTTAGCCTACATCCTATTAGCAAGCTAGTTTTTGAAGAAATGATTCATGAGCATGGCCATCAGCTTCTGGTCACCTGCTTCATAATGTCTTATGTTGCATTGCAAGTAGTTAAGCTGCAACGCACTCTCAACTTTTCCATTTCACAATCCCTAACTATTTTTTGAAGTTCCATCTGCCCTTCCCTGTTCAAATATATGTCCTTTCCATGTGGTTTCTTTAGTGGTTGTTCAGGCTGCTGTTAGGATTGAGGTAAGGGTGGAGCTGGAGGGATTTGCACGTCTGATGCTGGTGTTGTCTCATCTGAAGATTGAAGATTAGCATCTGAAGGTGGAGGAGGAGGAGGAGGAGGAGGAGTGTTTGTGGTTGTTGTTGTTGGTGGTGGTGGTTGAACTAAGGGAGACTCTTTTATATTGACTTCAGGGTTGTCGTCCTCCTTAATGAGTGCAGATTCTGGATTGGGATGGTTAGACACATCAGCTGTCATTTGGAGAGTGTCTGAGGCAGACTGGGCGCTCTTCTGGTCCTGCTCATTTTCAACGTCCTCTTTTATCTCTTGACTGGTTCCATTCACTGGTTTGGTTTCAACGGTGTTGCTCTGTCCAAATGTGGTACCCCCCAGAACATCCATGTCAAGGCCCTCGTCCGTATCATCGAGCAGAGAATCACTCTTTGAATCATGCTTAGGAAGGAACCCAACAATAGAGATTCTCTTGGACTCAGGTTTGGTGGAATCCCTGTCCCTGCTGAAATGAGGCTGTGTGCTTCCATCAAGGAAAGGGCTTGGGCCTGCCCACTCCGAGTTCTCCAGCTGCCGCCTCTGCCACATGCGTTTTTTTATCTTGATGAATATGATGCCTACAAACATCATTAGGAAAATAAGGCTAATCAGGACCGCTGCAACTATGCCATGCGTCTCCGATGGCTGGTCTTTTGCCGGGGTCGTTTTGGGTTTAACGGGGGGAGCAGTTTTTCTTGTGGTGATCTTCATAGTGGTTTTCACACGACCCAAAGTAGAAGCAGTGGTTGGTTTTGGATTCTCTGACGTAGCTGAGGTAGAGAATCTATGTGTGGATGACATCCCGGCTGTCGGAGTCGGCTGGCTTATAGTTGTGTTCAACACTCGTGGATCCGTACTGATTGCGCCATCTAGAACTGCAGTTTGATTTGTGCTCATTTCAATCTCCGGACTTGAATTTGGATTCTCTGTATTTGACTCTGTTTGAAGGAGTAATGGAGGGCTGGTCCTTGGAATTGTTGGATTCATTGATTTGGATATTGGTACTGTTGGAGTTTCTTGCCTGTTCCAATGCATGACAGTGTACGTAGCAGTTTTTGCCTCATCAGTGGTTGCAACAGCAAAAGTATTCGGCTCCTGGCTTGTTTCAGCAGATTGCTTCATTGTAGTGACAGTGGTGGCTTCCTTCCCTACGTGCACTGTTGTGCTCTCAGGATGTGAAACAGTGATCTGGTGAGTCACAGTAGCCCCATTCAGCTCCAGCGGTGAAAAGGCAACCAAAAGCAGCAGAAGATTTAGAATCTGATCCATTCTGTTCACACTCGAAATACACGTTCTTGGAGAAGTCTAAAATAAGACAAAGAATAAAAACAAGTCGTTAAATGGTTGGTTATTGTGAACACCATGTGCTTGACCTCTTCGTTGTTTCAGGTTATACCTGTACAATCTGCTGCAACTGCCTATAACGTGGTGGAGAATTACCATCAGACGCTGTTGAACAGTACAGATATCTGAGCAAAGTAGTTTGCCTTACAGATTTGGAGGGGAAACGTGTTGCTATGTGTTAGGTCCCAACTGTTTCAAAATGGTGTTACAGATCTAGAATGGTCTCACCAGATTATTTATATCTTTATCTACCTTTATTAAAAACACATCATGTTCATGCAATACAATTTTTCCCCCCCGCGGTCCCTAAGTAAGTCAGTGAGACCATTATGTAGCTGTTTCGAGACCTTGTCTACCAAGAAAAAGAATCAAATTCAACATGCACTGACCTTCCGTTTCTGACCAGGAATCATCTGCCCACGCTGGTGATTTATGGCTGATTATCGAACTTGGGTACGTCTTGAAAACATACTCTGGTTCAGCTCTGATAAAGCCTAGCTGTGGTTAACCTTGTCAAGAGAGTGTGCTGTGTGGAAAACGGAACTCAAAGTCAGTTGCTTCATGAAGTGACAGGAAATGCAGTGAAACCTTCCTCAGTTAACTTTAACTTCCAAAAAGCGAACACAATTATCTTTCATCTTGTTGCAGTCTTTTCTCTCTGTTGACATGTAACTTCGTCAACAGTATTAACTGCACCTGTCAGCAGGGTATGTGATATGATGTATTATCCCACTATGTATTGTTATACCACTTGACAGTCACTTCTGATCTTTAAAAAAGGACATTGTGCATAGATATCCTTCTACTGAAAGGTACTGTCGGTATATGATAGAGAAGTTGTGTTGGAGATCCATAGAACGTTTTGTGGTGGTGTGGCCGTTTCATATATCAGAAAACACAGAAGTGGTGTTTGTCTGCAGGATTTTTATTTCATTTGGAACTCACAAAAGGGTTACAGAGAGAACAAATAACAGTTTGTTCCTATTTCAGATCACAGCCATCATGCCATTTCACAGTAGACTGTTAGTTTGTTTAAAATATTTTATTATGGATACCCCCCATAAACATGTACACATGGGTTACCTCAGTGTGAATAGTTATTCATGTTATATAGATGCACTTTTTTCTACCTGCATTTCCCCCTTATTGGTTAGGTTTATGTTATTTCAGGAGTCATGGTTTAATTACCCACATTCAAATAGTTTTGCACAAGCATGACCCTCAAGTTAATTCTAAGGCAGTAACAAACATACAGTATTCCATGTTGGAGATGTGTCTTAGACATTTTCTCTTCTGCAATGTGGCAAGTATATTCAGAATTAAGACTTCCTTATACTCAACTGGTAACTGGCGTGTGGCCTTTTGTCTTCAAACTAAGGGCCTTAAAAAGAGAAAGAAGGCAATAAAATTCAACTGATTTCAACCGATTAGCAATACAGATCTGTAGCCTTCTCACAAGAGCAGAAACGCCTCTGATAATTCCCCCTTTTTGAGATTGTGTTGATGTCACACCACCAGTGGCATATCCTCCAAATCCTTCCCCATCTCCAGGCACGAATCCCTGGAAGTGGAGCCTGGCATGGGTGGCGGTGGCGGTGGGGGCAGGATGGTGTCTGCCTCCCCTAGTGCGACCAGCTCTCCCACCGGCGCCACGGTGACCCCTGCCCTAGCCCTGCTGTCCTCAGTGACTACGACCTCGCTCCCCTCTTCACTTTCGAACTCCTCGTCTTCATTATTGCCCGCCTTCTCCTCCTGTGCCTTGACCTCCTCCAGCATGACGCTGGCATCACACGGCCCCACGAGCCCCCCTCCCTCAGCCCGGGCCCCGGCTCCCCAGTACCCAGATCCGCTCACCAGGTCCACATTGCTCCGGGTGTGGCGGCCGGTGCGCTGGTGGCGCTGCAAGCGGCACACCTGACACGCCAGCACCAGCATGGAGGCCAGAAGTAACACCACTAGAGTGCCAACAGAGGCCACCACCACAAACGCCACCTCCGCTGGGATGCAACCCCAGATGGGGCCGAGGGTTGGCTGAGTGGAGTTGGCAGCACCAGTGGTGTCTGTCGTGTTTAAGGCCGGGAACGTGGTGATGTTTTCGAATGATGGCGTAGTTGTATTGATGGAAGCCGTCTAGAAACACAACACAACACAATGTAATAATTGTGATTCCTCCTATTTCTTCATCTTACGGTTTATTTCGCCCTGACAGTGTAGTCGTCAGACTACTTGACTAAGCTTAATCCTCACTTGTTTAATGGTCATTCATTTATACATCGAAGTGAAATCCGTATCAGTCTCTCTGGAGAACGTTGTCATTATTCTACCCCAGACAATGGAGAGTTAGCCTCGATGATTTACTGATCAGACATTGGGATAACCTTTTTTGGTCCGTCATTTAGATTGGTCCCATTTTATCTGTTGAAAGGCTGTGGCAATATTTCATAAACAGAACATTTTAAGTTGTTTCAGTGTCAACTTCATCTCAAGACATCAGTTTCAATACACCACTCCTATTCATTCTATTTGGCCTACTCTGAATGTAGGGATAAGCACATTTGAATTGTTTGCTCAGAACAGCTTGAAAGATGAATTAGTAACGTTACCACACCTACCATGATCGTAGCAAAGGTGTAACAATTTGATTGGAGTTCTACCCGGGCTGGTGCCAAAATGCCGTCTGTTCTTGTAGAATCACTCAAGACAGTAGAAAGAGAAGAAGCAGGCAGGAAATAAGGTTGTCTGAGTGAGTCAGGCTTGCTTGAGCTCTGTTATTTTGGGGCTCCTTGCTGAAACAAAAATAAAATGACATGGGTGAATAAATACAGCTTGTGGTAACATCTTAAATACACAGCCTGTCAAACACCTGCATATATTCTCACCTCATCTCTTTCTCCATCCTCTCTTTCTCTCTCTCTCTCTCTCTCTCTGAAGAATGGATTGATTGATAAATACATGAATGTGACTGTATTAAATTGTTCAGTGCTTCAATACGTAAAATGATGTCAAAATGACTAGCCAATGCACCACCATAGCAACCTCTAGTGATTTACTGATCAAGTGTCTCTTCTGCACCAGCTTTTTCTCATGACCTTGGTTTCTCTCTTTTTCTGTCACTTTTTTCCAACCCTAGGTTCAAAACGGGCCAGATCAACGGTGACCTACTCATCTACCATGTGCTGCTGACCCTAAAGCCCTACTATGCCAAGCCCTACGAGATCGTGGTGGACCTGACTCACGTAGGCCCCAGCAATCGCTTCAAGACTGACTTCCTCTCCAAGTGGTTTGTGGTCTTCCCAAACTTTGCCTACGAGAACGTGGCCGCCGTGTTTGTGTATAACTGCAACACGTGGGTGCGCGAGTACACCAAGTACCACGAGCGCCTGCTCACGGGGCTGAAGGGAAGCAAGAAGCTGCTGTTCATCGACACGCCCGCCCGGCTGGCCGAGCACATAGAGCCTGACCAGCAGAAGCTGCCGGCCGCCACCCTCACCTTGGAGGAGGACCTGAAGGTGTTCCACAATGCTCTCAAGCTGGCTCACAAGGACACCAAAGTGTCCATCAAGGTGAGGCCATCTTAGTGGCCATCTTAAGGCGCAGCCTGTGCTGCATACGTAATGCACACGTTCAACTTTCATACAGAGGGCATGTGAAGGGTGCATGTACCACCAATATAACATTTGTGAAGGCCTTTGTGAGTCACAAAATGAAATAATACAGTGTCTTAAGTCTGAATGCTGTATCGCTTCCGTTTCACTTCTTGAAAACAGCACTGAACCACACACACACACACACACACACACACACACCGTGTGCGATCGGCACATGGCTATCAGGAACTTCCGCATTGTGAAACACAGCCTGAATGTGTGAAAGTGCTGTGAGAGAGGGTGGGTGGGTGAGTGATTGGAATTTTCCAGAATGCACTTTTTGATTCTTCAAGCAGTAATGGTACATTGTAAAAAAGAGGGGGCAAAAAATAACTGGGAGATGTGTGAAAAGGGTAAGAATCATGAAAGTTTTTAGTTAGTGGAAAGAATGTGAGTTATTGCAACATGCTGTTTTATTTAGGTGAATGGTGTTATTCTGAAGGGCAAAAAAAAGATTAAATGAGTTTTAGACCTTGATGATATAGTCATAATGGGGTTTGAAACTTTTAAATGTATTATCCAGAAACAATTCCACAATGTCTGGCCTCCACCAGCTCAACATCGTCATCTGTCCCCCTCTGCTCAGGTGGGCTCCACGGCGGTGCAGGTGACGTCGGCCGAGCGGACCCGCGTCCTGGGCCAGTCGGTGTTCCTCAACGACATTTACTACGCCTCAGAGGTGGAGGAGATCTGCCTGGTGGACGAGAGCCAGTTCACCCTGACCATTGCCAACCAGGGCACGCCGCTCACCTTCATGCACCAGGAGTGCGAGGCCATCGTGCAGTGCATCATCCACATCCGCACGCGCTGGGAGCTCTCGCAGCCCGACTCCATCCCACAGCACACCAAGATCCGGCCCAAGGACGTGCCGGGAACGCTGCTAAACATCGCCCTGCTCAATTTGGGGAGTTCCGACCCCAGCCTCAGGTCAGTCGAGTGCATGGAGGAGAACTTGAGAACCCTCTCGTGTTTCTCCCGGGTGACGTTCAAGAGCACTTAGGCTATACTCTTCAGATGCGTCCAGAAAGCAAGATTATCAGTCTCCTCTTAATAGCTGTAGAAAGTATGCGGCATGTTGTCAAGGAACTAAATTGCTCAGCTGTTGTCAAGTAGCGTAGCTACGTCGGTTATCTGCCAGTTTGTTCAAATCGGCCAGTCTGTTAAACAATTGATATGCTAAGTTTAATAATAGACTTACATGACAACGCGCATGCCGCTATTATAACTCGTTTCGAAAGTGTATAAGGCAGGGAGAACATGAGGGCTGCTGGTTCAGCATGTTGCTCACACAAGGGCAGAGAGCAAAAGTGGTTATTTTGTTTTTGAGTCTTGTGTTCCTCAATCATAGTCATTCTGGTTCTGCGGTGTCATCATTGGTGATCTAATGCCGTCGCTCTCACTGAGATAAATGTTCAGTCCTCTTCCTGTGGTGGAGTAGAATGCTTTTCTCCATCTATCTTTACCAAACTCAAATTGGTCCTTTGCAGGTCAGCTGCCTACAACCTCCTCTGTGCCTTAACCTGTACGTTTAACCTGAAGATTGAGGGCCAGCTCCTGGAGACGTCGGGGCTCTGCATCCCGGCCAACAACACGCTCTTCATCGTGTCCATCAGCAAGACTTTGGCTGCCAATGAGCCTCACCTCACCCTGGAGTTCCTAGAGGAGTGCATCTCCGGCTTCAGCAAGTCCAGTCAGTAGAACACACTCTACTGAAAGAATTCCTCATGTTACTTACATGCTTATGCATGCAGCCCTTTCAATTGTACATCCACAAGCTATTATAAAGTAATGTACACAACACCTGCATACTGTTGACATGAACATGCCCTATTGTCCGGCAATATTGCATGCAAACACACACACATGCATCTTGCTTATTTAAATGCAGTCACTCTCTCACAGCCTCTATAAGTGTCAGCTCTTGCTAGGTCACACCACAGAGCACACTCCCTGTACAGCAGCCATCAGAGCAAGGTGCTAACAATAACAAGGGTGCCATTGCTTAATAAAGGAAGTGGAAATAGAATGTAGTGATACAAAATAATTGATATTAATATAATGTACAGTGTATAAAGATTTTATATATATTTAGATCCGCAGTGATGAAAGTTGTGTTTTGCATGTGCACTCTAATTTGGCGCCGCTCACACGGCCCTCTGTGTGCAGGCATCGAGCTGAAGCACCTGTGTCTGGAGTACATGACCCCCTGGCTTCAGAACCTGGTGCGCTTCTGCAAGCACAGCGACGACGCCAAGCGCCAGCGGGTCTCCGCCATCCTGGACAAGCTCATCACCATGACCATCAACGAGAAGCAGATGTACCCCTCCATCCAGGCCAAGATCTGGGGCAGCTTGGGCCAGGTCTGAGGGGGGCGTCCCTGGGGCGGTCTGTCTGTCTGTATATCAGTGGAACACTGTACGGCTATCTGACTTCTGTCTGTCTCTCAGCCACCCTTCCAGTGTCTGTCACTTCTGTCCACCTCTCTGTAGTTTCTCTTTCCCTTTATCAGTGTCTGTCACACTCTTTCACATACAGTATACAACAGAAGTGACTAACCCCTGTGCAATATCACTGAAAAGTCAAATAAATTGCATTACCTTACATTAAGTGCATTACTTTTACGTTTAACAGTAGGATATTTGCCATTATTTAAAATAAAAAGCTAACAGTTTAGATTTCCAATATTAACAATGCATTCCCCACAGTAGGAACTCATTGCAAAAAGGTCACTACCACAGCTACCGTTAAGCTTGAAGTAATGCAATTACTGTAAGGTAATATCATTTTGAATCATTTGATATTGAAGCTCTTTGGTATTGATATTGCACAGGGGTACGTCTGTTTTAAACTGTCTGAGCCAAAGGCTTCCCTGCTCTGTTTGGTTAATGTGCTGTGAGCTGTCTGCTCGGGCTGTTAAGGCATAAGTCTTGTTTTAAAGAGAGCCGCTTAGAATTGTCTTAACTAAATGTCTATAAAGATAAGCTCCATTCCTACTTGAGTTTATTTACACAAAGGCGGAATAGCACCTCACCCGCCACTCCTCACTAACGAGAGGATTGGGTTCTTTTCAAGGGAAAATGGGAAATGAGTTTGTGGGTGTCTAATGACACTAGCATCATTGATCGTATTGGTGACTGTGTGTTTGGTTGTTTGGCATTGCAGCTGAAGACTAATGACAAAGTCCTTTTAAGCCTCTCACTCACTCACATTAACTCTCTCTCTCTCTCTCTCTCTCTCTCTCTCTCTCTTTCTCTCTCTCTCTCTCTCTCTCTCCCTGTCTCTGTCTCTCTCTCTATCTCTCTCTCTCTCTTTCTCATTAATTACTCTCCCTGTTCCTGCCTTGCCACCCCTGCTGTTCTTCCAGCACTGTTCCCCTGACTGACGGCGTGCCCACCTCTCTGCTCCCCTCAGATCACAGACCTGCTGGATGTGGTGCTGGACAGCTTCATAAAGACCAGCGCCACAGGAGGCCTGGGCTCCATCAAGGCAGAGGTTATGGCCGACACCGCCGTGGCTCTGGCGTCTGGGAATGTCAAGCTGGTGTCTAGCAAGGTGAGGCTCTGAGAAGGTGCTAACCGCCTCCGTGCCCGTCTCCCCCGTTCTCTAAGTATCCCTGTCTGTCAAACACCGCTAGCAGTCCTGCCTCTTTCTCTCCTGCCCTTCTTTCCTGCCTCTTTCTCTCCTGCCCTTCTTCCCTGCCTCTTTCTCTCCTGCCCTTCTTTCCTGCCTCTTTCTCTCCTGCCATTCTTTCCTGCCTCTTTCTCTCCTGCCATTCTTTCCTGCCTCTTTCTCTCCTGCCATTCTTCCCTGCCTCTTTCTCTTCTGCCCTTCTTCCCTGCCTCTTTCTCTTCTGCCCTTCTTTTCTATTTGTTCTTGGTGTTCGATCTCTCCTCATCTACTGCTATCCCTCAGTCCTCACTCTGCAGTGAGCGCTGCCCATAAACGGCACTGGAGCGGCAGCCACTCTTGATAACACTTCTGCCATTGTTTCAAAACGAACCCGCTGACATAGTTGAGCTTTCATCAGCCAAACAATCAGAAAAAACCCACCCATGTTCCTCTTAGGGTTACAGCCTCAGAGATGAGGTTAAAAATGCTTAGGTCATTCCCATCGGCCACACAATAAGCCCTGTGAGTAGAATTCAAGCAAATGAACAGAAATGAACTTTAATGGTACAATAGTATGTAATTAGTCATTTACTTGTGGTCATTGAGGACAAACGCTTGCATCAATCTTTGCTCATCCTTTTGTTTGTTCCCAACCCACCAGCCCTTTTTTAAACAGGGGGAGAGACTTACTGCTTTTAGAAATCTGCTTTCGTTTGTATTTTGCACAGCTTTCCTCTTGATTCACCCAGAAATCGTTTCCCTCCTTGAACAGTCCTTCCACCAAGACTACTAGAGCTCCATCATCTCCACTGTCCACTCATGTTGTCCTGATGTCACACAGACACAAATGGACATGCACAGGCATGCAA
>NC_137928.1:24651958-24656958 GCF_963457725.1 Sprattus sprattus | reverse complement strand
ACCACATCTACTAATAGCATCTGTTAACAGTAGCTACAAAGTTTAAGGAAGAAAGTTGTGTAAATCAGGGCCCCTTTCCGACAGAACAGAGTCCTGATTAACATCAGTCTTTTACAACACTAACTTGTTGTCCACAACATTCCTTGTATAAAGCCCATCCCAGTGGCTGTCCTAGCGTTAGCATGACCTCTAAAAGGAGCCCTCTGTCTCTCTGCAGAGTCCTGAGGAAGTCTTCATGGAGATCCGCAAGCCCCTGGAGTGGCACTGCAAGCAGATGGATCACTTTGTGGGCCTCAACTTCACCTCCAACTTCAACTTTGCTCTCGTGGGGCACTTACTAAAAGGTGAGACCCACAAGGAAAGCTGTACCTGGCAGACCATCCCAAACAGCAGATAGCCCAATCCAGTGGAGGTGTCTTTTCTCTGTCATTGGCTCCAAGTCTCCAGTTGCGTAGGTCTGCCCTCATGTAAAGCCACCCCTTTCTCCTTCTTCTTTTCTCCTCCTTATCTTCTTCTCATTTCACAACTGTTCTCTTGTCCTTTTATCTGCTGTGTGTGTGTGTGTGTGTGTGTGTGTGTGTGTGTGTGTGTGTGTGTGTGTGCTAATTTCAGAGTTGACATAAAGAGACACTATTCTTGATTTCCTTCCTGCAGGCTACAGACACCCCTCCTCCGCCACAGTGGCACGGACTGTGCGCATCCTCCACACACTACTGGGACTCGTGGCCAAGCACATGGGCTGTGACAAGTTTGAAGTGAACACTCAGAGCGTGGCATACCTCGCAGGTGGGCCTCACACAGCCAACGTACCAAATACTGGCTTGTTAATGTTTAAGCTGAATTTCTGTAATCAAATCAAACCACACAAGTAGTTTCATTTTACAATGTCAAACTTTACGGTACCATTGACAAACTGTACAGATTGCATAGTACAAGTACAATGATGTGTCAGAGAGAAGTTCTTCTCTGTTGCGTGTAGCTGTTGTAGTGTGCTGTGTGTTGAGTGAGCATGTAGCTGATTGTGGCTCTTCTCTGTTGCGTGTGGCTGTTGAAGTGTGCTGTGTGTTGAGTGAGTGTGAAGCCGTTGAAGTGTGCTGTGTGTTGAGTGAGTGTGAAGCCGTTGAAGTGTGCTGTGTGTTGAGTGAGTGTGTGGCTGTTGAAGTGTGCTGTGTGTTGAGTGAGTGTGTAGCTGATTATAGCTCTTCTCTCTGCAGCTCTCCTCTGCGTCTCAGAGGAGGTGCGCAGCCGCTGCAGTCTCAAGCACAGGAAGTCGCTGCTAATCGCCGATGTTACCATGGAGAACGTTTCCATGGACACATTCTCTGTGTACCACAGCGACCCAGGCTGCAGGTACTTCATAGGCTTTTCTGCCATGTTTTTTTTTTTTTGTCTGTGATCGCAAAGGCAAGTTCTGTGTTTTCGTAGATTGCTCCTCTCTTATGAAGATAAGATAAGTCTTAAAATTATTTCAAAATGCTCGTACCATGATCCACAAATACAGAACTCCTTACTTGTGATTTATAAGATTTTTAATGTATAAGATTTATAATGTAGGTACAATTATTTGTATAAATTATTTCCTATTTGTAAAAACATACTTTTTAGAATTTGTAAAAAATACATGATAATCTGTTATTCTGGATGTGAAGTGTTGATTTATGGTTCATCCCACATTCACCCGACATTCACCTGAGCTGCCACTGACAGGATTTTGAGACGGATTCGCACATTAATAGGTCTAGGAGCTAGGAGCAACCACTAGATGGCAGTTTTGTTTTATCCAGACCGCAGTGTATGCAATAGCCTTAAGCTACAAGATTGACAACCCTTGTCCAACAAACTTGATATTTATCTAAGGATTGTAAAGCTATGCAGATAATAGTGCTGCCCTTATTTAACCGTATAGCTCAGCAATCTAACCGTTTGCTAGCTTCAGTATAATTCCTTCACTGTAGACGTGCTAGTGAGGTGTGAAGTGTTTAAGAAAATTGATTTAGCTTTTCTTAGATTTTGAAACTGCAGCTTATAACTAACAGTTCTCCTAACATGAATTCTTGTGATCAGCCTGCTCTATGTCTCCTGCATGGAAGACAAACTGTTTTCATATTCTTATTCTATTCTTCATTTGAACCTATGATGCGCGGGGAATTTAGTTAGCTCATACTGCAGCTAGTAGCAAACTACATGTTGATAACATAGATCGGTTAACAGAGAGATAGACCTTACAGTGAGTGGTGTGGCATTCATATTTGTATGGCTTTACCAACATCACATAACCCATTCAGCTTGTGAGCATCCCATTTTCATTTCAGCTGTGACTGTGTGAAGTTTTCTGATGCTCATTCTAGGACTACGTGGAAGGCCAACATGTATGACAATAAAAGGTTTGTCACTTTGTTTGTTAGACCCTTTGTTTCTGTGTTATTCTGCCTTCTGCCTCATATTGTTGTAGATCTCTAGCCCAATCCATACCTACTATTGAAAAATACAACTTCAAATGAAGATAATACTTAACGTTAATAACATTTATTTATTGACCGTCTATCTTCGTTTACCAATCTGTGGTCAGGTAGCTGCAAACCAAGTGGGTAAGGTTGAAGGGTATGCATGAACTAGTTATCTCCATTTCATGTTTACACTAGCAAGTCTTCAGTAAAGGAATTATAGGCTTACTGCAGGTAGCTGTTAGTCAGCTAGGTAAGTTAGACTGTTAAATAAGGGCAGCGTTATTATCTGCATAACTTCATGAACCTTAGATAAATATTCAGTTTGTTGACTTCTGTCAGGAGGATCCACTTTGGCTGCATGGTGAGTTTGTTGATGCTTGCTGTAACATTGCCACAACCGAATGCTACTACTGAACCAAATATATTATGGCCCTAAGAAAACAACACCACCATCTAGTGGTCGCGCCATTGCCTTGTTTGAAGGGGGGAGGGGCATTTATGTGGATCAAGACGTATTTGCGTGTGGATCGCGAAAAAGCAACAAGAATGTCTCAAAATGATTTCAATGGAAGCTGGGATGAATGTATGTGTTGGATGATCCACAAATGCAGATTCAACACTTCATATTCAGAATCACAGATTTACAAATGACATTTCACGAAGAATGTACACACAAAGTATGATGTATTTTTACAAATTATAAAGTATATATTTGCAAATAGACATAAATTTGTAGAAGTATGTTTATTCAAATGATAACTTGTAAGTCACAACTAATTTGTGGATAGAAGAACACATTTGTAAATTGTTGCATATATATGGATCATGGGACGTGCATTTTCAAATCATTTTGAGACATTCTTCTCTCCAGACTCTGTAGACTGAAGTCACAGTGTAATTCACCTAACTTCTTTGTTTACGCCTATAGATAGCTATTTGTTGTAAATAGTGAAGTGCCTTCAAAAGTTTTTAGGGGTTATGAACTTGGATGAATTTATGAAGTAACAGACAGATCAAACACACAGGTAAACAGGTGTAAAATTGCAAATGGAGTCATAGCATATTTGTGATGGTCCTCTCCATCCTGTTGCAGGACTCTGAGGGAGCATCAGCCCTGGACATCTCCTAAAGTGACCGAGCGCTACCTGGCAGCACACTACCCTATTGTTGGCCAGATCAGCCCTCGGACACGCAAGTCCATGAGCCTGGACATGGGACAACCCTCACAGGCCAACACCAAGAAGCTACTAGGTAGAACAGTCATACCATGCGATCGAACAAAACCTACTGTGAACTGTATAACGTAAAGGTGCTCAAGGGCAGGACACTGACTGAAACGGCTAATACGATGGTGTGTGTGTGTGTGTGTTTGTGCACGTGTGTGTTTAGGCACAAGAAAGAGCTTTGATCACTTGATATCGGACTCCAAAGCACCAAAGAGGCCAGACATTGAGTCAGGCATGACCACTCCTCCAAAGATGAGGAGGGTGGCTGAGAACGACTATGAGATAGGTGAGCACAGAGGTGTGTGTGTGTGTGTGTGTGTGTGTGTGTGTGTGTGTGTGTGTGTGTGTGTGTGTGTGTGTGTGTAATAAGGTCCCCCTAACTATTGACTGTACTTCTATCCCAGAGACCCAAAGAATAGCCAACTCCCACCTCCGCAAGGTGTCTGTGTCGGAGTCAAACGTGCTCCTGGATGAGGAGGTGCTCCAGGACCCTAAGGTCCAGGCTCTCCTCGTCACTGTGCTGGTAAGAGAGGACGTCTTCTATATTCCACTTCTTAACATCTTCCTCCTGTGTCCATTTCCATGTGCCAGGCTCTCGTTTTTCATTTGTCTCTCTTTGCTTATGCATCTGTCCATATTCTGTCTTGTCTTTCTGTCTCCCTCCATCACACTCCCTTTCACTGCTTGTCTTGCAGTATCCCTCCCTCCCTCTCTCGTGGAGCAGTAATAAAGTGATTTTCTCTGGATGAGTGGCCATGTTGATTAAGAGACCTCTGTGTGTGTGTGTGTGTGTGTCTGTGTGTCTGTGTGTCTGTGTGTGTGTTTGCGTCTTCATATGTCTTCCAGGCAACCTTGGTGAAGTACACCACGGATGAATTCCACCAGAGGATTCTGTACGAGTACCTAGCCGAAGCCAGTGTGGTCTTCCCAAAAGTGTTCCCAGTTGTGTAAGTGACATTCATGCAACCTTCATCTGATTAGCTGTGTGCTTCCAGCTGCTGCTGAAGTCCAAGTCTATCTGCTGATCTAACCTCGAGGAGATTCTCTTCAGAGTTTCCAGACTGTCTGCAGGCCGGCTGCCACCAGAAACAGACTCACGTTATCTATCTCCAGGAAATGAGTGACTTAGCATATAAAGGGCTGATGGCTTAGAAAAGCAATATGACGTTTCCCTTCTTCTGGGAGATTTACTGAAGCTAAAAGCCAACATTCAATGTAATGATTTTGTAGCTTTTATGTGGTTGTAACTATAATTGAAATGATAAATATAATATAATTATATTGTTTAATCAATAAGTTCATAGCACACTCAGTTCAGGAACCACTG
>NC_137928.1:24581958-24646958 GCF_963457725.1 Sprattus sprattus | reverse complement strand
TCAGTTTAAATTCAGAGTGCTTTCATGTTTGAATACACTGTGATTATACACCTAGTCTTTCAACTGCATAGCATTACTGTCAATGAAATACCTTGTTTTGAAGTCGGCATAGATCCCCCCACAATTGTAACTCAAAACTAAAATCACATTTGTATCAGCTTTGTTAAGATTGTTAACAGTGCCATCTGTAACTTTGGGAACGAGAGAGTAATTCAAATAACACTACTATCTGCCCAGACAGGGCAGTCTAATCAGTAACTGATGATATTTATTTTATGAGCAGATACAGCAGAGATCATTTCCTTTGAAATCTTCAAACAAGTAAAACTGAGCATAAGAGGTTTATATATGTGTGTGTGCTGCCATTATATAGCCAGTATATTTTTTTACATGGCATTTTAATATTATAATTAACAGCACAAAAAGTGTTACAGAGATGGCAGTCATAGAAGAATCCCACTTTCATCTTTGCTTGGGGTCAGCGGTATGGAGAGGGTAGGCACATGTGATGCAAAAGTCAATATTAATATTTAATCTGCACGCCTGTGCAGCCTCATGTGAACTAAACGCTCTTAGAGAGCATCTGCTCGACATGGTTGTTCTCTGTTCCCGTCAGTGTCAGGCTCATTAACACTTGCCCTCCTCTACCCTCAGGTATCGATAAGGAGAACGTGGAGCTGTCGCCCACCACGGGCCACGCCAACAGCGGCCGCATGCGCCACGGCTCGGCCAGTCAAGTCCAGAAGCAGCGTAGCGCCGGAAGCTTCAAAAGGCCCAGCATTAAGAAGATCGTCTGATGGACGCCCAAGATCAGCCCCCGGACACGGGCAGAGAGTGGCAGAGCGTGCCCCACAGCTCGTCCCCTTC
Source organism: Sprattus sprattus (assembly GCF_963457725.1). Classification (NCBI taxonomy): domain Eukaryota; kingdom Metazoa; phylum Chordata; class Actinopteri; order Clupeiformes; family Clupeidae; genus Sprattus; species Sprattus sprattus. The sequence goes on along the minus strand of NC_137928.1, from coordinate 24,646,091 downwards.
TTCCCCTCAGCCCCAAGTGCTTCCTCTTTCCATGTCTCCGCTCCGATTTTTAAGCTTCCCTTCTGTTTTAAAACTCTTGTCCTTTTTTTACCAAGCGCCGTTTGAAAATCCAAAACTCTCAGCCGTTCGTTTTTTTATGTTTTTGATCCATTCACACGAACATGGACAGCAAAAAATACGGAGAGTTGCTTACAGGAGATAAAAACTCAAGCAGAGTGTAGGGAGAGCCCTTGAAGCAACGGTTTTGTGCTAAAAAGCAAAGCAAAGGCAGTGGGGCACGCGGGGCACGTCGTCGAGGGCGGAGGACAGGTGGGCTTAAAGTTGCACATTTGTGTTCTGGTTCAACAGATTGTGGCCTTTTGTGTTTTTTTCCCCATGGAGAACTGTCAGCCCTTCGTTTTTGATTTGAAGGAACTCCGCTCTAGTTTCCCTCAAGTCGTGAATATCCTGAGGTTACCTTACGATACGATAAAGGTGAGCAGACCTCTCACAGGCCACCTTATTCAGGCAACCACACAAAGCATTGTATCCGAAAAACAAACGTGACATTTAGCTCTTCAGTCGGACAGCGGATGTTACAGCTGACAGAGTGACCATTGCATCAAGGATTTCCCCTTTTCCCCTAATTCTTTCTGAGCCTTGGAGAAAGAAGGCACTATGTCTCCTACAGAAGGCAGTGGTGAACCAAACATGGCTGTCCATTATTTCTGAACTGTTGTGTTCGTTATGGAGTGAGTTTGGTGAGAGGTGAATCCAAGAATATCCTGTCGAGGGAAACCGATATCCACAGTCTTGAAACCTGGCGAGGATTGGGGACATTATACTAATCTTACCCAGATGTACATATTAAAGTCATACAAAGTTATATATGTAAATAATTACAGATGACAAAATTGCAAGACTGCTCACATATATTGGGTTGTTGTTTTATTCATGGTGTGCCTTCATCAGGGTTTTCAGATGTCCTTAGTTTGACAAGAGAGGAGAAAATGAAGTGAAACCTGGCTGAGGAAGGGAAGTGCAGGTACTAATTACTAGAGACTATTTTTTCTTTTTCAGTTTTGTTGCCCAGATAGCTTGAGTGCTGCATTGTAAAACAGTACAGTATTCTATGATCGACAGAAATATAACAAGCATCATTACTCTGCCTGAACAAGTATTTATCCTGCAAAGGGACTCCTTTCGAGTAAGGATGGGGGTCACGCTTTTTAGTTTCTTTTCCTTTTATGAGTTGTTCATCCACTGACACCCATAGCAAGACACTAAAAATATATATATAGATCCATGCAAAAAAATGTAAATAGTGCGAAAGGCTTTACTTTATGAGTGAGGAATGTGTTGATTTGTTTACAGTCTGGTGGTATGACCAGGAAATCAGCGTAATATGCAAGAAGAAAACACCAAAATAAGTAAGGAATGAGAACTTTGAGTTTTTCTCTCCCCCCAATACAGGAACAATCAAACCAATTACTGGATAGAAGTTAACAGTATCAGAGTGAAGGAAGTTCCTTTGCGCCCCAGTGATAAGAAAAACAAAGTTTTCATCTGTGTCTAGCAGCAACAGAAAAAAACGACTCTCCTTTGTTCTTTGTGAGTCTAGATCTGTTGCCATGACAGCGCCCTGATACTGTATGTTCACCCTCACTTCAGCCAGTCTCCAAGTAGGAACTGTTTTATCCCAGTAAAGGACTTTATGTAACTGAGGTTTTGACTGAGATGTCATCGAAACGCAAATCCTGAATGCATGGCAGCAAACTTAGTGACACTGCACCAAAGACTATCTTGCACTATGGCAAATGATCTTTTAGTTTGCGCTTACATGACTGGTCTCAGTGGATAAACAAGGAAAGGCTTGTAACAAGTAACCACTGCAGCCCTACAGAACGTGAGTGGATATGTGTGAAATAGACTCTGCCATTGTTTATTTTCTTTTTTATTATTATTATTATTATTATTATTATTTTCTTGAGCTTTGAGTGTTTGCTTGTTGGTCCATACCATTACTGACATCCAGTGATGTTGCAAATGTGCTAAAAATCATGGGATTGTGCCATGTTAGTTTCCATGAAAAGGGAGACTGCTAGGCAATCAAGAAGAAAAGTTAGAGGATCGCGTAACATGGCCCCGCTTCATATTATGTTTTAGATTATGTAGACATGGTCTTCATCAAATCAAAGGGAAACTAAAAGGATGGAATATACAAGCATCAGGACGAACTTGGCCTGACCTATTTAAATATTAAACCAAAGTTCATACAAAATACCTAAAAAGTACTAAAAAAAAAACTCATTAGCTATCTCTGACCACTATAATTTGAAGCATGTTCCCTTTAAGTTTGATTTATCGATTGCATTGAGAATCAAGGGTTTCCTCTTTCTGTCTGGGAAAAATCGGGACCAAATTGAACACACAAGAACATTTTTCCACATGTTTTACTATAAATTGTATTACCTCTGTATCTACAATTTGTTTTGAAGTAGCCTGTGTGGTATGTGAAAGGGGCATCATTAAGATGTCAATTTTAAAACCGTTTGCTGCAAGTGAACTAACGCCACATGAAGGCCATGTGCGTCTATCCTGGTAATATTTTATTAACCTGCTTTGATTTATGGTACAGTAACTTAAATCATGTTTTATGCTGCACTTATTTGCCTCTTCATCCAACCAGAGGCATCTTTAAAACTTGCTTTAGATCCTCATGTTGAGCCCTGAGATAGAGCACATGTCTTATTAACAAACAGAATTAAACCAAAAGTGCTATTAGCAGAGGAACGGTTCCCCCATGGCTTCCCCAGATTTATCCAAGTACATATGGATGTGTTTACCTGATATCCATCTGATCAGGATGATGTGAACTGTCAAAAGAGCTCTAATTTATTGAAAGCTGTAGCATTTATGAACAGGTGTAGCTTGTTAAACACTAAATCCATGGGCTGTGGTCTTTGAAGGACAAAAAAAACATTACTAATTGTTTCCCCAATACTGGTTTGTACATGCAAAAGCCTGACGTTAAATTGTGCCAAAATTGATGTCCAAGTAGGTAGTAATTGCATGTGATTTATTTTTTGTTTGTTTGTTTTATTGCTTGTTTCTTTTGTTTCTGTTTGTTTTTATAGAAATGCCCCTGTAAATCAGTGTTTAAATTGCACCGAATACTTTATAAGGTGAGAAAGATATATGGTACTGTTACCAAGAGTGCTTTTATAAGACAAAAAAGGTACAGATAGAATGTGAAAATAGAAGAGCCCTCCACCTTTTAAATATTCATAGCTTAGGGTTCAGAGCATATGTCATCAATCTCCACTGAAGTGTTTTTCCAGTCAAATACAAGGCATGTTTCATTTGATTATATGCAAGGCTAAACCTTTGTCTAGCACATTGGCCACAGTTGCAGAGGAAAAACAAGTCTGTACTTTTTGCCTTTGTAAATATTTTGTGTAAAAATGGAAAAAGGTATATTTACTACTGTGTAAATACATGTCTTATTGTATTATTTACTTTTTGTAAAGCCGTTAGTTGCTGTAGATGTAACATGCAAATTTAATTATTCCAGTGTTCGTAATAAAAGTTTCCCTTCTAAGACTGTTTAGATGGCTGACTCATAAGGAAATACCCCCCCCCCCCCCCCCCCCCCCAGCCCATCCTAGATTGAAACATTTTCATAACATGGGGGTCAACACAAAGATAGGCCTACAAAGCATTTTTACATGGGCAACACATGATTTCCATTATTGTTTTCATGATGACAACCACAATGGATTCTTAGTTAATTTGTTTCTTCATTAATTTTAGTGTCTGAAATACCAAGTGGCCCAAATATAGTCTATATTCACTCAGTTTAAGTGCCTGGTATCATACTGTACTCTCACCTTTCCTCTTCACCCTATATACATCAGACTTTCAATACACATCCGAGTCCTGTCATCTGCAGAAGATTTTTCGGATGACTGCAGTTGTGGGATGTGTCAGTGGTAGATAGTAGACTGAGTACAGGGAACTGGTGGACCGCTTTGTGACGAGGTTTGGGAACAACCAGCTCTTAAATGACCAAGATTAGGGAGATGGAAGTGGATTTTAGGAGGACCAGGACTAAGCTGTACACCTGTCCATCCTGGGAGAAGAGGTGGAGGCGATATAGGGCAATTTCCTTTGCAGACATCTGTTGGAGCAGCAGTATCTGTGCCAGACACATTAAGAAACTGAACAAGCTGATAACGAAGGCTGGCTCTTGCTGGAGTCAGCTCTGGAGCACCTTAAGTTGGTTGATGAGAGGATGTTGCACAATATAATGGACCTCACTTAACATCCCCTACGCAACCTACTAGTCAGACAGCAGGGTGTTTTCACTCTGTTTTTAAGAAGGACCGCTACAGGAAGTCCTGCACACCGCAATAGAAATAAGTAATGACTCCCCTCTGTGCCGGGAGAGGAGGGTTATCGTCTGAGTGGCACTACTCAATGTATATTCTAAATGTAATTGCACAGTTAGAGCTAGATGTCAAATTTTAGTTTTTCTTATTCTATCATGTACATTTCCACATACAAGGAATTTGTTCTGGTTTAATTGTGGGTTTAGTCGCTCTCAATGTACTTAAACTAAAAATATGCCGTATAACACAACAGTTTAGGATAAATAAAATAATAATATGTCAAATGTTCATTATTGACGGCAAGGGGGGGGGGGGGGGGCTGTTTTTGTGTCTGGTGGTTTTGTGTAAGTTATTTGTTTTTTGTTTAGGTTATATGTGTTTTGTGACACTGTTTGCCTTTGAAGATCAACAAAGTGTCACATCTGTCTCTGTTTCTCTTTCGGATATATGAAAAAAATTATACTACCGGTATTTAACCTGTAGGTTACAGGCCTTACAGGAGGGACCAAATAATATAGGCAATTCGATCGTTGTAATTATGCTCATCACGTGAAATACCCCATTCTTCTTGTAAATTCGCATGTTGCCTAATGTGTGGCTTTAAAAAACGAAAATGTAAATAAACTATTGATTGTTTTAGTGTCTACCTGCGCAAAGATGGAAATGTCTGGCTTTGAGTTTCGCGAGACTCTCAGGCATCACTCGCAACACAGTTAACGCGAGATTTGATCAGCTGATAGATCTGTTTTTAGAGTGTGCTTTTCGGACGGTCAACACGTGGAGAGAGAGAGAAAAGAGAGGCATACACATAGGAAGGGGGACACGTTGGGATTGTGTTGGGCCCAGTGTACGTAATATTAGATTACGAGCCTGCAATTCACAGTGGCGGCGCAGACAACATTGAAACAAAGTAAGTAACCGTAGATATGTCCTAGATATTTTCTAAGTGATGTAACGTTACTTTAGTAACGTTACTCGAAACGTGAGCGGCACACTGAGCCCCGTTTCATTTCTGTCCGTGGGCCATCGTTAATGTGTTTGCTGGTCAGCTAGCTTGCTAAATTGGCTAACAAATCAAGCTACTGTATTAGATTGTCTCAACATCATCGTTGGTAGGTGGTAGACCATATGGGCGACCTTTGTTTCGTACTAAACTCAAATCGATGGCATGAAATTTCCCATTAGGATTGAGCCACTCGTGATTTGAAAATTGAGAAGAAAATAACTTTGTTTATAATTATTGGTTATTTACATAAAGCTGTACAACAACGTTTGCTAAGAGACAGGCTAACCTCCATGAGTTGTGCCTGCCTGGTCAACTAGGCAGCAAGAAGGATAACGCAGGCTATCTTATTTTGCTAACTAACGAGTTCGCTAAACCAGCTTATGAGCTAGCAGCTCTGGTTCATGGCCCAAGTGACCGGGCGTTAGGTTGCAAACATAATTGTACAACCTTTGGGACATTCTCACAGTGGCAACAATTCTCCTGGTTAGGTGCGATATGTAGCTGAGGGATTATCCTTGTGTTGCAGAATTCATTAACATGTTAGTGACACGCTGCAGTAGTGTGTAATGAATGTCAGTCATTGAGTATAACGTCGGTCAGAGGTGGTCATGAAACTGTGTGAACAGTCTGAACAGCATTGTTATCTAAACATCTTAAACTGTCAGTATGCAGTAGATTACGAGAAGGCTTCGCTTTCGTATATAACGTTATGCCAGTGACATCAGATTATTTTTTGCAGTGGTTAGCCTGCATGCTAGCTAGCTGGATAGATTGATTCATGAAGTGCTGCGGCCTACCATGCTTTTAATAAGCAAGATGCAGCGAGGTCACAGCACTCCGCTGGTTTACCTTTTATCTACACGGTAAAGGGCGTTCTGTCTAGCACCATTCAGCGTCATTCAGTTAATCGAAACGTCTGTAGTGTATTAAGAGAGTTACTATTTAGCTGAGCTTGTCATTCTGATGAGATCGAGTGGAGACTACAGTGTTTGGGATGCTAGCTACATAGTTAGCTAACTTTAACTAGCCTGCTGCTAAATAGTCTACCGCACCCGCGAGGTAAGTGCAACTGCAAACCTAGATACCGCATGGGTGTTTTTGAGAAAGTTTGCCACCTGTATGTGTTTGGACCTAAATGTGTAAGGGGTGGGGTGGGTGTCATCTGTTACGAATGCCTGACTTGTGTTCTTGCAATAATCTACATTGAGATTGACTTGAATAACTGTGCGTGGGTATCTCCAGGCAGTCTCCACACGCCAGTGGGTAACAAAAGTTAGCTTGCAAGCTTCTTTCAATAGGTACGTTCATTATGGCTACCGAGTTTTTTTCATTCTACTTGCAGCAGCACCCAACTGAGCTGTGAACGACGTGTTTTGTCCATGTGCTTAATGGTTTGTAGCGTGTTGTGCAAATGCGGATTGACCCTTTCCGTTATCTACACCCAAGGTCGAACAGCAGCGTAGCTTGATTCTTGTCTTTCCAGTGTGGGCACTACAGGCCAGGAAGTGGTGCGGGAACGACGATATCAAAGCCCGGTTTCTTTTATCACTCGACTCCTCCCTACACGGGCGTTTGTTTAACCTTATTGAAGGTTACCGTCAAGACACTAGCTCTTGCTGCCGTAGTCGTGTTGTAGTGTCACCACCATGTGGACAGACCATGGCAGAGATGCAGGTACAACTTCTCAGGCCAGGTTGTGTTTATTCTTAAGTGGATGTTTTCAGAATATCGTTTATCCATGCCATGATGTATGTCCATGTTTTTATTTTATTGTATGACACTGTTGAGTGCTATTATTAGATTGTTCCCCATGTGACTTCAGCGGTACATAAGTTTCACATGACATCTGGGACAAGTGCATTTGTATGTTCTACTAAAGTTAACTGTCAGTTGCAACTTCAAATTCATCACAAAACCAGCTTAATGAGAAGTTTATCATTATGGAACCAACCACAGAGTTAATGGTCAACAGTGGGTGACTGCGGTCCTGGTATTACAGGGTTGAGGGGTCAGGCCAAGGTCTTGCAATAGCGTGACCTGTTAGTATGTGCTGGCCTTTGCCTTATGACCTTGTTACACTAATCCACAAGCTCAGCTTCTGGATGCTTTCTTCCATTTCCCAGCTTTCCATAGGACCCCACCACAATTTTATTACATGAGGAAATGTAAGGTTATTATCTCATTCCCAGCATTAATATTTGTTCTGTTGGTGTTGCTATTAATGAGTCCACACAGCTGCTGAGTGATGTTGAGATAGCATGAAGTCTTACTCCATTGAGGAGAGCTTAGTTTCGGTCAGTATTTTATGATTTTGTTGACATTTTTCTGGTCACCCTAGGCCATGTAACTCGTTCATTCAGGTCAGGGATGATTTCATAATTTCGTTCTCTAGGGACGCTTGATGTGCCACTCAGGCAGAGGAGGCCCATCTATGCTCCATTGCAACTGACCTCTTAAGCCACAGGCCTATACTTTCTCCACCTTAACGAGGAGTGAGGTTTTACACCATTCATGTGTGTGTGTTAACCATGCATTACTCATCCGTGAGCCTCTTAAAAAGTAATCTCAGCAGAGAGATCCTCTGGTGAGTGGCTACGGCCCCTCCCAGTGTGACACCATTACCATTGAGAAGACTGGAGATCTTCACAAGGTGCTGTCTCACTCATTGCGAGTTGTTGTTGTTTCTCCCCCTGTTCTGAGTTACCATTCATCTTCAGTAAAAATTGACATAATCGGGTTTCGCAGTTGTATGATGAAGACAATCTGTCTGCCAGAGCAGTGCAGTAACTGTAGGCATTGTAGTCTTGGAATCCTTTTTGTATATAACTTTTTTTTCCCCTTGCCCTAACAGAGTAGGAAAACTATCCTCCATTTAGTGTTAGCACTTCACAAGTCTTGGTTATGTCCTGAGCTCCTCTTGTAGACCCTCCTGGTGTGGGTGGATATAAGTGTTCTCTCCCTTGTACGTCGCTTTGGACTAAATGTAAATGTTCCAAAACATCTCTGAACTGGCGCTCCAGCTTGCTTTCAGTAGTGTTGTGAGATGTACACAATCTGAAGAGAAGAGCAGAGCATTGCAGTCTAGTGTAATTTCATGTAGCCCCCTGTTGGAGTTTGCTAGTGTCACCCCTCGACACATTCCTGCCTTCTAGAGGCTGAGCTGCCTAGGTTCTGTTAAGGAAAGGCATGTCTGGACTTCCTTTTTTAAACATGAGGGAGAGGGGGGCGGTGGGAGAGAGGAAAGGAGAGCCCTTGCTTTGCCAATAGGACCTGGGGTGAGTTGGGACGTGCAGAACCAGGTCCTTTCTGAGAGGTTAGACATTTACCATGTGATCCAGCCGTCATCGCTGTACTTGGGGGAAGACAGGAGTCCTGCTCTTTGGAGCTTTAACAGTCAGGCACCCGGTCTCTTGCCATGCTTTCAGATTATAAACCAACTCATGTTTTTAATACTATGTCAGTGTTAGCTATATGCATGGCTGGCTATGTACATTTCCCAAAGCTAAGCCTGTTATCTCATAAACAAGCCCACTACTCTGTAGGGGTGTGTTCAAAATATCGATACGGGGATACATCGTCGCGGGCCTCTTTACGATGCGTGTATCGATACGGAGGCGTCAGTATCGATACTTCACGTGCAAAAAAAATAAATATATATTTTATATACTTTCTTTGTACAGCGTCTACTTGGTTCATGTGCCTGCCTGCATACTTTGCCCATCATCCAGTTCATGGTATAATTTGAAAGTAGAGTGTCTGTAGAATCCACATGAGGTGACAAATATGTTATGATGTACTGTCAAGGAGTTACAGGCAATTTTTTTTGTTATAAGCCTAAAATATCGGGATACGTATCATATACGTACGTATCGAGATACATATCGTATCGCGACCCCTGTATCGGGATGCGTATCGTATCGCGAGGTGGTTGGCGATACCCACCCCTACTACTCTGATGATGGGCTATACACTGGAGTTGGAGTTACTTTTTTCCAGGCCCCGATAATGATAACACAATTGCTCAATTTAACAGATTACTTGTATAAATTAATGTTGAAATCATCTATTTCAGAGTGGTGGCCTACTGTTCTTACTTGTTCTAGCCTGATGCAGATCTCAGTTATGAAGTGCCCTCACCAGTGTCAAGTTAAGCCAGTGAGGGCTGGTTAGGCGCCGCTGATACACGAGGCAGAGGGCGAAGAGGATGAGCTAGAGAGGAGGAGGAGGAGAAGAGTGCAGGTACTAGTGGTACAAGAGGCAGAGGATCTAGAGGAAGAGAGACTGCAGGTCCTGCATTACTGTCTTGTAAATATGACTGAAATCCATGAGACGGCAACATATCTACATAAAAGACGTGTGCAAGCATATTGTTACATTTTCGAGATGTTTCGTCCAAAGGTGTGGTTCGCCTAGATAAGAAAATGCTCAATTCAGGGAATATTGGAACTTTGTTGACTAGTAGACTGAAACTGCTACACAGACAAAGTGAGCCACACAGTTTAAACATGGCAGTCTCTCACTTGCACTGCATCGCAGTCGACAGAGAGAGGAAAGAGTGTCTGCGGTTTATGGAGTCAAACTGTCGTTTCTGTCATCCATTTCGGTCAGGCTTGTTGTTTCCGAGGTAGTAAACACCAGTGGCCTGTTCCTCTGCTGGTGCGACTGATGGCAGTACAGTAGTGTGTGTTAGCATTTGAGCTTTAGCCATCTGTACTTGGGATCAATTTGCCAGTTTGTGTCTGAAATACTCGCTGCCTTGATAACCCTGCAGCACACCTACCACAGGGTATGAATGCGTGTACTGGAATGTCGAAATTACTTAAAATACCGTCCCTACTCGTAGCCGTGAGAAATTAGTTAAGGTTAACTAAACTTAGCTGAAGCTCAAGGCTTATCATACCTGTTTAGCATCAGTAGCATCTGTCTTAAAATCCTGCTGGGTTCTAAGCCGTCTCTGCAGCTCCAATATTTACATGCATTTTACTCCATCTCTAGTCATGCAGCTTTTAAGAAGGATGTCAGGGCTTTTTTGGTTGGGTAGAATCAAACCTTACGTTTGTTTGTCCTGTTCGGTTACTTACTTCCATGGTGGTCGCACACTGTGTTCTTATCTGGAAGCCCAGGGTGTTAAAATGGGCATTACCTGGAATCACATGTTCCAATCTAGAACGGAAATTTTAAAAGGAGAATATACTGTCTGTAGCATTGTTGTTGCAGAAGCCGAGGTATTACATATTGGTCCTTTCAATAATAAGATTGAGATTGCTTGGTTATTTCTTTTTGCTCTTTTGTAAGAAAAGTATAGGTAATCAGAGCCCGGTCACAAATGTGTGTGTCCCCTCCCCCTCCCCTTAATGTTTATGAACAATGACTCAACATGCGGCCTATTAGAATAGGACGGGGCCCCTTCTGCAGTGGTCTGCATACATGTCTGTGTAGTGTGTTCTCATGTGACCTGCTTTGTCAGGCACCCTGTTGTGTTGACTTTCAGAGTGGGCCTTCAGGCTGAATGTGGTGTTTGGTTTAATTAATACACTGTGCCTAAATCTTTATATTCTTGTGGCAGTAGCATTATACCTTTACATACAACACTGATGACTAAAAATGAATTATGGTTGCTTAGAATTTCCTAAAGCCAGTTACCGGTTAAGGTACTTATTTTGGATTTTCTGGTAAGTGTACTGTCTGTGAGTTGGTCCTAATCACTATGGTTTGGTGTTTGTTTCCCCACCAGGTGTAGTAGCTAGGGTCCAGAGGAGATGCCATTGAGGTTCCGGTCCTTTGCCCCGTACACGCTTCCTGGGGTGCTGGCGCTCATCGGCTGGTGGTGGTACATCTCCCGCAAGAAGGCTCGACCTGCCAGCCTCCAGGCTGAGGAGGAGGGGGCGGCCCCAGCCATGGGCCTGCTGAGCTCCCCCACCGAAGGCAGTAATGGACTCCTGGAAAAAGCCTGTTGCCAGCCCACATCAACCTCCACACTCCACCGGAGGCCCAGCAGAGACAGACCCAAAGTCATAGAGCCCAAGTCTACGGAGCAGGAGCTGCTGCAGCAGCAGGAGGTGGTGGTGGTGGTGGCAGCGCAGGTCCACTCCCCTCTGGTTAGAGCCGTGGAGGCAGAGGAAGAGCCCCTCTCCATCTCCACGTCCCCCTCTCTCGGGTTGGGAAGGACGGATGTACCCCAAGTCTCCACTCCCCACCTCAGGAAAGGTAGAGAAGCCCCAACCCAGAGCAGCGTAGAATGTCAGCAGAAGATGACAACAGAAGCTGATCTGGCCACAGAAAAGAGTTCCACTGAATCAGAAAGAGATGCCCTTAGCTGCAGTGATTCACAACAGATACATGTAGACACAGGGAAACCAGGCGTTACACCCTTGATAACAGCCGAGCCTACAGCAGCCAAAGAGATGTCTCCGGATGTGGACAGTAAAGCCCTCAGGCTTGCTGCCACTCACTCTGACAGGATGGACCCTGACGTGGAAGTGGTTGTGGAGCTGACCAAGGACGAGAGGCCTGAACCAGAGGGAGAGGTGGCAGCAGAAGAGACACCCCACACCCAGCCCGCACCCAAGACCCTACAAGAGACGCTTCGAGATGTGACCCCTCACTCCCCCCCCTCCTCGAGCTCCACCAAAGAAGAGCCTGCCCCCATGACCGTGGCCACAAAGGAGTCCAGGCAGGAGCCCCCGTCCCTGCACCCCGAAACCCCCACGGCACACAACGTCACATCCCCCCTCTTCACAAGCACACCCACTGGCCCCGTCGAGGCGACCTCAGAGGGCGAAGATCAGTGGCAGGTGGAGAACGGCATAGTGAGTCAGCTCCGAGAGGAAGGCGAGAGCAAGCATGTGGCACAGCTGCAGGAGTACGAGCGCGTTGCAGCCGGCCTCATCACCGAGGTCATCTCAGCTGCCGCCCAACACGTCCAAATGACCGGCAGCTGCGAGGATGTAGCTGTTGCGACGCAGACGACGCCGTCTCAGAGCGCACCTGTTCCAAATGGCAGGCCGTGTTCGGCTGACAGCTCGGGGCAAGAGGTCGCAGCAAACGAAGAGGCATCTATGCAGGAAACGCGAACGCAAGGACCCCCGGCGACAGAGCAGTCCGATAGAGAGATGACCAATGGTTGCCTGACAGCATCCACATGGGAACGCTACGCAGAGAGGACGGCGGAGAAGGAACAGACGGCGGTCACAACCACCCCCTCAGACAGCCTCCGAGAACCCGCTGGTAGTCAGTCCAAACTACAGGCCGATGAAACGCAGACTGTCGCTGAGGACTCTGGCTGCTGCCAATCAGAGGATGGCATCAGTGGTGAGGACCTTCCCCTTCATGCCACAGGGCTGCCCCAGGTAGCGCCCGACACAAAAGAGGCTCCCGTCCAAGCGTCGTCATCGTCCCTGCTCTCCTCAAAGATCGAAGAGGTACGGCCAACGGGGAGTCCCACTCCGGTGGTGCTGGAGGAGGCCGTGCTAGCACAGCACGAGGCTGCCACCGCTCTCCACCCGCAGCTCACCGCTGCCTCCCTGAGGAACGGAGCGCACCTCATCAACGAGGCTGAGACTGACCAATCTGGTGAGTGCCCCAAGCTCATTCGCCAGCCTAGTTAAGAGTGTGATCGTGTCATGTAGTGTAAGGTACATTTTGTTAAGATTATCAACACTGTCACTGACGTCTGAACAGTAAAGATGCTGTTACCTATGTGTGTTATAGTGTTATGTAGCCAAACATTCACCTGACAGTACAGTAGTTTATCATAAGCATACGACACACAGGTCTCCAAGTGTGACGGCAAGAAATATGTACCTCAGCAGTCTCGTAGTCCTTTGAATCTAAAAGCGTAAATGCATGGTTAGGGTGACCTTTTTTCAGATTTCAAAACTTGGTTCAACAAAGTTGAAGTATGGTTGAACCTGTGGACATTCTCTCATGTGAGGTGGTTGTCCCCTAAGACGGAGACTAATTATTAAGTCATTGCTGTTGATCTGACCTGAAATGCAGTTGTGGTCATTTCACGCGGTTCTACTGGTGCTTTTCAATTCTCTTAGGTACTTCAGATCATTTCAGTGGAGTTATTCAAAAGAACCGGCTGTAAGGTTAATGTCAATGCAGTCATCCTGTTTGTTTGATCAAAGGATATGAAGACCATAATCAAATTAAATCCAAGTATGGTCTCTGGGTCCCCAGGACAGTTCCCAACTTGGGCTAATTTGTGGAGGGGTTTTCCAGTGTATCCTCAGCTAAACCACCTTTACCTAGTTGTGTCTTTGAAAGGGTATTGGCCAGCTGTTGTGGTGTGATTTGATTGACACTCTTCTCACGTGACCTGTGGTCACCAGCGTTCCAGCCTTATGAATCAGAAGTAGACCGTTGAATATACCCTTCGTGCCAGTCAGAACTTGGGCCCATTGCAGTTTACATTTGCAGTGTGCAACTCCTGGCCGATTTAAAGCTGTATGAATTTAATTTGCCAGAGCTTTGCATAGTGCATCATCAAAACATCCATTCACTCTTTCTACTCAATCCGTACATTTTTGAGTGAAATTGAAAATGGCGAAACTACAATTGATTGACTGCTGACATGTAGGAGATGTACATCCCATGTGCACAGTGGAAATGGTAACCATATTTAATTATCCAAGTCTTTGCCAACCACAACATAGCTCACAGGTGAAGTTCACGGAGTTCACTGATTGCCTAACAGAAGGGTTTGCTGTGTCTACAGGTGTTGAATTATTGGAAAAGATAAAGGAAATGAAAGCATGACCTTTGTCATGTCATTGACACGCCTATATTTAGTGCCTAGACAATAGTAATGGAGGGTGACCTGGATGCGTCCTTATTTGGAAGCCTGCACTACCACACTAGTCCATGTCAGCCTTCCTTTTGTGTGTTGTATTCTTACCATTAAATCTCCCACACTTCTCAGTCTATCATATAGTATTCACACTGCGAAGTTTGCAGGCTCACGCAAGTCCAGTTTCACTCACTGGATTGTTGTGTAGGATAGTGGTTATAGCAGATCATAAAACAAGAAGTCCTAATGAACAAGTCAGTCTTAACAGACCATAAACACAGCAGTTCATTATGTTTGGATGTGATGCCTATCTCTCCTCGATTGTGTTCATCTCTATTTGAAAAGGAATAGACAGTCTACCTGTAAAAATACTAATTGAATTATTTAAGTCTTGGGTATAGCAAGCCTCTCTGCTGAGTATCATGATCTGTTTAAAGGGCATCAATACTCAACTTGTAATGTAGGACAATGTTTTGGGAAGTAGTTTTTTAAAATTATTATTATATATTAACAATCTGACATGCCTTATTGATTGTCATGAATGCATTTTGGACAGTTAGGTGTTATAAATGACTAAATAATATTTAAATCGTAATGATTACTTGGCCCTATGGAGAGATCATGCTGGAGTTGTTTGTCTCTGTGGCTACTGTTTGATTTGACCTTCTGTGGGCTGATGGGCTTTGTTAGAGTTACAGTTGTTGCTTGGCGAGCAGTGACTGTGATGTAGGAAACACTGCTTGATGCGCTGATGTTTATCTGTAGCCACGGACACACACACACACACACACACACACGTGCAAACAATCCTGTACACAGACACTTGGAAAAGGAGCCTGTTAACCGTCAGTGATTAGGAAATGCCAAAAATGCCGTATTTTCAATGTAGTATTTTTGGTGAGACTGAGTAGCTCGAAAACTTGACTAGCAATAGGCAAAGCTGGAATTACTATTCATATGCAATTTGCTTTTTTAGAATTCTATGCCTTGTGTGCTGTCTGTGTGCTCTAAAGCTGTCTGTGTTGCCACCCAGGTTCCGATGTGAACAGCATGGACTCCGTGGACAGTGGCTGTACACTGGGGGCAGGAGAGGGCAGCAGCAGCTTGCCATCTGCCTCCTCCAGCTCTGAGGTCATCGTGTGGGAGATCGAGGTGCCAAAGGTAAAGATCCACAGCACACCAAATGGCTCTTGAAACACAACCACATCCTATAGGTTTGGGGAAAGGGGTATAAAAGAGGAGTGTGTGTGTGTGTGTGTCCGCGCACCATCCACATTGTTGGAGGAGATCTGTATGTTGAACAGTTTTAAATGTAACCAGGGATTCATGACTGCAAATCAAGTTTATTCACTAAGGAAGGGTTAGCTACACAGGTGTGCCCTCTTCAGGTAACTGTAGGTAGTGCGAGAGGTAACCAGAGATGTATCTGATTACTCCACTACCTCTCATGCCCTAGATCTGACCTGATCTGTCCCACAGCCTTCTGTCTTGTCTGTACAGTGTTCGATTTAATGGACTGTTAACTCCAGAAGGTTATCTACTCATAAATATTTCAGGAAGTCTTTTCACTTCACTATCAAAATATATCCCATTCCACATGTTTAAATTGCACATGGGAACTTTTAATACATTATGCAATTACACTCATACGTGCTTTAGTTAGAGTTTGAAAGTCTCTTTGATTATTGTTACGTATTGGAATATTATTAAATTAAAAAAAAAAGCTGACTTCAATCTGTGTGGCCCAGTGTTTGTTTGGATCTTACCGAAGACTTTATGCATTCAACTGCATTCAGGTTCAACCCACACAAGCTACTCTAATCTCAGATGTGTTAGGCTGTCAAAACTAGGGCAGGTTGCCCCAAACAGTTGAGATTACAGGCACTACACTGCAGGTCTACAGTACTGGTCAGGGAACTCCATTGAGTAACTGCAAACTTGTGCTTACATGTTACACCTAAGTCACACCCACATTATGATTTGGCAGTAGCGGCATTTACATGAATAACATTGATTACGTTAGTCATCTTTAACTTTAACAATGATTTATGTTGGCTGAGGGGTAATTTATTTTGACAAACTTCTCACTTGTACAGCTTCTGACTGGAGAAACTTTACTGGTCAACAGAATCTTCTGGAGGAAATCAAATTAAGCCTACATCTGTTGTGCCTGTGTACTCAGCACTGAATTTGTCACCTTTATCACTTTTCTCACGTCCCAGACAAACATTAATATCAAACCTGTGATTAAACTATGTCTTTCCTTTTTTCTGGTTGTTTGATTTGAAACCATTACCTAATGGTTTTGCATCTTGTATCTGTCTTCCAGCATCTAGTGGGGAGACTCATTGGAAAACAAGGGAGATACGTGAGCTTCCTAAAGCAAAGCTCAGGAGCGAAGATCTACATCTCAACTCTGCCTTACACACAGGAGTTCCAGATTTGCCACATGGAAGGTAGGAAACGGCCAGGTGCCTGGTGTGGCATTACATACAATCGTTTCATCACATTTCTTATCGTGCAGTCCAAAGTGCTCCAGTCTGTCCTGAAAAGCGTCACGTCATCTCAAAGAGTGCAGCTGTTTGTAGTCCTTTCGACAGTGTCATAGATGTGGTGCTGCGAACATGCTCGTCTGTTGCGTCCCAGGTGTCTCACCCCCAGTGCAGGTTGTCTGAATCCCCGCTTCCCTGCCCTTCTGGTTTTGACCTCTCCTTTCCTGACGATTCCTGCTTCTCGTCCTCCAGGTACGCAGCAGCAGGTGGATAAAGCACTGGCCTTGATTGGGAAGAAGTTCAAAGACCTGGACCTGACTAACCTGTATGCTCCCCCTCCAGCCCCACTCACGCTGCCCTCACTGCCCATGACCTCCTGGGTAGGGATGACCTCTCTGCTGCCCCCTTTCTTTTACTCCTATAATTAATGTTAAATATCTGCTCTCCATCTTCAGCTCCATATTCCTGTTGCTCATGTGTCAAGTAAATTGTCCCTCCTGGGTCTCCTTCCTCCCCCTGCAGCTCCTGCTCCCCAATGGCGTGACGGTGGAGGTGATCGTGGTGAACATCGTGTCCCCCGGCCACATGTTTGTGCAGCAGCACACGCATCCTACCTACCATGCCCTGCGCAGCCTGGACCAACAGATGTTCCTGTGCTACTCGCAGCCCGGCACGCCCGCCCTGCCCACGCCCATTGAAGGTGAGGCGCTGCTGATGAGCTGCCATGGTCTGAGGGGGCAGGTGTTCTTGTGAAGGGAGAGCCCATGAGTGAGCTCCTGGGGTTTCACACAGGACCTGTCCTGCACAAAGTGGTGACCTTCAGTCACTGAATATGTGCTTCAGCTAAACCAACTAATGTACGGTATTTGTGTGCTCATGTTGGTCATCATATGTTGCTTCATAGATCCCCAAATCTGCTCAGGCAGAAGTAGCCCAGCTTGTAGTATGTTTGATGTGAAAAAAAAAAAAAAAAAAAACTCAGACCGCTCTTCTATACAGTTAAGCTCCTTTTTCAATGGCTGTCTCTTTTTCACCGTGTGAAACTGGTCTCTGACCCATTTCACTTCTGATTCTGTCAGATTGTCTCAGTTCCGTTTCTTTTTCCGTCTCCTAATTGCGTGTGTTCCCTGTGTGTTCCAGTGGGGGTGATCTGTGCAGCCCCGGCTGGTGAGGGTGCATGGTGGAGAGCCCAGGTCATCTCCTTCTACAAAGACTCTAACGAGGTGGAGATCCGCTACGTGGACTACGGAGGCTATGAGCGGGTCAAGATCGACACACTTCGGCAGATAAGGTTAATACCCAAATCTCCGGACAGGCTTTTAAAGTTTGCAAAGAAGTTATGGTTGAAGTGAGTAGCAGGAAAAATGCTGACTTTTCTTTTTTGTTTCCCCTGTTCTTTTGAAATCATTCCCCCCAGGTCAGACTTTGTAACTTTACCCTTCCAAGGAACAGAAGTACTGCTGGATAACCTTCTGCCTCTCCCAGGTAGGGTGTTTTTTTTTCTTTCTTTTTCTTCAATTATTATCTGAGGTGAAGATGGACTTTACTCAGCTTATGGTCAAAGGTTTATTTCAGAAACACCTAAGACGACAGACTGTAGTTAACGGTTCTCTTTTAACCCTTAACCGCTCAGGTGAAGACCGCTTCTCCACCGAGGGAAATGCTGCTCTGGAGGAAATGACACGAGGTGTACCACTGCTTGCACAGGTAAAGTTCACTGACTGTGTTCATGAGACTGAAGGGGTTGTGCTATATACACATTTCTGTTCTATGCCACTGATGGATAGTGATTTGAATTTTTTTTTCTTTTTATAGAGATTTTTGTAGTTTTTAACATCCAGAAATCAGATGCAGGCAAAATAATCTGAACTGTACCTCAATATCAGTGTGAGCCCAGCCTTCACCTCTAACTCTTCACATCCTCTTTTAGGTGACAAACTATGACAACAACACAGGCCTTCCTATGGTCCAGATGTGGAACATGGTGGGAGATGAGGTATGTTGTTGTTATGTCATGACTGATTAGTATTTAGTCCAAGAGCTACAGCTTTTTTGACCGTAGTCTAGAAAAACCTAAAGACTATAATGTTTATATAGTTCTTGTTATTAGATAGGACAGGACGATTACATTTCACTAATCCACAGTTAAACAGATTCAGAATAATTTGAAACAGAAGTGTGACTGTTTTGTGGGGGTTTTCTGGAGATCTTTGAATTCAGTAGTTTCTTTCTGAATAAGCTTATTTTATGGTCTATGATTTATGGATACAGGACTGTGGCTCTTAAGACAATTCAATGTCTGAGTTATTTTTTCATTTTTCTCTAATTCTTCATCTTCCTCTTCCTCATGTAGTTGGTACTGCTCAACCGCACCCTGGCAGAACGAGGGTTTGGCAACTGGGTGGACAACTTCTGAGTATCGCATCATCTGCCCCCCCACCCCCCTACCCACCCCACCCTCTAAAAAAAAGTCATATCCTTTTCTCCCCAGCCCACCTACCCTTCTCAACCTGAAGTGGACACCACTGGTTTGGGGAGATTCTTTTTTTCCCCCCTTTCTTTTTGGGTTTTTGGATTGTTTATTTTTCTCAGAAAAAAAAAAATTGAAGTACTTTATTATAAAAAAAAAATCAAATAAAGTCACGCTAAGAATAAGCCAACTCTCCCAACACCAGAATACACCAAGTCATCCCTTCTTCCTGCTGAGCACCGGGGCAGGAGCCTCTGCTGCCTGTCCAAGCTTGGACATTTCAGAAGACAAATGGGGACAAAAGGAAATCTACATAGTTGAAATCATAAAGGCTTTTTGTTTTCCTCCGTCCCGCCACTAGGGCGTCTCTTCCAAGCATTCAGCACAAACACGTCTGTGGATATGTTTTGTACCATGGATGTCTTGAGCTTGACTCCGAGAGAAATGTACATTTCAGAGGAAACTACTTTTTTTTTAGTGATCTCTTTCCGCATGTACAGAAAGAGAACAGCCGAATTTGGGGCGCTCATCAAAAACAGATGGTCTCGTTTGTCTTGAGATTGTTGTAAGCTTCCGTTACAAATTATTCGTCCTGTCCACTGTGTGTGCTTTGCTGGATTCTACGAATGTTGTGTTTTGGGGGTAAAAAAAAAAACGAAATAAATAGGAATTTTGTCACATCTGTAATCAAGTTAAAGTGGGGTTAACACATTTTTTAATTTTTCAGTTTAAAGTCTGAACTTGGATCCATGTGAAACGCCACTGTGAGGGGCACCAGATCTGAAGCATCAGATGTGGGACTCATGAGTGTGTGGCCGGTGTTGTAAGGGTGGGGATTGGTGGGTGGCACCCCGCTCCTGTACCCCCCATAATCTCCTGTCTGTACAACACTGTGGCCTTAATCAGGAGGAAATGGGTGGGGTCTGTCCTGTGACGACAACCAGAGGAGGCAGAAGAGCCATTCTCTGCACTCCCAAACCCCCACCCCCACCTCTCACACACACACACACACACACACCACTCAGTCCTGTGAGACGTCCCTTGCTTCACCGCAGCCTTCAGAGTGCTGTGACCAAGCAACGTGGTGCATTCTCGCTGCATTTCTGATCCACTACATGCAATTTTGAGGGAGAGCTGAACCACTGTTGGCAAAGATACTGGAGATGGCATATCTTCATAGAGATGAGGCAGCTAGTGGGCAATAAGCCATTTGGGTTCTGTGGCGCCAGCCTTAGTGTTGTGTGCCGCGTCTTGTGTTGACTCGCACCCCATTCTACACTGTCCTTTGAGTGCACACCACGTTGGGGTGGGTCAGCGCAGTATGGGACCATTAAACCACGGAAAAAAGTATTTACTTGGTGTGTCGGGGCGAAGAGCAAGGGGCGGGATGGATACACTGCACCATCCTTAGTGGATTAAGGACACTTCTAATCCAGACATGGCATTGGCTAGATAGGAATGGGAGTAAAAGGGACAGTTTTTATGCAGGCCAATGGCAGATTGGCCACTAGTTACAGAACTAAGATAACCAATTATATGTGTGTGTCTGGTTTGCATGTAAGCCTTGTCCACAAGATCACATACCTCTGTTGTTTTCACTGTGTTGCTTCATACAAAGACCTGTAACTCACTTTCTGGGCAAACACGAGCCCACTGGCCACCCCTAGTCCTCACCGTCCCATTCAAAGCCAGCGTGTGGGCAGTCATGACGGTGCTCTTTGGCCAGTTATCCATATCCCCAGCTTAACACTGCATCATCACTCCCTTGAATCATCACCTATGGAGGCTGGAGGCAAATCTCCTGAAAGAAAGGGCGGTCATAATAATACCAAAATCAAAACTATTTGTAGTCTGTTCAAGGACACTTGCTCGATTTGTTTAGTTGCTGAATGGAGCAGGGACTTGGGGGAATGGGTCACATGACATCTGTAACGGTTGTGATACAGCCTTGCATATAACATTGTTTTTGTTTGTTTTGCTGGGTATGGCATAGGATATTTGCAATGTGTGCGCCATGTTAATTTGCTCAACCAAGTAATAGTGTGTTTTTTTAATTTTCTTCTGTCACTTACCTGTGGTGTTTTTGCAGTGGGGTAGGCCTCCATTCCTGCTCTTTTTTTTTTTTTTTTTTTTTGGCGACATCACTAACTGTTGTGATACTTCCAAGTCCCTTTGTTTCAAAATGCCGTCTCTATAAAGAACACTGTAACGTCATTGCTAGCATAAAATATCATACACTAGCCTTCATATTCCATAGCCATTTTCCACAACGCCTTTCGGGTTTTGGTGAAGTCACATGGTGAGGCTGCTCTGCTAAAGAATTTGGAGCTTTTGTTAACGTTTTGTAAACGATGGCTTTAAAAATCCTTTAAATATCTACGATGGAATCCAGTGGACCCCATAAAATCTGACATTAGACTGTAATCTGAAAACTGAGTGCACAGCAGCATTTGTTTAACAGCGCATTTGTTCGAGATGAGCGTGTATGTTTACCCCTTGCTACTTGAAAGTCCAATTTATTCACTGTCATGGTTAGGCCTCTGTCTCACAGTCCAAGCCTCAGGAAAGGTGGATGACTTTATTTCAAATCTGTTGTCCATACTATAAGGACCACTTGACATTTGTATTGTAAAATGGTTTGGCCATAAAGCGACCGGCCTGTCTAACTGTATTTTAAGATGAAGGAACCACGATGATTGTACTGAACTGACCATCCGCAGCGTCTTCATATCTATGTGTTGTCGGGTAGAGCACCTCCTTGTGTGGTTTGTCATGATGAGTGTGATCAGCATGCAGCAGTACACTGAAGGGAGTGGTGTCATGACTTGAACTGATCTGGGGTCAGGGCAGATCGACCCTATGGTGTCTGCCCACAAGGAAGCAGATTCTGGATTGGTCTGTCGTTGGTTATTGTCATCAGAGCCTGACCCACTACAGTGTCACTTGATATGATTTGAGTGAGCACGCACCACCAGTGTACTGACACTTTCCATGTTCATTTGCTTTTTAAACACTGATTTACATCATTAACACTAAATCACTCATGTTTCAGGTCATAGTTACCTGTGAAAGTCATGCTGTTAGCATGGTCGTCTTTGCTTTGACCGTAGACTGCTTGCCTCATCCCTTCCTGCTCTATCAGCTCTGACCCAGAGCCATGTTGCATCTAAGGAGTATTCTAGTGTACATTTTACATCAAAATCAGACCATCTCCCCTTCGCTAGAGTGGAGTGTGTGGCTTGACTCAATTTTTTTTTTAATATAAAATAACATTGTGCAAGTCTGTGTAAATAAGATATTTCACTGTACTTTTGTAACACACTGGAGAGCATTCAGGAGAGATCAAACAATAAAAGGGAACTATGTTCATACAAATATCCACCCCCCCCCCCCTCCAAGGTCACCCTTCTAAATGAAATCTGCTGAGAGTTGTTGTGTCCATAGGACTGGTTTGAAGTGTCTGCTTAGGTAGGGTAAGCATTTGGGTATTTAAAAGGAGTGCAAGCAAGCCTACCCCCATGCCAGGCATGGACAGGTCAGATTTTGCTAGACTCGTTAAAGATTTGATTTTTTTGTTTGTTTCTTTGTTTTTTTTCTTTGTTTGGGTTGTACAGGTCTATTGGGGGGGGAAAGTAATAAATAAAGTTATTAAAATAGACTTGTTGTGTAGTGTGTGGTTTTCTTAGTTTTTTTAGTAGATTGAACTATGTGATTGGCATGCACACAGAAATGATTCATTTTAACTGCCTTCTAGTATTTTGCCATGCTGTTTGTGGGAAGTGATTTATCTTTGTTCTCAGAAACAGAAAAAAGTATTTTTTTTTTGGTCAGGTTCAATTAAATCTTGATGGCCATCTACTATTTACTGTTGCCAGCCTGACGACCATGGATACATTTCTTACACACTTTAATCATCAGAAGATGTTAGTTTCACTGACCTTTTGCTTACCCAGTTATAGAAGCTTTGAATTTCAAGCCAGACACGAGAATACACAAGAACATTTGAAAAAGCGTTCACTGTAATAGGTTAAGCTGTACGTGTAAACACAGAAAATCCTGTGATAGTTGACTCCCTTTAATATCATCATGTTAAAGCAGCAATACCTGAGTTCTGTTACAAAACTATTAAGCTAACTCTTTAATAGGCATGCAAAAACCTTGTAACGACCACCAACAGCCCAGACGACCTATAGAAGCTTGCCAACACACTAACTGGTGTCTTTTGGCAGTATAGCTGGCAATGGCATGCGTTTGAAAGCTTTTCCTCCATTTTAGCAGGGTGTTCCAGCCCGTTGCACAGAACTACAAAGTCTTGGATTGCTAGTGGGGAAGACACAGGTGTTAATCTGTCCTACACATGACCATATGCTATCAAAATGAATTTGAGGATGGAACTCAAACTAGTTTCTGCTGTATTTGTATCTACTTATGACTGTATTATTAATGTGTACTGCTGGTACTGGAACATGGACAGCTCAACAAATAGAGGTAGCAGTTACATGAGAAAACAGCCATAAGGCAGAAGGGCCCTTTTCAGAAACCATATGGCGGAAATGCCTTTTCTGAAAAAACATGTTGCAAAGATACCTTTTCTGATAAATCACCTGGCAAACATGCCGTCTCTGAAAAACCACATAGCAGACACACCAAGGCGCTTTGGGGGGCTTCTGAGGGTTTTGACTGCGTCACAGGCCTTCAGATAGGCGCTTCGGAAAGGCCATGCCAAAGTCATGGCCTCCAGATGAGCGCCTCTCAGGGTTCTTGGCGGACTCCTCTTGACGCTTCAGCAATACCACAAGGCAGACAATTTCCAGAAACTGTACCTGTCAAAACTGAGACACCTGGTATCACAGGAAACTGCACAGTGCACTATGCACACAGTTAAGATTGATGCTCCATCTCGATGTGGTTAAGTCTGATGACGTAAACAAAACAAACTGTGCAATATGCACACTGTTAAGATAGATGTACCTATTGTTCTCCATCTCGATGTGGTCAAGTCTGACTACGTAAATAGAAAACAAGAACAGGGCAGAACAAAGGGGGGCTAGATCTATAAAAAATGGGGCACAGGGACTTGATACTTAGGTTATCTACTTGATTGCTCGTGCCATATGCTTAGAGTCTTTGAGGTGCTCCATGGACCAGCTCAGCAGTAGTTATCTCCTCTGAATTAAACCGTTCAATATATTCATACCTACAGTCGTATGCAAAAGTTTAGGCACCCCTCTAAGGCTGCATGATAATTTACTCTGTCTTCACCAAAAAAGATCACAGTGGTCAAATATTTATTTTGTAGTTATCACTGAGTGCTAGGGTGTTTTCCAGACAAAGATATTTAGTGTAGCAGTATTTATTGGTGTGAAATTAAATGAAATGTGAAAAATAGGCTCTGCAAAAGTTTGGGCACCCTCATCATTTTGTTGATTTGAATACCTGTACCTACTCAATGCTGATAAAATGCAACATAGAATTAGTCTGGTTAGCTCGTCAAGCCTTCAATTCCATAGAAAGGTGCATCCAACCATTAGAAAAGGTATTTAAGGTAGCCAATTGCAAGTTGTGCTTCTCTTTGATTCTCCTCTGAACAGTGGCAACATGGGGGCATCAAAACAGCTATCAAATGATCTGAAAACAAAGATTGTTCATCAGTTTTATTTAGGGGAAGGCTACAAAAAGTTATCCTGGAGGTTTCAGCTATCAGTTTCCACTGTGATGAATTTTATTATGAAGTGGAAGGCAACAGGCACAGTTCTTGCTAGGGCTAGAAGTGGCAGGCCAAGAAAAATAACAAAGAGGCAAAGGAATCGAAGAGGCGAATAATGGTCAGAATGGTCAAGAATAACCCTCAGACCACCTCCAAAGATCTGCAAGGTCATCTTGCTGCAGATGGTGTCACTGTGCATTGCTCAACCATTCAGCGCACATTGCACAGAGAACAGCTGTATGGGAGAGTGATGCAGAAGAAGCCTTTTCCGCACACACGCCACAAACAAGCTCGCTTGAGGTTTGCCAAACTATATTTGAACAAGCCAGGCTCATTTTGGAACAAAGATAGAGATATTTGGTCACAACAAGAGGCGTTACGCATGGAGGCAAATTAATACAGCATTCCTAGAAAAACACTTGCTGCCCACAGTAAAATTAGGTGGGGGGTCCATCATGCTGTGGGACTGTGTGGCTAGTACAGGAACTGGAAATCTATTTAAAGTTGATGGTCGCATGGATTCAACTCAGTACCAGCAAATTCTTGACAATAATGTTCAAGAATCTGTAACCAAGCTGAAGTTACGGCGGAGTTGGGTGTTCTAGCAGGACAATAACACGAAACATTGCTCCAAATCCACTAAGCCATTTATGCAGAGGGACAACTACAATGTTCTAGAATGGCCATCCCAGTCCCCAGACTTGAATATAATTGAAAATACATGGGATGTCTTGAAGCAGGCTGTCCACGCTAGGCACCCATCAAACCTTACAGAGCTGGAGCTGTATTGTAAGAAAGAATGGTCCAAAATACCTTCATCCAGTATCCAAACACTCATCAGAGGCTATAAGAAGCGTCTAGAGGCTGTTATTTTGGCAAAAGGAGGCTCTAGTAAATATTATTGTGATTTTTCTGTTGGGGTGCCCAAATTTATGCACCTGTCTAATTCTGTTATTATACATTTGGCATATTCTCTGTTTATCTAATTGACCTTATTTCACTTCTAAAATATCACTGTGTCCATGTAGTATTATATATGTGACAAAGAAGTTCCTGATCCAAACGCCCAACAATTTATAAATGAAAGTAATAAAGCTTATCAGGGGTGCCTAAACTTTTGCATACGACTGTATTTGCCTTGAGAAGTTTCTTGAGAACTCTTCCACAACATTTCCTATAAAACCATACCTCAAAAAGTGTCAAATTGGTGCATAGTGTTACTATTCATATGAAATCTCTGTGACTGTGAAAAAGCATTACATTTTGGTGGCAGTGTAAGAGCCAGTCTGTTAGAATAATTAGGACTTTTAGTTCTGCCTCCATTTATCCTTGGCCGGCTCAGTCACCCTAACACAACCACAGCAATTTTAAGTAACTGATCAGCTGGAGTTGTACCACAAAGCATGCATTATCTCAATAACTTCACTGCGTAAAACTCCTTTTTTGTTTAATTCCATGTTGAAGTTTGTGGTTTAAGTTGCAAATGTAAAGGAGCAATGAGCATTTTTGGCCTGCAGGGGGCGTCAGAGGATTATATAACTGCTGCAAATGACCCATCAAGGTGATTCACATAGCATAAAACATAAAGATGATCCTTTTTAATTATTGTCGTTTGAAACTATTTGTTTTTAAGGGCATGATTCCTATTCACACAAACGAATTATAGATAATGAAATTACAGTACATAGACTCCTTTCTTACATAATGTAGAGGACAGACATGACATTTTTCAGCAATGAGATATGAAATGTTTTTATAATGATACATTTCATGCAATAAAGACTTTTCTTCAATGAGTTCCATTCACATGAATGAACCACACTGTAATTGCATTCCATTTGTGTATTCATCATACACATCATGCCACAAAGACCTTTTTTTAATTTTAACTCCACTTTCTGTGTGTTGTTAAGAGGGGCCTCAGATGGGGAAGGCATCTGGAGAGCTCCTCTTCCTCCCTTCAAGGCCAAGAGGCTGGGAAGGTGGACCAGAGAACAGAGGGGAGCAGCAGGATGATGCTGGAAAAGAAATCCTGAATTACAAAGAGAGCACCTCTCTACCTTTAAGTCTGACTGCTTGTGAACTCTTCTTTTTCTCTCTCTCTCCCGCTCCCTCTCTCTTCTTCTTGTTTTTTTTTTCCCATTACAGGAGAGCAGTGAGGTGGGGAGCCACACTGCTGACTAGTTAAGTAGTGCACCCTAGAGCAGAGCTCAGCACGTCGGTCGGTGCACAAAGGCTAAGTGATGCAGCCAGCTCCAGAACACCAGCTGCACCTGACACTTAAAATAATTCAGTGTTGTGCTCCTGCAAAGCAAAGTCAAGGGCCAGACATGCACCCAGAGCAATCAAGCAATATCACTGACCTGCGCAATAGGAGCAGGGCATTAAAAACACATGATTTGAAGGAGGGAGGAAGGAGAGGAGAACCATGGATGTCAGGTGTTGATGCCAGTGTTTTTACATCACTTAAAACCCAAGCAGGAAGCGTTTGCGTTTTGTTTTGTTTTAAAAGCTAGATGGGAGCTGTTTTCGGGTCTCCACAAGATGGTGTGTGAGGTCAGGATATGGACGGACATGATGGTTTAAGACTTTACGGTTCACATTTTGTCGTGGTCTTGCAGTCTAGAACGGGCAAAAAAGTTAACCGCATAGGTATCGATGTGAATGACACCCATTTACAATCATTTGACACAATTAGCACTTGGCAGCATCGTTTAGAGTTGATGCTGTAAGGATAATGAAGGAACTTATTTGGCTGTTAGGGTGGTATATGGATTTAAAGTCACAGGTAAATGCATTTTGATTGGAGCACTGCAGTCTGTTGATCATAACTAGTATGGCTTTTTAACCAAAACAAAATGTACTATTGTTGCTGATTGAATTAATCCATAATAATGGTTAAACATGATAACAAAACTGGATAATATAATAATCCCTGTATGAACTAAACCGTTGACACAGAGTTTGTAATGTCATCTCTGATATGTCACAAGCACAATTAACAGCTCCTTAAAAATTAGAATTTCAGTCAAATTGCCTTCAATCAAAGCTAGGAGCAAATGTCAGGAGGGGTCAGACAGTGATTGTGATGGTTCAATAGGGAATCATAAAGGCACCCTCTCATGTCAGGGGTTGCGGTCTCTTTCATGCTGAGGATGCCTTATCTGGAGTGCTGTTAGCATGGCCAGCCTCGTGCAGACTTAATGGATCCGAATGAGACAGTGGAGTTAAAGCCTACCAGATGGTGAATGGGAAGGGAAAGACTGCACACATTCAAGTTTGACTATTCACAGAATCTGCAGCTCTGATAGAAAATCAGCTGAGCAAAAAAGTATTTTTCGTTCCTTTCTTTATGAGCCCCAGTGCATAAAATAAAAAACAGAAGATGAAGGACATAACAATAAAAAATGTGTTTTGATGGTGCATCTCAGAGAATGTGCCACAGTGTGGTGGTTAATTACTCACACTCACACACACACACACACAAACATGCACACATGCACACACACACACACACACACACACACACACACACACACACACACACACACACACACACACACACACACACCAACATACTACATCAAACAAGCCAGGCACTGGAAACAGACTATGCAAGATGCTTCCGAAACATAAAAATGTGTTTCAATTAGTACTATAAAAAAGATAAGGGATTGCTCTTGTTTCTGATCTGGGGAGATCTGAAAGGCGATACAAAACAGGGATATCTCCCATCGTACTCTGATCTTCCCTGGGAAAATGCTATTTACAGGAGATGCATATAAGCAGGGCAGAAGAAAACTCACTCTTAGGAATGTTACATTCGATGATGGAATTTTCCTGTATTTTATGATAATTCAACAGGCAAAGTGCAAACATAGTAATCTGTTCCTCAGGCAGCTTACTGAAAGAGAAAGTGGGTCAGTAACACCATATTATCTCTATTTCACTGTTTCTTGGTGGTGGAGTTCTTCCATATAGCCTAGCCACACACTCAGTGAATAACTTAACATATACATTAACCATTAAACAAACCCAAACATTTTTCACGACACTCCTTCTTTTGCAAATCAAATGTCACTATTGGTATGTATGTGTTTGTTGGCTTGGATGGAATTAACGCAAAACACAACATTCATGTCCTCGCTGCTGCGATTGGTTAATCGCTGCTTTGTAAAAGGCATTAAACTGCTGGGAATTCCGTGGGTTCTGTTGAGTTGAGGGTCAGACAGTGTATGTTGAAATTAAGTGCCTCCTCAGTCACCCCCGTGATTAATTAAGTCACACTATGTCATTTTCCGTTAGCTGCAGATGTGATAGTGGAACAGGCTCCACCCCCTGCAAAGAAACTCTATGAAGTTCAATAAAAATCGTTAGCATCTCAGACTTAATCCTATTGGCTGTACTTAATCCCAGAGGACTGGACTACCTCCAATAGCGAAGGTTCAGGAGAAGTGCTTTGGTCTGATGATCTGTACGAAACACTCTGGGGTAGTCTGTTGAAAATTGATAAAGGTCCCACGTTGGAAACGCTTTAGAAGTATATTCACACATTTGATTTGGAGACAGATTATGAAGATTTTAGTTGAAATGATTTGCAGCCAGACATAAATTGGATATGTAACTCCGTCATTACACAGGACTCAGCAGCTGTAAGATGTATTTACAGAGGCACACATGACATTTACCCACACTATCCTAAGTCATCGCTTGAGAATTAAAATTTGTACATTCCTGATATGGGGTGTTTCTAGTGGTTCCTACGGTTCTGCCCATAGTCACTATTTAGGGAGAGGTGGGAGATACAAGGGGGAGTGAACTTTAATAGTTTGTCTTTTTAGAAGGTTATGCGAATGTTTAAGTCATGATCTATACATGCATGCAGCACTCTCAACAATGTCTATCATGCAAACCAGAGCATTCACTCCACCTCCTAGTGATGTTGAAGCATGCCTTTTGTGAGCCGACATCCCATAAATATACCTCAGTCACAGCAGGTTACCTCAAGGACATCCAGGCACAGGTGTCTTTCATGGTTAAAAAGACATTCAGCAGAACTGAATCACTGTATCTAAGTACAAATGCTCTATTTGTACAACCTTGGGAGAAATCTGCTTCACCTGTGACACTATGTGCAATTCAGCTCATGGGCTGAGGGCTTCTATGCAGGCATAATTGCAACATTCTCAACAGCCATCTGTGATTAATACAGGTGTGCCTCAATTAGCTGCCAAATGCCTTATCTCCCAGGCCACATGCGTGACCCACTTAAAATGGGAGGTACATAGACAGGCAAGGCAAATGTCCTCAGGCGAGTAGTCATTGAACCTGGCCGACAGGTCATTTTATTTTATTGTAGTTCTCAAACATTCTGGTATGTGTTCTCCCTTGCATGTAGTGGAGTGTACAGTGGGCTATGCTGGTAGTTGAGTGGAATAGAGATGGCCTTGATCTGGTACTGACTGGGCAGAACCACGCCAGATGTGGCCTGATGTGCTCCACAGGCACGTGGGTCAGTGCTCAGTCACATCTGTGGAGTTGGGTTGATTCTCAAGACCTTGTCACTGCATACTTACAGTAGATTATAGCGACAGTCACAGTTCTCTTTGCTGATTATAAAGACCAAATTATGTTAAAATCAGATGTACATATTTGTGTTTTCATGCCCATCCATTTTGGAATAATAATGATGTAATTCCTTTTTCAGCTGTGACTTAACGTGTTGTCTCTCAAGGTATAATTCGCCTCCACTGGTCTTCCTATCAAGTGAACAGACTTGTCCTGTGATGCTGCAGCCGTTCTGTGAGTTTGATATGGATGCCCTGGATGTTCTTTCCATCTCGTGCTATCTTAAGGGCCCCCTCATGACACCTTCACAGGTAATCACTGGCTGTGTGGAGCAGGTTGGCCTGGCTGAAATAAATAAATAAACACATAAATGTTAAATGATGTGGGCTTCCCTGATGAGAGTCATGCACATCCAGTTAATAGATTGAATTTCAAATGGTGCAATAAGCCTACTATATTTATGCTGTGTATTTCAGCACTACATGGTTGACTGGGAGATGTCTATATCAGTGTCCTAATGGACTGTTACTATGACCATATTGCTTTTCTCCGTTTAAGCAGGAATTCAAATGCATGTAAGTAATGTTGTTGTGACTTAATTTGAGGGATAGAAAATACCACAATGGTTGGTATTGTCCAGTGATTTCCTATTTGAGATAAGTGGTGTAATCTTTTCTTGTCTCCTGCAGCCTAGATGTTAAATTTGTATAGTGTTTTATTTCAAATGTTAGTCCTTAACTTAACACTGAACAGGTAAAACTGTCTGTATGTGACTGTGTGTGTGTGTGTGTGTGTGTGTGTGTGTTTATAAAGTGCTGACTGAAGCAGTAATGCACACAACTGGCGTTCTGAACAAAATCAAAACTCACCGAGAATGCCTCCTTGTAAAGTCATATGCTCATGAAAAATGGATGAGCTATGTTTTGATCACCAACACAAACTTTTCTGTTGGGCCACACAAAGTGAAAAACAGAGCAGCAGCTTGTTGCTGTTAGCCTCAGATCTGATACAGAACAATGAAAAAGAATCATCTTTGGAAGCTGCTCCACAATCGGAATGGCTTTTCTCCAGATGTGCATCACCAACAGAATCCTCCATAGTTTTTCTATAGGTTTATGTTTAATTTTGCTATATGTTAAATACAAATAGAATCTGGACTGGGCTGATGACGTGTTTTTAAGGTGACCCATGACTAACAGAAATGCGTTGAAGGCCTTTCTTTGTGTGGCTCCGCACCCCTCTTTCATCTCCTTGTGGTTTACTAACAAGCAGACAGCTCCTGGATGGCCATGCACTGAGGTGAGACCACAGCACTAACATGCCAGTCAATCAGCCTGCATTTCATTCCACTGGGCTGCTGAGGCTCCCAACGTCATGCCCCCCCCCCCCCAACCAAAAAAAGTTGGCGAAAGAGATTTGGAATACAAGTGGAAAAAGATTTATGAGCTGTCTGTATGGCATGGAAGCTCAATTCAAACAGGGCTTTAGGAAATAAACAGCAATCGCTGTAGCATGACTGTACAACTCACTGAGCAAGCAGACTTAATTGAGCTCTCATTTTCACATTTCATAGAAAAGCAGTAAGGCTTTCACCACTCTTACTAAGAAATCTGCTTTTTTGTCAGTAGTAAAAGATCCTTTCGTTTTTCATTTCCCTCTTTTATGAAACTTTCCCCCATTTGAAACTATGTCACAGTCCAGTTTTCTTATCTTATTAATATTATTATCTATGGTTCCTGAGCTTTAAGGCAGTTTGTGGTTCTTTAGGTAAGTGCAATGCTCTCAGAGCAAGAGACTACCGCAGAGGTCCACATCAGAGCAGGGGTGGACTTTAAATGGACCAACTGTAGTCTACAAAGCTGCACTAACTATGTATTAATTTAACTGATCATTTTATTAAAGTGGCTTAGTAAATTATATATTTTAACAGGAGTGCACTTTGAGGAATTATGAACAGATGCACAATACATAAATCAAAGAAAATGGTGCATAAAGCAAGTAGATTTATTTTTGATGACAAAATCTACACTGTAGGACTGGGCATTTATACATAACATTTAGGCTACTTAAAATGTGTGTGGCCTATATATTGCATTTACAGGTATTATAATTGTGATGCACTGCAATCTCTGCAATACTTGTGCAATGTTTTTCAATAGGCTCAGTAAACGATAGAGTGTGTGTTGTGTTCTATTTGCATAGGCCCCATTAATTACATATAACCTATATTAGAGTGCTGAGATGTATTGACATGTTTAAAGTGGTCACTGCTATATAGTAAATAGCTCTCACACAACTCACACAACTAATTTGTTCTCCTCAGCAGAGGTTATGCCCCAGGCTGTGTGTCAGAGTTGTCACCTTACACGCAAGGTTTATTTCAGTCAAAAGACCTTTGGGTAGAACAAAGTCTGCATTAATTGTGCTTAAATTGCGTTGTGTACAGCGATGACGTAATGGCTCCCTTGCTTGGTACTCCCCACAGGCGCATGAAAAACACCACCATGATCTTTAGCTGTAAAGGGGCGGGGCGATTCTAATGACGTCAATGGGATTGGTTAGGTGACGGGCCACTACTCCGCCCCATGTGGGTCAAGGGAGGGGGAGGGATCCAGAGCTGATCCCACGTGTGACGATTGCATTCCCGGCTCAGTAATATTCTCTTAGCTGGGCTCTGTGTAGCGTTTGCTGTGACTGTGTGTGTTAGTTACTGGCTATAGTTGGGTTAGCAATGGAGGGAGAAGGGAGCCAAGCCACATCTGGAAGCCCTAATGATTCACAACACGACCCGGGGTAAGAAACAATTCTGTCGGCACTTACTTGTCGCTGTTTTATTAATTTGTATTAATAATGAAAAGCTTAGGAACTGTCGTTTGCATTGCACTGTCATTGACATTATCTATTGCGTGCAGTTAACTACACCTTTGTTTGATTATATTAGCGAACGGGCCTGCCCCCTTTTCAAAGATAGCTTACTGGGCTAACTAAAACCGCTCTCTTGCTGCCTGCTCTGCCTTCGTTTAGCTATCTTTTTTTGTAGCTAGCTAAGTAGTTAGCTACACGTCAAAATGGCCGATCTGACATCTGGACTCACTTCTGCTATGTTTTCCTCTTACAGTAAAATGTTTATCGGTGGCCTCAGCTGGCAAACTTCACCAGGTAGGAGAACCATTTGCTGTCAATCGGGTGGCTTTGTGAGGCTGTGTTTTGTTACCTTTAGAGTGTGTTCTGTGCTAGTTACAGTGTAACGAGCGTGCGGCGCTGTACGGGATATGTTGTGCGCGCAAGGTTATTTTGATTTCCAATCATTTGAAGTCCTCTATTCGACCCCTGTGTGTATCTGGGCTTTTGAAATTGCAGCAATAATTGTTGTGTTCACAAACGACTTCACGTTAACCTGTGTTATCCTTCTTGTTTTGCTTTGCAGACAGCCTTAGAGACTATTTTAGTAAATTCGGGGAAATAAGAGAATGTATGGTGATGAGAGATCCCACAACAAAACGCTCCAGGTAAAATATTTTAAAGGTGTTTCTCTTCTTCACTTTCTCGTAATCATGCGACATTAAAATCGCCCGTGGCTTTGGCAGTGAGACGATAATTTTGTGTCAGGGATCCTTCAATGCGCTTTCCTAAGCCATTGAATCAGCGATTTGAAAAGGTAGCCTAACGCAATTTGACATTGAGTTAGGACTACGTGGTATATTTGTTTATTTGCACTTTATTTTACTAGATCTATTCATTTA
Source organism: Sprattus sprattus (assembly GCF_963457725.1). Lineage (NCBI taxonomy): Eukaryota > Metazoa > Chordata > Actinopteri > Clupeiformes > Clupeidae > Sprattus > Sprattus sprattus. The sequence goes on along the minus strand of NC_137928.1, from coordinate 24,611,941 downwards.
ATCACAGTGAATGTTGTTTCTTAAAAGATGTGATATTTGACCGCCGTTGTCATGTTTTTTTTGCTCCCCCCAAAACATTTTGATTTTGGTTGTTGTGCCTCAGATGAAGTTATCTACTTCAAGGTGTAGCCTATCGACATATTATAGGCTATCCGTAAACTCATACATTTGAAGCTTGATATTTATGATTTATGTAAGTTGTCATTACTGTATTAGGTTGTTCCCCTGACTGGTCTTAGTAATATTTTGGTCTGTGTGTCTATGTTTTTTTTCTTTCAGGGGATTTGGGTTCGTTACGTTCGCGGATGCTGGCAGTGTAGATAAAGTCTTAGCCCAGCCGCACCACGAATTAGACTCAAAAACGGTATGTCTGGTTACGTGTTCTTGTTCTGAACTGTGTGCAAATGTTTGTTATTCGCTGATCTTCACTTGGGGAAAACCCTCACATAGCCTACAGCCTGCCATATCATCTCCATTGCGCGGTTGCTCCGTGACATTATAGACTGTCATTCAGAAGGCAAAACGCACTTGACGCCACTAAGTAGCCTACGTGATTGCACGCTCCAATCCGCGTCTCATCCTAATATCTGTCAGGAGTTTAACCTTTTCCTTTGTCAGATCTGCCCACAGTAGCGGTTGTACTAGCGCATGGGCTGATTTATAGACCATTCTAACACAGCTGTTTACAACTGTTGAACACTTCAGCCATTAAATCACATATTAAATATTTAGTCTACAATTTATTTGGGTAGACTACCTTAACTATTGACAGTGAAAATTAATATACAATTTCGTTGAAGTTTTTATTAACCAAATGGAGGCTACTTGAAAGTAATTCACGGGCACTCTATTATTGATAATTGACTACTCTGTGTCAGAGTACAGCAGTTTGCTGTGAAATCTGTTTGGTTGCCTGCTGTCTCTGTCTCAGCCTCACCCCACCCCCTTTCTCCTTGTCTCTGCCTGTGTGTGTGCGTCTGTGTCCTGAATATTCTGAATCATACATCTTGTTCATTATCAACGTACATGTATTGCTGTATAAATGTCTGGAAGGTGCCACTATTCACAATGTAAAGTTTGCTTAAAGCTACCTATTTGATAGATTTTAGGGAATCTGTGCACATCCACAGGTGGTGTGGATGCATGTATATTCTGATTTTAGTGCTTAAAGAGTAGGTGTGTAGGACATAATTCCTGCTTCATTTTATAGGTTGATTTGATATTGCCGTTCCTCTACCCAGGTCTTATCTGATGTGATATTCACTGTTTCAGTTTAGAATGTGTGTGTGGATCATTTAAAAATATTTTGCAACCTGTTTAAAAATGCATTGGGAAGGATGAATGTTGGTTCTGGGAATCTCAGAATGTGCCAATTTTAACAGTGCTTTAGTAGTAATATGTAAACACATACACACATGCACACTTGCCGTAATTGTTTATGTGATTGATAAATTGCTTGCATGGAAATAAAACAAAACTTATCTGAAACCATGCTTAAAGTTTTTTTACATGTGTCTAATGTTTTTAGTTAGAGTCTTCAATTTAAAATAAATGACTTTTGTGTAGCTGTCTGTTGCTGCTTTAGTCTTATCTTAAAGAACACGTTCATAACTTGAGGTCCTTTTCTAGAACTTTAAAAATTAGATGCAGCTACAGGACAATCTTACTTTCAGTGTACCCGTGCATGGCAAAAATACCAAACTGGTGCACGTGGCATGTTCCTTGATCCTTTTGCAGTATTTGAAAACGACAGTTCTGCTAACAATGCATTCAAGAGAATCAGAGGATCCGTATAAATACCACATCATTCAATATTATGTACTTTTTGGAGATCTGTTTGTCTCTGTGAAGGAAGCATTCAGCAAGCCACTGTAAGCAGTCTGTGCGCCTATAAGAACATTCCTGAACCTAAGCAGGTTTTTTGTTACCCCCTTTAGTTAGATATGGTAACACTCAGTTTTGCCTTTTGAGGTCAGACATATTTAGGAATAGGCCACAGTTTTCAGTGTAGTGGAGGGCTATCACATTATAGTAACTCAAATGGCAATTAACAATATGTTTTAATGCAATATGTGTTATACATTCAAATGTTTTATTATGAAAGTGAATAATAAACTGATTAGTACAGAACTGTGAAAAAACCCGGCATAGCAGTACTATAGTTTATGATGGCCCCTCCATGTAGTCCTGTGCTAGTTTTAGAGACTTTTCTGTTGGACTAGTGGTATTCAGACAAGCAGTTTAATGTTTTGTTCACCTGATTATTGAAAGAGGTTTCATATAGTAAAATGAGTTTTACCAGACATGTTTTATTATAAGGTTTGTAGAGATTCCCAATGTAATGCTATCTTTCTGAATTGTTGATTGTCTGCAATGACAGGAGAGCGTCAGTCTAATTTATTTAAATGCTTCATGCAGAGATGAAAATCACCGTCTTCATGACAGTCTTGTTTTTAGATTTTTATTAACTGCAAAGTGTAGGGGTTTCAGCAGTGAACTGGGGGATTAAATTATTACATTTCTCATGTAGATGTGTTATACATATTGTATTATATATAAAATGTGAAATAAGAAGACAAATACATCTGAGTCTGTTCAGACTTGTTAAAGCTGTGCAGTTTGTACCTCAGATGATAAAACTGGGCCATGCAAATTTCACAAGGGCCACACATGCAAAACCCTCATAAAATTGGGTCAGTGTTTGACATAACATTATTTTTGAGCCATTAAAGTAGAGGAGTTGGGTAAAAAATGAGAAAATACGTATAAATCAAACAGCAATAGCCAGGGGAGGACGGCAGCTTGTAGAGGCTGCTCGTAACTCAGGGATTATTTATCCGGCGGATTGTGATGTTATACGCGGTGTTTAAGTTGCACTTGAATGGCTTGCATTGAAGCGTGGCCTCGCTGGTCGAGGTGAGATCGGGATCCGGTACTTGAGTGAGTGGAGGCTGTGCATCAGCCCAGTGTTGCCCATGTGACAGACGCTGCTCAGCCCTGGAGCTGGCCAGAGCTGTGGATATGGAGCTGCTGCTCACATATGTTGATCCACTTTGTCATAGTACTCTTATTTATCACCTCCCTGCATTAGATGCAGCACAGACCACCATCTCTTTCCTTTCTATTGTGATGTGTTCATCCTTGTGTTTGGTGTGTGTGTGTGTGTGTGTTTGTTAAACAAGCACACAATCTCCCCTACTATCCTTCCCTCCCATATCCTCTTTCTCTTTCTTTAATCCCAAAATAAAGTATTATATTTTATTCACATAATATTTTTCCACAATTTTCCTTCTCCTTACCTGAAGGGTTCAGTCTTTCAATAAAAGGTATAGTTGTAACCATTAAGGGTTATTTGTGTCCAGGGAGAAGGTTGTTTTTACAGAGACGTCTTTGACTGTTAGTTTTGTCAGGTGACATGTTGTGTGAATTCATAAACGAGTTGTGTAAAGGCTCTTAAAAGGCTCATTCAATATTACTCTCTGAGATCCATGCCTATCTCCTGCTTTTTTGTATTTAGTATTGGTCTGTTACAACCCAGAGTAGACAGGAAATTAAGATATGGGGAGTGGGCTCGAGAAATGACCCCAGGCTGGACTCGAACCTGGGTGGACACTAGACCTGTATTTGTGTGTGTATAGGGAAAGGGGAGATGCTGATGTGTTAAAATAAGAGTAACTATAAATCGAGGGCTTTCCTCTTGCATGTGCACTGCAGAGCTGTGATAATTCCAAGTGATGCAGAAGCAGGTGTACATGGCTGTGTGTATGTGTGTGTAAGTGAGCAAGCGTGAGTGAGAGAATTTCAGGAGAGAACTTATTTTACTTTTGAATGCTGTTGCTTGATCCTTCAAACACAAAGACACAGTGCAAAAAAGGCAGCCAGTTGTTGACTCTGCATGTCGAGGACACTTCTGTCTGAATAAGAGGATGGTAGGGTGGCACATCTATATTTTCCTTTTTAATCTTCCTCCTTCGCAATAAAGCAGTTACTGCATATTGAATATTCCATTCTAACCAACCTAATTTGGGAACCTCTTTTTTTTCTGTCTCAAGGCCTGTCTATTTTTGTCTGTGGTGTGCTAGTCATTGTTCCACTCTGTCCATTTCCCCATTCTGTTTTGGAAGACGACCTCTGGATATTCATATGTGGCGCAGTCATCCGCGAATAGGCTTCTACCTTTTAGTAATTTTGCGCTGATGATCAAAAGAAAAGGAGTGAAAGGAGTGAAAGGAAAAAAAGATGTCTGTGAGGAGCGAGAGCGTTTGCTGTTTGCTCAGTGTTGAATACATAATTGCTACTGGCTGTGTTTCTGGTGACCTGTGGGTTACAGGCTCCTCTCATGCAAAAGAGAGAGACAGGGTAATCTTACTCTAAGTCTAAACATGAAGAAGGTGTTTTGTGCCCGCAGACGTACATACAAATGCATAATTGATTGTTTCTCTTAAAATTAAGTCAATTTAGCACTAATAATGACTTCAATGACATGAATTTATTGGTCTTTTCACATTTTCATTCTTAAAAAAAAACAAAACACATTTAGCATTTTTTGTTGAACTAAATTAACATGCTATTACTAAAACAATTTAGTTGACAGCTCTACTGTTATTTGTTTATCTCTGCTTACTCCATCAGCCGTGTGACACCCCAATAACTGCTTCTTTGTAGTTGTCTAATGCATTTTATTAATTGTAGGGTAAGGTCATATGATATAATGTATTTGAATTGCCATGGCATCACACATCCTTAAAAACAATGCACACTTACAAGAACATTCTCCTGAATGAGAACACAGTACAATCCTTATTTTTGATATTTGTGTAGGTCTATTTAATACAGTGTTGGTTTGAAATGCTTTATTTGGGGAATAGTGCTTTATTTTGCCTTAAGATCTTAGAGTCACACGTAATTGTGGTAATCCCTCAAGGGAAAGACAGATTGTTGACATATTGAACCGATGTCCTCCTTCAATACTAAGTCCATGTGTACACATCCAAGGATATACCTTCCCTTGTTGACATTGTGAGTTCCTCTGTGAGTCCAGCCTGTATCGTACACATTCTAATCTGAGTTATGTGTTGCGTTCTTGCATTAATATCAAAATTCTTTCTCTCTTTTCTGTTTTGTTCACTTCTACTGTCAGATCGACCCTAAAGTTGCCTTCCCTAGACGTGCTCAACCCAAGGTAAGAAAGAAATACCAGCTTTTATAAAAAAAACAAAAAAACAAAAACCCAGCAACAAATAAATGTTGAATAAATGTGCTTCCTGCTTATACAACGCTGTGTGAAATGAATAAGAGGCAAAAGGTTAGGTGTTGTGATGCAAATCTGCATACCACTGTTACTGGATGATGTGAAGGTGCTTGCATTATGGGTAGAGGCTTTGTTTGGTCACGGCGTATTTGGGACATATTGCTTACATGTTTGTCAAGAGCCAGAGTTTGTAAAGGACGATCAGCAAAACTGTTTCTCTGTCTGTAGTCAGATTATATTGAATTTATTCAAAGGAAATTGGACAGTTTTATTTTTTAGTTTCTTTACGTTGCAGTTTTTAGTCCAAACAAACCCAAAGATCAAATGTGGAATTTTCCCAACTTGGGAGCACAAAGGGAGTATTGTTGCCTGGCAGTTTCAGATGAAAAAATGCCAGTGGAAAAGCTTTCAAAGCCAAAGCACATGCAGTTCTTAAGGGTTACTATTTGATTGAGAAACAGCACCAGTGTGTGTGTGTGTCTCTCTCTGTGTGTGTGTGTACGCGCACGCATAGTGTGTGTCATTGACTGTGTAGAAGAGTATTCTTTGTTCATTATGGACCACTTTTTATTCTCTCTTTCTAAAATGTTCTTCGTCTTCCAGTTTAAAGTTTAAGTTCTCTTAGCTACTCCAATAAGCAATGATTTGAGGTTCAGTTATGGAACTTCACCCACCCTTTGCTAATGGGATGTCCTTCAGTGTGTCTTTTGGGATTGGGAGTGTCTACATCATCATAATGTATTTTATGATATTAGAAAGGAAAGGAAGGAGAAAGCAAAGCCATTAGTTTCCAGCCACATCAAAGCTGTTTCCTACACTTAACTTCCTCCAGTTTCTACCTCCAAACTATGGTGTCTGCCTTATGGATAGCGCAACCGTCCTTTTCTGATGTGCTGTAGTTCTTATAACACGTTTGTGACACTACTGTTATTTAACTCTTGCACAAAACATCAAATAGTATCTGCCTTGTTGAAGTGAACAAAATTGTGATCATGTGCTCATGGATTGTTGCTAAAAGATACGACGCAAAGTAGGCCACCCTCACAGCCTCAGGCACTCGCAGTTTTGTCTGTAGTCATATTAGCATAGAGGTTTTTGAATGAAATAAGCGTAAGAGGTTTTGATTGACTAGTTTGTGCAGGAATGTACTAGAATTTGAGTGTTAAAATAGACATTGGTTTACCTTTGTCTCCTGTGCTTTAAGGGCAAGCTCATTAGTGAGGACATTGGTTTGTATTTGTTTTAGCTCAAGGAAGGGGAGCCTGGCTGTCCAAGGACCTTAAAGCAATAGGATTAAAGTGGCTGGATTAGCATTGCGACCTTTTATTTTTTACTCATGTGAAATTGAATTGAGGATTCAATATATATCGGGTGACAGCGTGACTGAAATCTTTAGGCCATACTGTTCTCGTTTGAGTCTTGTTAGCTAAGCCCTGGCATTGATCATTGCTTTGTCTCTCCGTGTCCAGCTCCTCTGTTGAGCTGGCCCTGTCTGAGTTATCTTTGAGGTGGTCGCCTCAGATTGGGCTGTCAGTGAAATAGCTGGCTTGTTCAAGTTACAGCATAGCAGACGGAGAGCTCCAACCTTTAAAGTTCGCAATGCATATTTGTAGTCTGTGTTTGTCAGTCTCTGTAACTGTTACTTTCTCTTCCTATTCTCTCTCTGTGCCTCTCTCTATCATTCAATAGGTTTGTCTCCCTGTTCTTGTTCATCTCTCACTCTCTTAATCTCTCTCCTCCTCTCTTTTATGTGCTCTTTCTTTATCTCTCTCTCTCTCTCCCTCTCGTTCTTGTAATTTCTCAAACCCACATCCTACCATGAGTGAGATATGAGGGCCTGTGGAAGGTGGACGGTGTCCACTGCACACTTGTCCTGCTAATTGAAATAAAGAACTTACCGGTCTCGTCCAGAGTAGGGAAATCAATGGAGGAGAAATGACGCACTTGAAAACGAACGAGCTCAACGCACATGCCAACAACACTGGTCCAAATCCAGGCCGCAGGGCCCGAGGCCTAATGCGTTTTTCTGGCTCAGGGTAGATCCAAGATGAATGGAGGCATTAATGGGGGCCCAGCTTCCAGCAGCAGCAGCAGCGGCGGCAGGCAGGCAGGCAGGCAGGCAGGCTGAGCACAGTCCCGATGGTGTTTCTCTTTTGTCTTAAGGAAACTAGGCCCATAATAAGTTTTATGCAAATGCATTAATATACCTTCACTTTTAATCATGCCACTTGATACTTGTGTGTGTATGAGGGAGGAAAAGGAAGACAACACAGCATCACCGGAGAGTGTACTGGCTAACCTAGGAAAAAAACACACTGAGGAAATGATGAAAAAAGGGGAAAAAAGAACGCAGCCAGCCTGTTTTTATGCCTCCCCCCTCTACAAGCAGGAGAGATGACAGTAGCTGAGTTTGGGGTTTATTGTTTTTGAGACATAATAAACATTTTGCTTCTTTTCTCTCTTTGTTCTAACCAAACTTGAGATTGCTTTTCTCGGACTGCTCCCCGTTGTTCACGCTGGAGTTGTTTCACACCCCGTCCCCATAGCTGTAGTGGTGGTGCGTGTCTCGACATGATTATAATTGATGCCACGAGTGTGGCCACCCTACGTTAGAGTGCGCCCACGCGTGCGCCACGCAGAGGGAAGATGGCATGGAGCTTGTTACTGGCTCTCTGAGAAAGCGGTTGTCCTCGCTATTGTTGGAAGCATGTTAAACGACGTGGACTCCAAACTCATGGGGACTGTGATGTGATGACGTGATCAGTCTGTCTCATGATGCACCTGGTCATGCATGGAGGGAACAGATCATTTTGGGATTTGCTGAGCTGGAAATGGGTTTGATAGGAATTAACGTTTGGCCTACTTAATTCGTTTGGTTATGTGTTTGTTATCAAAACTACATTAGCGTTATTAGTGTTTAGTTTGTTATTAGTGGTGTACTGAATTGTGATTGTGCGGCGTTTCAAGTGTTGCGTGATATCACAACCAGGATCCCAAGGGTTGGAATTTATTGACTTCATCAGCACACTTGAGAGGTAGTTTAGTTTTCCAGTTTAGTAGTCGAATGCAAAACCATTCCGTGGGGAGATTTCAATTTGCATTTTATTGCATTTCAATTTGCTTTGAGTCACCTAACAGATTAGCCTGAACCTAACCCCCAACCAACTCTTATTGGTTTTACATATCTTATCAATAAACACAGACGGCACTCTTTCCATTGCTTTGGTCTTAATCTGGATGACAGACCATCTAATTGATAACCTTTGAGAGTGTAGCAGACTGGTGCTTTACTTTACTGTTCTGTTATGCCAGGCACCTGTCTGAATTGGCAGATGTCTCCCTCTCTGTTGGTTCTTTAAGGCCACTTACTCTATATGTAAAACAAGTTTCATCACCTGAATCTATTTAAATAAAGTGAATGTGAATTGGATGGTTTTTAAACAAGTGCCAATATCATCTTCACACCCTGTAGTTTTGTATTAGAAGATGGAGGGCTAAAACTACTGGCTGACATTTTTGCCGAATAATATCTTTGAATGCTGTGTGAGAAACCATGAATAATTGTAATGGCTGATGTTATCGAGCCTCATGGAGCGTCCAGCTGTGTTGTCTGATTTCCTTCCTTAAAGGAGAAGTGTCTAACCCAGTGGAACCTAATGAGAGCCCTCAGCTTTCCTCTGCCTCTGTGCAAGCTAACCTGAGATGTTTTTTGGCATCCCCTGCCACAAAACCTGTCAAAACAATGCTTCTGTTGGGTGCCTCCCCCCCCCCCCCCCCCCCCCCTCCTCACACCCATGCGCATCCACCAACACTCTTGTACACCCTTCATCTTGTAGTGCGACTGTCAGTGTCAGCCAGGTTGATATATTGGTGTGTGTGTGAGAGAAAGTCTGTGTGTTTGTTTGTGTTGTGTGCGCATATGTGTTTGTGGGGTGAGTTTGCCCTTGTACACTCTTATCCATTTAATTTTCTTTCTCTCTACTTTCCGTTCACACTCATGTTCTGGTGCTATATTTTGGGGTGGGTTTTTGTTTTGGGGAGGGAGGGGAAATATTTACACCTTGTACTCTGAGAAACTGTGAAACTGTTAGGCCTCACGGCACACAGCACAGAAGAGGAATGTGTGAAAAATTCCAGCCAAGTTTGGGGAAAAGATTGAGAAGTGAATATTCTATTTTATTACAAGCAGTGGGGTCCAAAGTGGCCATTTTGGTTAGTGGTGCTGTCACAGTAAATTGGTTCCTGCCAGGAAAAAAGTTCTGGATGATGTAGAAATACAGTTCCAATCAGCTGTTTGTACTTATGGTCTGCACTCGTGATAGTAAAGAATTTCAAGCCTATTAAGCTAGTTATCGCAGTAAGAAAACAATACAATATTATGATAGAACATAGGTTATAAGCTCTGTAAAAAAAAAACATGGTCTTTACAGACACGTAGGCTATAGATTAGACGTTTCAAAACTCAGACTCTATGTGAACAACATTTCCAAATGAAAGACACAGTTAAAATAAAATGTCTCCTCATCCTAGTTGCAGTTCCTTTCCTGCCAGTGGCTCTCTTCAGGATCTGGGTCCTCTATTAATCTAATCCTACAATTTAAAAAATGGAATTGGATTAATAGAAACAATTGCAAAGTCAAATATCTGCTCTACACACCATTTGTCTGTGGGTGGTACAAACGTCTGTCATTCAAGCTGTCATTCATCTTAGTTAGAAAGCAATACAGGAACTTGTTTTAAAAAAGCTATACTCTATAAAGCAGATTACTTAAACACCACCAGTAAAATGTGTTGACTACAGGAACACTTCACCTTCTTCCAAATTCCATAGCCCTGAAACCATCAGTCAGGAAGATGCCCATCATTGACTACAACATAATGTTGGGTTAGATCATTTGTTGAGAATTAAAACAAACTGTTCACTTACTGTCATGATTTACAGTACAATCTGCAGAGGTCCGCACTGCTTTTTCCTGCCTAATGGGTCTGGCCTTCCCCCACCTGGTAACAACAATCAGTGGCAGTTAATTAGGTATCGGTTTTCATTCTGTGATTTCATGAACAGTCTGAAGAGGTCAACACCTTCAAAGAGATGTTCAACAATCGACCATTAGGGGGGAAAAACAAAAAAAATAAAATAATTTACTGCTCTAAACCATCAGTCAGGTCTCTGGTAATTCCACGTGAAGTATAGTCTTACTGATCATGTACCATGGCTCTCCTGTTTTTATCGGCTTCATCTCTGGTGGCTCCGTCTTCACCTTCTAGAACCTCTGGCATGTTTCACAGGTGCTGACCTTCAACGCAAATTAACAGAGTCAAATATTAACAGCAAACCACAGCAGACCATCAGTAAATCGAAACTGCCGTGGTTGTGCTTGTCATTAAGAAATTGCAATTAGTCCGAATTAAACTGATATTAATTCACCCACCCAGTCGTCAACATCATCAGTGATGCCAGTTCAGTAGAGTGACAGTGTCAGTAGAGCCTATGATTGATTTTCTTCATCATCCTGTCCGCGCCGAAATGGCCAGTATGGACCTCCTTGAGGACGGCTGCATTCTGCCCCTCAGAGAATACAACTCTCCTCAGAACAGACCATCTGCCCCCCTCTAGAACATGGTGTTGCCTGAACACGGAGAAAATGAGAAAATGTTCATCTCTAGTTCTCCAGCAAAAAAAATATCTAGATGTACGAGATGCATAAGAGGTAAACTATCGAAAATGTCCTAATAATGATAATTCGACTCATTGTGAAAGTAGATCTTAACGATATACTTGTTTTGCGTGACAAATAGCCATTTCCAGAGGATTAACGCTGACTGTTTTGAATGCTAAGTTAGCTAACGTTAGGTGAATTGATTTACTTAATTGATTGGTTAACTTTAGCTTTCTGAGGTTATCTAACAAAGCTGGCTAGCTAGCCCGCAAACAATAACTTACCTAAACCTAAAAGGGATCACTTGCTAACTTTTGTCCCCTAATGTTAAGATATCTGTAGCTAACTAGCTAACGTTAATCTACAGGCACTCCAAACCAGTAATAACATCGCTAATTAATATTACTAATAAATAGCCTTAAAACAAATGTTGGGAAAACTGTAAATAGCCTGTGGTGGTAGAAAGTCCAAGTCGTGCTCTGGTTGCTCTGAGGTGAAATGACGCAGTGAAACTTGATGAACTTCATTTTAATCGTGAGTGCTCACCAGATAGCAATGACTCTGAACAGCTGATTGGAACTATAGTGTTAAGTCATCCGGAACTTTTTTCCCGACCGGAACAAATGTACTGTGACAGAGCCTGCCCAGTGCCAGACACACACACACACACACACACACCCACACCCACACACACACACACACACACACACACACACACACACACACACACACACACACCCACAGACACACACACACACACACACACACACACACACACACACACACACACACACACACACACACACACACACACACACACACGCCATACAAGGGCTTCAGCTCAGCATGGCATTTACTCAGCAAAGCTCTTTCATACACCTCTGTTTTTTTTTCCTTCGAATATTCAAACCTAATCCATTTTTTCGTCAGTGTGTGAGTTTGGTGAGAAAGACATTTCTTTATATAGGGGCCTGGGTTTGATATCCACTGAAATGTGTTTCATGTTCTGCCGGAGCTTGATGCAAACGTTGCATATGATCTGTAGTAGCTTCTGGGGATGAAAGGCTGCATATAAAGGACAACAGCACGGGGAGGCTGTACACCTTCAATCTGAAGACATGAAAAACCCTTTTGCCTTCATCCCCACCACTCCCCCTGTCTCTGTCTTTTCCTCTCACCTTGTTTCTTTGTAGATCTTTTCTCTCTGGCTCGGGCTTCTTTTAAGCTATCCAGATGGTCTGGCTTCTGTTCTTGTGGATTTTTGGAGGTGATAGATTCAGCCAATCATTTTTATAGTCTGCTTTTTTTCCCATTATTTTCATTCTGTTTTGTTTTCCTGATGCCTTATACTGTACTTTAAAGAGCGTTTGGGAATGGAGGTCCTGCTGAAAGAGTTTGGATTGCTAAGCAGAGGGGGGGGTCTGGTGTGATGGGGGTCATGTGACGGCATCTCGTGGCCTGCCTTTGCTCGGTCCGCCGGTACTGTAAACAGTGGAAATAGGCTTCCATTCAAGTCAGTCAGGTTGTGTATGTGCATTGTGTCCACGTGCATTGTGTGATATACATTTCTGAATGCTGTTATGCATGTGGTCTGGTATGTATTTGGTCATGATGTTTAAATAAGTGGCAGGAAGTTGTGGCTGGAGGAAACAAACTGTCTTGCCCGGCCTTAAACTTCATAAACAAAACGATCCATTTTCACTCAGTTTTCAACTCACCTTTATCGATGTTTTACTCTGTGTCATTGATCCTTGGCTGATTTGGTCTAGTCATCTGGTTATCAATTCTCTATGATTACTAACACGGTGGAGTTTGTTCATTCCGCAGTCAATCACTCTTTTGATTGAAAATGACAACAAATAGGTGGAATCGTAGGATAGAACGGACTCTGTGTTCTTCTATGGTCATGGATGCACAATTTCCCAGTGCCTTGAGCAGGCGCATAGCATAACATGGTCCATCAAAGTATAGAGATGTTCATTCAGAATCATGCGTCTGATTTTGTGAGAACTCTATCTCTCCTTCTCTGCCGGACTCTCTCACAGAGTATTCTTGATGAGTTGAAGAGCAAACACTGGAGGGAAATGTTAGTGGTTCTTTCCTTAGAACTTTGTAGACCTGTTTAGGCTTTTGCCTGTCAAAACTTTGCAAGAAAACAAGTTAGTGCCGTTGTGTATTACTTTGTGACAAACAGTTTTGGGAGCATCCTTTTTTTCCCTTGTTTTTTGAAGGATTTGGGTTTTGTGTGTGTGTGTGTGTGTTCGTGCAGTTTCTCAGTGGCTGGATGACAGTTAATTGTGTGTGGTAAGATATAGTGTGTGTTTGTGTTTCGTTTTTGTTGTTTCTCTACATTGTGTAGGTGTGTGATTTTTTCTGCCCTCTGTATGTGTGTGTGTGTTTATTGTTTTTCACTGACTGTCTGGCTGGCTCGATGGCTGCCAGACCTGCCAAACTGTGTGTGTGTCTGTGTGTGTGTCTGTGTGTGTGTGTGTGTGTGTGCGCCAGGGTGTAAGTAAGTAAGTAATTAAGACCTTATTTATATAGCACATTTCGTACAAGAGTTGCAATTTAAAGTGCTTGGGAGGGTGGGAAATTTACATCATTTTTCTGGGGCAATTCTTGCCCCCACTTACTGAAATCCAGGGGCATTTAACAAAAATTGTGCACTTTAAGAAACTTGTGAAATAACATTTAAAGCAACAATATGGAGTTCTGTTCCCAAACTAGTAAGCTAACTTCCTAAAAGGCATGCAAAAGCCTTGCAAACGCCATTGATAGAAGCTTGCCAACACACTTACTGGTGTTTTTTGGCAGTTTAGCTGGCAATGTTATGCGTGTAAAAGCTTTCCTTCCATTTTTGCAGGGTGTACCAGCCCGTTACACAGAACTATAGGGCATATTCAGGATGGCTAGTAGTGGGGAAGACAAAGGTGTTTATCTGGCCTTCACATGACCATATGCTATCAAAATGAATTTGAGGATGGTACCTAAACTAGTTGCCTATAAAACCATATCCCAAAAAGTGTCAAATTGTTGCATAGTGTTACTTTAACCTTTGTTCAAAATGATAAACACACTTATTTAGGCTTACAGTATGTGAGCAATTGTCATCAAATGGCAATGATAAGACTATTAGGCAGTAGCCTACAAATCTAAATGTTTTTTTTAGATTTTTTGGAACAAAAACCAAACAGAAAACACATCAATTAAACAATCATATTCAATTTTATTCTTATTTCTTTGTGGTTATTTATTGCTACTATAACATTCTTTTAAACAACTATAAACAATCGTATTTCTTTCTTTTTTATAATAATAATTTATTATATTTATGGATTTTTGTGTCAACTTTACTCATGTTGTAGCCTACCTACCATAGTAGGCCTACAGGAAATACAGATGGGACTAGTTAGCTAGCTTGCAAGCATGCATTTGTAGCTAACGCACTATCAGAGCTATCTAACGTTAGCTAACTAACATTGAACTAGCTAAACCGAATTTAATAATTTCTAAAATTATTATTACTAGTTATCATTCACCATAGGCGATTGCTTGTTTCCTGGCGCCTTGTGACGAAAGGCCATGTATTTCTGTATGTTTTCGCTACCCTTGATGAAGTCAGAAGAAGAATTTGCCTGTGCTGGATTGACAACGAATTTTTTTTAGCCTTTTTCTCGTCATCGTCATACTCCACCCCAAGCCAATATAGCTTCCATTTTTCAACGGTGGCTGGGTGTGTGAATTTGCTCTTTAGAACCTGAGACTGTGACAGTCTGTGTTTGCTGATCCTCGTTCCTCCTCACTCTCGCATTCACAGATCTGGTTAAGAAGCGCTCCAAATAGTTTTTGTTAGAACGTTCGGTTCTTCACGCAACAATCAGTTAAGACGAAAATCTAAACATTTTATTGCAACTGGACCAGGTCATATATAGGCTACGATGCTTTTGACAAGTTCGTTAAATTATTATTACAGAAAATTATGGGGGCATTTTTTGCCCCTCTCCTAGTAATTTTAGGGGCAAAAGAATATTTCCTTGGGGCAGTTTTGCCCTTTGCCCTTGTGTATTTCCGACGCTGGTGTGCGCGTGTGTGTGTGCGTGTGCGTGTGCGTGTGCGTGTGCGCGTGTATGAGGGAGCAGACTGCCGATCCTGAGCCCTGCTCTATCAGGCCCACTCGCTTGTCTTTGATGCTTCTGCTGCTCTACACGTCATTCTCACGGATGGCTGCAGTAGCTGGGAGCATCTGTGTTTGTGTGTGCGTGTGCGTGTGCCTGTGAGAGAAAGAGAAAGAGAGAACGTGTGCACAAATGGACACGTGTTTATTAGAACTGCATGGATGTCCTTGACAGTGTTTTTGTATCTTCTTCATTCTGTCTGTCCTTGGTGACTGGTATTGTGTGTGTGTGTGTGTGTGTGTGTGTGTGTGTGTGTGTGTGTGTGTGTGTGTGTGTGTGTGTGTGTGTGTGTGTGTGTGTGTGTGTGTGTGTGTGTGTGTGTGTGTGTGTGAAGATGGGTGTTTGGTATTCCTTACGTTTGCGTTTGGTGCACCATTTCGTCATTAAAGTCCCAGGATCTATTCCCTTTCTAAACACAAGCTATGTTGAGAGAGTGCTTGAAGACTCTTCCAGAATGATGCCGCTCTAAGTTGCTTGTAGTTGACATTTCTCATGTATTGCTATCAATTGCTTAAAAGGGAGTTAAAGCTGTTCAAAGCTGGGTCAAGCAAGAGCCCTCAGACTCTGACAGTGATGTTGTGTCTTGCATCTATCTGTAAATTGAGCTGCTGTGTGTGTGTGTGTGTGTGTGTGTGTGTGTGTGTGTGTGTGTGTGTGTGTGTGTGTGTGTGTGTGTGTGTGTGTGTGTGTGTGTGTGTGTGTGTGTGTGTGTGTGTAAGAGAGAGAGTGTGAGAGAGAGAGTGTGAGTGAGGGCTGGAGGGCTGTCTAACCTTGGTCCTCACTTGTGTATTTTCTTTTACAGTATCTGTGGGTCAGAACGATCGTGTGTCTGACCAATCATTTCTGTGCCTTGATGCATTGACTGTTCTTCTCACTGCTGCAGAAGGTTGTGCGGATGTGTGTGTGTGTGTGTGTGTGTGTGTGTGTGTGTGTGTGTGTGTGTGTGTGTGTGTGTGTGTGTGTGTGTGTGTGTGTGTGTGTGTGTGTGTGTGTGTGTGTGTGTGTGTGTGTGTGTGTGTGGATGTGGGCAGCACTCATTTGCACAGCACTGAGACACTATTTTGCCTCCCTCTCCCTCTCTCTCTCTCTCTCTCTCTCTCTCTCTCTCTCTTTCTCTCTCTCTCTCTCTCTGTCTGGATTTCAGTCCTGCGTTCTCCTTGCACTGCCCTCCTTTAGAAGCCTGGGGTGTTCCTCTTTGTGTTGCTTTAGCTCTGTCTCCTGAAGGCCTCTTTCTCTGTGTCAGTTTCTCTCTCCCTATTCAACTGCTCCACTGTGAGTTTACACAGCATTTACCTCGTCTACTTCTCTCTTTCTCTCTCTCTCTCTCTATCTTTCTCTCTCTGCAGTCTTCTAATGTTTTGAGGGCTGTGTGTGCGTGTGAAGGGGGTGGGGGTGGGTGTTAGAATATTGTTCACCAGGCACGTGTATATATGTGCATTTTTATGGTGATACTTGTGGATAATTGGATGCACTTATGCTGGATGCATGTATATATTGTTTATGTGATTATAGGTGTAGGTGTATGCCGTTTAAAGTCAGGTCTCTGCATTCTCATTGGCTCATAGGGTTACTCTTGGTGGACAGCCCCTCTTACAGAGACTGCCTCCCAACTATTTCTTGCCCTCCCTCATTCTCACTCTTTCTCTGTCACACACACTCTCCCTCTCACACTCACTCACTCACCCGCTCGCTCCAGCTTCTCTTCTACAGCATGATAAATCTGATGCTAAATTTAGCGGCAGTTTTTCTCTTGCAGCGAGAGATTACTGGCACAGAGAGGGAGAGGGAAAGGGAGAGGGAGGGAGAGAAAGAGCGAGCAAGAGAGAGAGTGACAGAGAGAGGGAGAGGGAGAGGGAGAGGGAGAGGGAGAGGGAGAGGAAGAGTGGCATGCTTTCTCTCCCCAACAGAACTATTCGGCAGCAGGCGGAGAGTGGGGGTCTTCTCCTGCTTTACTTTCCTTGACAGTTCAAAGGCTGCCTTTTTGTTTGATTGAGTGTATATTTTATGTTTGTTTGTTTGACTTCACGGTGTTAAGACATTTGATCTCTGTATGCCCAACCTCTCCTCAGCTGTAACAATGTTACATGTTGAAATATCGGGATATTGAAATTCCAGGTCCTGGTAGGTCTGTTAAAAATAAATAAAAAATAGGCCTGAGACCTCCGATTCATTCTGCAGAGTATTTCTGAAGGCTGTTTATTGCAGTGCGAAGAGGAGCACAGTGAGTGCTTCTTAACTAAACATTTTTCTTTGACCTTCACTTTGACACCACTCATGTTTTAAGTCAAATGACCTCAGTAGTATGTGACCATGGACATGACAGAGTTCCAGCAAACCCAAGTGGAGAGTGTTGAACAGTTTTTTTCTCTTCCTCCTCTTCCTCCTCCCCCTCCCCCTCTCTTCCTCCTCTCCCTACTTTTCCTCCCCCGTCTACCTCCTCTCCCTTTCTATTAAGATTGTGTTTGTCATTGTTGATCCAGTCAGGGGCGTAATGGTGAACTCACACTGAGCTCTCTGAAGCCAGCTGTACACCCTGCTGCGATGTGATTTCATTCCCCACTCGGCTGTATTGCATTGCCTTCTCTAAAAAGAAAAACACCTTAAGAAAGCACATATAGATGCCAGCCTTGATTTGCTGCCTGGTGTCATTGTGATATGAAGAAGCAGCCACTTTGAGAGAACACCATTTTTTTTATTTCGATCAGAGACCATTTGAGATTTACTTACTCTTTGCATTCTTGTCAATGTAAAATTCCGTCCCGATCGATACCAGTCAGATCTGTCTTTTCTGTTGATGATGAGAAGCTGATAGGGGAGCTACCGTGACCTGCTGCAGAGCGGTGCAGTGCTAAGAGCTCTCCACCTGTGGGGAAAGAGACTTGGCGAGGGCCCCTCTCGCCCATAGGGAACCGTATCCGTGGGTGACGCGGCTCAGGTAATTCAGAGCCGGCCCCCTAAACTGGTCCCTGGTGACGGGTGGATTCAAGCCCAGAGAACAACAAGGCTCACATAGAGACGCCGCTGTAGCCTGTGCTGGGGCTGTTAGGGGAGGCTCAAAATGCTTCCTGGTTTCCAGTTTTACTCCCGACAGTGTGTCAAGGCACGGCGCTTTGATGTTTCTTGTTCAAGAAAAGAGACAAATATATGTGTTTGACATTCGTCTCTCGCGAGCTTGCGTTACATGTAAACCCACCCCCCCCCCCCCCCCCCCCCCCTCCAAGAGCGTATCCACTTGTCAGAGCAAACCTACTTGACAGCCCTAGTGACAAGCTCACAAGGCTGCTTCTTGAGACTTGTGATGTCATGCTTGTTGTTTCCATGACATGTCCTTGCCAATGTGTATGTGTCTCCTAAGTACCGGCACAAGACACTTCACATTTTATCCTCTCTGCTATTGAATGAATGGCTGACGCCTTTCAACATTCAAAAATTCAGAGCCTGCAGTGTTGTTTCTTTTGTTTTGTTTGGGTTGGTGGAGAGCTTCTCAGACCTGGCAGTGTTCCCCTGTAATCACCCTGTGCCTGCCTTCCAAGCTGATGTTTCTGCCTGGATCATCCACTCCCTTCCCTGCTTTATGTCTCTCCTCCATCTGTCAGGTGCCTTGTAGTGGGCCGGCCCCTCTCCACTGTGTGCTCTCTATAGCACCTCGCCCTCCTCTATGGAGAATTTATGAGGGGCCATTAGGACTTCCCCCAGCACTGGAATTGCAAATGGTGCGGTGCTTTTATTTTTGGGTCTGTCACTGGCAGTGTGAGTGTGTGTGTGTGTGACAGTGTGTGTGACAGTGTGTGTGACAGTGTGTGTGTGTGTGTGTGTGTGAAGAGAGTGAGCTGAGGCGCTTGGTGTGATATTGATACAGCTCTCTCTTCTAGCGCGTGCACCAGCTGCTGCATGTTACTGCTGTATAGATGTGTAGGTGTATCGGTGTAAGCTTGGGCCTCCATCTGACCTTCGTAAGTTAGCTGGAGACCTGGTGTCTGTGCCCTGACTACTACCTGCTTGTACAAGGAAGAGCATTAAGCGGTTTGATAAAGGGCTGTAATTGTCAGTGCACCAATAAGGAAGCTGAGTACATGGAGGATGTAGGATTCTCTTCACCCCCCCTCCATTTTGTCTACTGTTTGTTTGCCACCAGTCCAGTGTGAGCTCTGATAGATATGGTTTAATGACGGTGCGGCCATACGTTTTCAGTGATCAATGGGAAGCCAAAGCTAAACATCGTTGTGCATTGACACCCTCAAATAGCACTGCTTGGGTCTGCCCGGTCATAATGGCGCTCTCTCATTAGGCTGACCTGAATGTTTGAAAGGTCTTGTTCATTTACGTTCTTCCTCAGCACTGTAGCTCTGATCAGTGGCAAAGCTGAGGCTAACCCAGAGTGACTCTTCATTAGGACGGCAGTCACAACTTTCCCCCTTCCCCCCGCGCCCTTTTTAACGACGGCGAAAAAAGGAAGCAATTACAGACGAGTCACAGGTGGCGTTTTATCCAAAGACAAACAAATCAAGAAACAAGAAAAAAAAAACCGGATGACTTGCATCGCGTTCAACACCTAGTCGGCCTATGAGGCGTAAAATGTCAACTCTCCCGTGGGTGGCAGAGGTTACGCTCCTGTGACCCCCGTTGCTATGTTACAACTCGCCGCTGCGACGGCGGTCTCAGAGTCGTGCACTACCCTGGTGTTCCCCACCTGTGGCCTCCTCACTGAGGGACAGGTGAGAGCTGTCATTACGGATGCTCTCAGGCTCACCGTTCTGGTCGCCACGGAGGAGAATGTAGGTCAAATAGCTTGCAGGTTTGTCTAGACGGGCCCCTTGGGGGCCGAGAAGATTTGTGTGAAAAGGCTTTCACTGTACATTGATTTGAGCGAGGAAACGTCAGGAGAAAGGGGACTCCTAATAAAAATGACTCCAACTCCTTTAATTAGACTATCCTGGCTGTTTATTGCCAGGATGGTTGCTTTGGGTTTCAGAATAATAACCCAGAGTTTCCTAACAGTCTGGGGCTTTCACCTATACAGACCGTAATCTGCAGATGCTATAATTCGTTGTGTTTGGATGCTTGCTTGTTATCGCTCATGTTTGCAAGACGAGTGTGAGAGGAAATTGTGTAAAGAACTACAAGCCCTAAAATGTTGCCCAAAAAGCTTTCAGCCTGTTATTAAATGGCCGCACTTCTCATAATAATCCCTGGTTGGCGTTGCTTGGGTTTGACTTGGTGCCCATAAAACCCAAGTGACAAAAAGCTCAAGGCGAATGGCCACCAACATGTGTTATCTGTGTGCGTGAGTGTGGACCGTACATTCCCAGGGCTCTTGGAACAGACGCTGTAGTGCAGCTCACGCTAGTTCCGTGGCATACCAGAACTCCGCCCCCCCCCCCCCCTTCTTTCACAGACACACGTCCATCCCAGCTGTGACCCTTGGTGACCGGACGCTCTTTCATGCAGGCTTGGAGCTCCTTTGGGAAAGGAGATGTGTTTTCACTCCAGGAAGAGATTGTTTGTTGATGGGTCACTGTAATTCGCCCCCCCGTCTTTGTTTCCACAGCTGTCATTGCAGAGGTTTGCGTGTTCTTCATTTGACCTTGGGCTGCCTGTTGCTATCAGTGTGTCCTCATGGAGGCACCATGGCAGGTGCTGGCCTACATGAGCATTTCATTGGTTACTGCAGTGTGTGTTTTTTTGTCTCTCTCAATTGAGGACAAAACTTTTCTCTGTGACTTTTGAGGCCGCTGCATACTTCTAATTTGCAGCCTCTTTTACTTTAAACGGTCAGAAAGCTGTTTACTGTATACGCTGCAGGGAAGCTTGCTTCAAGTTTTGTTTGTCCTTTGAGCAGAGTAGAAAATGGACGGACACTGTTTTTGTAAGTGTGTGTGTAGGTGGAAGGGAATTTGCCTTTCAAGTGGACTAACAACAATAAGCTCCCCAATAGGTCTGAACTGAAAAGTTCAATTAAGTTATTATTCCAATTAAACGCCCCCTCGGTCAAGTCTAAAAATGTAAAGGGTAATTCAGGGTTGATGATTCAATGCCTGCAGCTCTTATTCATGAGGTCTAGACACGCAACTGTGCTTTCCCCCCCGTTTCCTTAAGCAAAGGGATAAAATTTCAAAATATCAAAATATAGCCTCTTGCTAATCTAAGTTGCATGCCGAGGCACTGTAGCCCTCGCACAACGCTACACCTTTGTGTTCTTTGATTCGATTGTTCCCTATTGCTGTTTTTATGAGCGCCCTTCTACCCTTCATCAGACTTGGGAGTGAACGCCTGGTAGCTCC
Source organism: Sprattus sprattus (assembly GCF_963457725.1). Classification (NCBI taxonomy): domain Eukaryota; kingdom Metazoa; phylum Chordata; class Actinopteri; order Clupeiformes; family Clupeidae; genus Sprattus; species Sprattus sprattus. The sequence continues at coordinate 24,590,574 of NC_137928.1, read as the reverse complement.
GTGTAGAGGACACAGCCAGAGCACGAGCACAAATAAAACTGGCCTCAAAGGACGTCTGGCCGAAACGAGAACACTTTCAGGCCGCGTCGACGGCGTGCATTTATAGATATCAGCAATAAGGTGAAAGAACAACGAGGTGAAAATAAACACGGAGTAGTCACGGCTCAGCCTGTGGACCTTAAGCCCGGAGAAGCAGCTGTCCTGACTGGGGCTGCTTTTGAGTAATGCAGAAAAGATTAATAGCCAGAGGGGGAGGACAGTAAATTAAAGTTGATTTATGGCACATAATACACACCGCTGTGCAGCTCATAGAATTACACACTGGGACTTTAATTCTGCTCTGTCTATCAAAACAGGCAGCTGATGAATATTGGAACAGAAATTACACAAAGTAATTAACAATAAAAGAGTGCAGCTTTACAAACTATCTACCCATTAATTCAGGCCGTCTGGTGCTGGCGCTGTGGATGTGGATGGACTATGCAGTCAGAGCCACAGAAAAGAGAGGATGAAGGGGGAGGGATGAACTAAATCAAGATGGATGGGTTGAGGGTTTTTTCCCCTCTCCTTGCTGTTAGTGATTCACAAAACTCTCACGGTTTAGGTGTGCGCCGGCAGGCTCAGGCATCATTATATTGATTAAGTGTGCTTATTGATATGTATCAGTGAGGCTATTGATTCTCCTGGCAGCATATTGAATGATGTTTCTAAATAGAAAGCAGGAGCGAACCCCCTATTGTTCCTCGGTTCCCACACACAGCCTAGGCCTAGTTTAGTGCTAGTCTACTGCGTTTCCTCTCATGAATACACTAGAAGAGAAAAGTACAAACGTATTGCAGGAATGGGAGCGTTATAAGAACTCTGCTCAGAGCACTCTGGGATACAGTATTTGATGATCTGTATTATATCAGATAGCAGAAGATGCTAACAATCAATCCTAGTGCCGAGTTTTCTATTTTTTAAAGTGTACATTGAGCCTGTGAATCATTTTTAAGGACAATGAAAGTTGCTTTAATGTGTGGCACATAGAAGCTCGTAATCAAATCATTGAGTTATTTTTTTATTATTTGTTAGTGTTTTGAAAGATTTCAAAATGTAAAACAAGCTAAACGCCTCCTTCTTTCACCTATACTCTGCAAGCTGCTAAACAAACACGTCTCAGCTCCAAAGTCAGCAAATAAGACAGGGAGAGGAGATGAGGAGAGGAGAGGAGAGGAGAAGAGAAGATAAGATGAGGAGAGGAGACAGAGGCCCTGAGTGAGAGAGATGAAGAGACTGTGTGAGCTGAAGGAAAGCAAAAAGCAAATAGCCATTGACAAGGCTGATTCCCTGCTTGGCAGCTCCTGAAAACAAATTTGCCGCTTCAGGTTAAATTCCGATTGAATTAAGTCTTGATTTTTTTAAAAATATAATTAATGTTGCTGAATGAAAGAGCCGGTATGCGCCATCTCTGCAGTCTCTCTCTCTCTCTCTTGCTTGCTTTCTCTCTCACACACTTACACACACACACACGTATTCATGCTCACACACACACACACACACACACACACACACACTCTCACACACACACACACAAGCACTCCCTCTGTCCCTGTCTCTCTCACAGAAACAGACGCACATACTTCCTGTGTCTGCCCCCCTCCCCCCTCTCATACTGTCTCTTGGATCTGAAGCGCAGTCAGGGCTGAGAAGAGAAGCAGGCCTGCTAAAAGTAGCCATCCTAGATGGCACAGAAGGACAGCAGTGCGGTCCTGGCTCTTCCCCCCCTCTATCTCTCTCTCCTCTCTCTCTCTCTCCCTCGCTCTCTGCTTCTCCCTCGCTCTCTCTCTCTCTCTGTCTCGCTCTCTGCCTCTCTCTCTCTCTGGGCTAACTCTCCCCTCTCCTTCGGACTCTGATTACAAGGGTAGAACCAAAGGGCACGTGTAGTGAAGGCTCTATTTCAGTATGCCTGAGCCTCTCTCTCTCTCTCTCTCTCTCTCTCTCTCTCTCTCTCTCTCTCTCTCTCTCTCTGAAGTTGAGGCCCTCCTCTGTCAGAGCTCTTTCCCCCCCATGACGCACTCCCTCAACAGCTGAATGCTACACGCTAATTCTCTCTCGCTACTCTTTAACTGCGTACTGGCTCCACAAGGACAACGCCATACATGTAGTTTGACCAGCACATTTGTGTCATCATTGACTTCAGTGTCACACTGGTTTGAATTTGTAATGGATTATAAACGGTTGTTTGGCAGCTGTTATTGTAGCTTATCAATTCCATTCTCAACAACGTGAGTGCTTGCTAGTGTGGGTGAATTCACAGTGGTAGTAGAGGAATGTCCCCCTCATACCTCTGTGCTGCTCTTAAAGTCTCTTTTCTCCAGAGCGTGTGAAACATTACCCTCTCTGAACTGCGAATGCAAATGCTAGGGTTGTAAAATGGGAAATTGTGTGCCTGACATATAGCGCTAGTCCATTATCATTACGTTGAAATGCATTTTGATTTTCCCTTGTCAGCTCATTTAGTTACCACGTAATAACACACGCGGCGAGCGCTTTGCCATCTCTGCCGCCGATGTTGGCACGGTAGCTTTACAGAACTGCGCCTCAATAAGATTTATAACTTCTGTTTACCAGTTAGATTATGTTTACCATTTGCTTATTACTCTGTCAGGATTTTATCTGTATCTTTCTTCTCCGGCCCCCTCCTCTCTGAAACAGCAGCCTATCTTTTACAAGTGCCAGCAAGACTAGAGACGGCACAGAAAGCCGGTCCCAGAGGCGGTGGACAGACCCCTGATGTATTCAGCTGTGCTCACTCTTTTTCATGTATTTGTGCCTATTGCATGAGTGTTACACCACATTATTCTGAATGGTGCTTGTTATGCGTGATGGAGTCTGTCAGTTGTATTTGAGTCTAGCCTTCCTTCAGTCAATATATTTTAACATTACCCTTTTTTTTCCTTTTCCTTTGCAAAATACTTTTGCCGGTGTTATAGTCAGCCTATATTTCTCTTCCTCTTTCCTCGCACTAGTTCTCTCCGTGTGCTGTTGGATTACCCTCCTGTCTCTTGCCCTGTAAAATCCAATTCCATTGCTTTTCACTGCTGGTAGTTTATGGTGAGCCATGAAGATAACTGCTTGTGTAAACAAAAGCCATTTAAATGCTATGTTCCCACCAAACACACTGAGCTATTGTATGGCATCAGCATACCTGCAAAAATGCAGAGATGTGCTAGCATTAGGTTGAGCTCTCTTGAGCTGACTTTATTTTAAGGGCTATTTATTTGTGTATTTATATGTATGAAACACTCCCATAACTGCCTGCTCAAAGGTTCAACACATCATTATTGTCCTGTGGGAGCCATTGGGCCGGTGCTTAAATGCAGGGCCCGTGCTGATGTGTGCAGAACCGGCGGCGCTGGGAGTTCCAGGGTTCTGTGGGTGGGCGTGGGTCTGGGCAGGGGCTGCGGCTCCTGGGTCGGCCCCGGGCCCTCCGAGGTTAACCCCTGTGGGCTGGGCCACAAGAGACTGGACGCAGTCGTAATTGAACACAGGTTTGCAGCGTTCACTTTAAGTACCGCAAGAGTAGAGCCTGGAGGACAGAGATGGGGGGGTGACTGGCAGTTGTAGTCTTTCCTACTGTATTAGGCCATGGACACAGGTTCAGGTTCACATAAGCACTTGAAGCTGATGTTGCCGTTTTTATCACACTTTGCATCACCAGTCATATGAAAGAGACCCTATGCATGTTTCTAGGCAATATTTTTGGAATTTCTTATACAATTATTATGATCACTTATTTGTATTTGCGTCATGGTTGGGTTCCTTTGTTACTTTGGAAAGGGAATTCTTGCGTTGGTGTGAGAGCACATGCTTTATTTATGGCTGTCAGCACTGGTGCAAAGGCTAGGATTATTTTTTTTTGCCTGTGTTGTGTTTGTGTACCTTGGTGTCCTGACTCATAGCCTTTTGTTTTGAGCCTCCCTCCTTCCCTGTGTGCCTGTGCTTGTTGTAGCGAGGCGGTGGGTGGGTGGATGGATGGGGTACATTCTGTGACCCTCTCTGTCAGGCTGCCTTGCGGCTCAGCACCCCTATTTACACAGCTTTTACATCTCACTGTTCTGTAGAGGGATGCAAGCAAGGGGAATGTAAGATCAGGGTGCAATTCAACTGATTTGACTGTTGCTGGGTGTTTCTCTTTGCCATGCTGAGGCTGTGCTGATGCTCTATGTTCCACCATGGGCTCATGTGGGATGTGGAAAGGGAATACGTTGTCTGTAGTGTAGCTGTTACAGGATTGAGTCTAGTCTTGACATGGGATGTCTCATTACAGTGACTTTTTGTCTATGATACGTCATGTAGTGACACCTGTCACGATGGTGAAAATAAACACCAACTGAGTTTCGATCTTTTGTATCCCATTCCACAATTCCTTGGAAATGTTTTGAAACCCCCTCACCTATCAGCAATCACCCCTGACCTTCAGTTGACCTCCATGTCCCTTTTCCTACTGTCGCTTGTTTCTGCTCATCACTCAGGGCTGAACTGACAAAAACCCAAACCGCTGCTCTGGAACTCCACTTCCTGAAAGGTGTGCCAATTTCTTTCTTGTTGTTTGTCGTGTTGGTTTTGTCAGCTGTATGCAGACAGTTGGAGTTCGGGTCTCCACCATCTTCAGCTGTTTGTAGGTGGTGGCAGGGGGGGGGGGGGGAGTTGGAGTGGGTAGAATGATGACAAGCCGCTATGTACGGCTTCTCCACAGGTGCAGGAGGTCTGGCGTATGGGCGGTGTTTGCTCGGCGCTTCACTCCGCTGTGCCGACAGTGCCTGTTTGTTTGGGTGTTGTTTTCAGTAAGCAGCACCGTGTTTTTAGCGCTGTCAGCTGTCACGTAACACTGCATCAAAGCAAAAACGCGCTCCCCTTGAAGTTACAGCCTGTAGTCGGAGCAGCTCTCCGGAGTGTAGACAACCCCTCTTCCTGTCTGCACCACTGGGAAAAAAATCAAAAATCCTCTCATGAATTTCTTTATTAATTTGCCTCTTCATGTGTCAATTGTTGTTTATTTTGCACGTTCGTGTGGATACGCAAAAAGCCCCCACTGATGAGAAGTGTGTTTGCGTTTGTGAGGTTAACGAGGGTACAGGGGCAGGATGAGATGGGTGAGGCGCTGCAGCTTTGCGTCGACGTTTGCGCTGACAGGTAATAGACTACTGGCTTCGAAAGAGAGATTCTTAGGTCAGGTGCCTCCGAGATGAAGGAGTCAGACCCTTGTCTCTGTGCCCATCTCTGGGACTGTGGGTTGTGCCGAGGTGGCACCAGGGGTGGTACCTGGGTGGCGTTGCTCTCTTGTAGCCAAGGCGTGTGGAGATGGGAGTCCTGGAAACAGGTCTTGTGACTCACAAAGGCAAACATATCAGCTCAAATTCAGCTCTCATCTCTCAGCAGACCTTGTATTTATGTTTTTTTTTATACGTATTAGGTCAAAGTGCCTTTAACCTGGGAGGTCTACGAAAATGTTCATATGTTCAATGTCTTTTCACGCCTAACAAAATCAATGGTGTCTTTGTTTTTTGTCTATTTTCTTTCTTCGTTTTGCGGTATATTTTTGTCAGGTTTGTCTATTATCTCTCAATTCCTCTCCACCGGGTCAGTGTTGAGGGCCTGGTGCAGCAGGCTGGATCTTTGGGCTAATCTTCAGCCCTTAAACACAGCGCAGCCAGTCGATGAATCCCCAGGATTCCATTACCGTGTAGTGAGCAGCAAACCTCCGCTAATTAGCCAGGAATTGAATTTTCAAGGCGCTCCCCTCTTTTGGTTTCTTCATAGGCGACCAGACAACGGTGTGTGTAAAGGTGCTTTTTCTGGGAGAGTGGGAACTGTAGCTCCTCTAAGCTTTCATGGGATTCCTCTCCTCTCCTGTCCTCTGCAGTGCTTTGATTTAGGAATGTGATTTATTCTGTGCTGTTTCCCTGGCCATTTTCTGAGCAGTCTCATCGTTAATATCCCTTCCCTGTTCTGGGTGTTTGCTGGACGGGGTGGGTCACTGTTGTTGTTTTCTTATAAGGCTGAAGTATAGCTAGTGACACAGAGGAATGGAAGTGGTATGGTGTCATCTGGTCTCTTCTGCATTATCACAGCATTTGTGACACACGCAGTGAAGTCCAGTAGTTTGGACAGATTGTATCTCCCTCCAGTGTTGAGAGCGGCCCCGATTTCTTTACGCAGCCCTGCTGCTGTATAATGGTGTGCATTTTCCTGGCTCTGCAGTCCTTTCAGTAATAATGACTGCAGAAAAAAATAAAACTGGGTTATTTTCGGTGGCAATATTTGTCTCTCCAAGCTGCATGGGGCACCATTCGGTGCTGGAGAATATGCTATTTAGCCTACATTCTTTATACAATTGCCAAGGGTATGGATATCTCTGCTCCTTTAAACATAGCACTCTACAGTCTGCCTGACCCATCCTCCTGGCAGTAAATTACATATTGTCACATTTTGAAAGACCAGTCATTTTTTACCAGCATGGTTTAATTACCTGCCCCCTAGTTTGTTTATTTACGCATTTGCCATTTTTATGAGTAAAGAATAATAAGAAGAGCTCCGAGCTATTTGCATAGATGTATATCAGGTAATAAAATGTTCCTTTCATTTTAAATTATACTGTAATTAAAAGCTGCACTGCAATTTAAATCATCAGAGGAATGTTCCTCCGACACCAATTTGTGTAAATGGTGCTGGCAGTCATGTAGGGGGAAATGGACTTTTTTATGTGACGCGGTGGTGAAATATGGGTGTGGTCCTATTCTGGTACCTGGTTAGGAAGGAAAGTGGGAGGAGAAGGGAGATAATTGAGTGTGGAGGCAGGTGATATGTTGGAAGAACAGAGTTCATTATTGTTTTAAAATATCACACTGCATTGTTGCTATCCCTGTCTTTCTGTCTTTCCACACGTCTATCTTCTGTTTGTTATAACTGTCCTTTACAAAATCTTTTGGTCGTCATTCCTTTGACTTAGCCTTGTGGATCCCAAAGTCTGCTATTGTCTTTCTCTCATTCACAGCACAGCATTGCCATAGCACAGTGTGTTAGAGGTATATAAAGGGAGGACCAGACAGACGAACGATATCAACAGTCAGATATGTTAGCAATCACGACAAAAACATCATCTTTTCATAACCTTCATTTGAGCACTTTGTGAAGTTTTCGAGAATGTAGCCAAAGCGTGGTCTAAAGAATACTGTCAGCAGCCAACACATAAGCATACAAGTGAAAATGTATTGATAAGTGTCCCCAAATGTGAATGGGAATACGAGAATGACTATGTACAAAAATGAACAAGCAGGATGAGAAAAAACACCCTACTCAAAGACAATGTAATGAGTTTCTTGGCAAGGAAATCACACTAGTTTGATCTGTGAACACTAGACCCAACTGACTCATCACTGACATCAGTTTTCTCCTCAGTACATGCAGCTCCTCCTGTGATGAAAAAGTAACATTCCTTCCGCATTTACACGTTTATCTCCTCCCTGGTATCACCGGCAGGTGTTATGGGGAGCCAAACTTTAGTTAGCTGGTTGATTGGCACATTCTGAAACACCATGAAAGCACCCATTGAATAAACATTTAATATAAACCTGGAAATGAATCAATCAATAATAAATTCCAATTTGCATTGGCTAGACACCACTAGAATACTCAATACATATGTTAAAAATGATAAGGTGGTATGCCAAACTATTAATATTGCAAGCTAAAATGTTTATACAGCGTGATGTGGAGCTTGATCGTTATGTATTTCAAAAAAAGGAGGTTGAGGACTGTGACGATCGTGGTGCGACCGCACATGAACCGCACACTCCTGCCCTATCTTTTCAACCACTATGGCACCCAAACAGACATGGCACACACACGCACACAAAAACACTCAGACCACTGATTGCAATTGGATCCACCTAATGGAAAATGTTAATTGCCTAAGACTGGCAGAGGGGGACACTACAAATGGTCTAAGCCATACCACTTGAGTAAGGTGGCTTTTACAAACATGTCAGACATTATGTATTTATGTTTTACATAGTTATTTCTTTGTTTGATATTTGAGGAAATACTATGTTTAGTTTTTGTGTCTACCCCTGTGTGTAGAAATGGTGCTGGCCGCCAGGTATATATGTTCATTGTTCTGTGTAGTTCAGTTAGTCTTGTCATGTCAGGTATGTGTTCTGCTGATTTTTGTCCTCTACCCATTTAGAGGCAAAGCAGGTATTTTAATTGTACTGCTGAATATTGTCCTCTACTCCATTTAGAGGCTGAGCAGGTGAGACTGTGGAGACTGTTGCTCTTTGTCCTCAGTATGTTTGTGAGGCTTAGCAGTTCTCCTGGGTATTTTGAACCCTAATTAAACTTTATATTTAAACTCTTGTCTCTGAGCTTTCGGGCCAAACCCACACATTTCGACGGCAACCGAGGGCTCGGTCCGTCACAAGGACATCAGGTATTTGCCAGTAAGAAGAGATGGCTTCATCTCCCGATCTCTCTTTTTCTGTGACGTTCTTATGCTACTCACATCTCCTTTGGAGGTTTTGATGAAGGGACTCTGGAGAAGAGATGTCATTATAAGTGTGTGTGTGTGCGTTT
>NC_137928.1:24524708-24581758 GCF_963457725.1 Sprattus sprattus | reverse complement strand
CACTTCCCAGTCCTTGACATTGTCCCACCTCTGTAGAGAGGCATAGCGTAAGCCATACACACACTGCTTAGCCATCTGGAAAAAAGAACTCTGCGAGAGGTGCTGGTTGGCCTGAAATGGCCGTTAAAGCATCCTGCTGCCCCGCAGGTCCTGCTCGCTCTCTCCCAGGCTGTGCTGCTGTCCAGCTCAGTGCTCGTTCCGCTGCATGGAAAATGTGCTAAATTTAGCCTCAGCGCCGTGTTGGTCGGCCTGTTTGTTTCAGTGCGCTGGGAGCATTTGTATGTTAAAACACGGCTCCATGTTAATGATCCAATGGCACTGGGACTGTGAGTGTGTGCTGTCCAGCACACGCAGACTAATGCATCCCCTCAGCGTTGCACAGAAATGGCATACGTGTGTGTCCGTGTGTCTGTTTGTCTGTGTGTTTCTGTGTGCCTGTGTGTCTGTTTGTCTGTGTCTCTCTGTCTGTGTGTCTGTTTGTCTTTGTGTGTCTGTGTGTGTGTGTGTGTGTGTTTCTGTGTGTGTCTGTGTGTCTGTGTGGCTTTGTGTCTGTGTTTCTGTGTGTGTGTGTGTGTGTGTGTGTGTGTCTGTGTGTCTGTGTGTCTGTGTGTCCGTGTGTATCTGTGTGTATCTGTTTGTATCTGTGTGTGTCTGTGTGTCTGTGTTCACGCCCGCACCTTGTTCCAGCTGGTATCTGCCGTAGCTGCCAATGTGCTGAGATGTCACAGAGGCTTCCTCTGCGCGTTCTGGTTAGTTTACGTCTCACTTTCAGACAACCCCCTCCACAAACAAACGCACACACACACACACACACACACACACACACACACACACACTCGGCCTTCTCTCCTGCCTTCCCACACTCAGCCCTGGGTAATACAATCCACCCTTTGGTGTCAGACTTAGTTTGCCCTGCTCTTTATCCAGCGCTTGAGAAAGAGCAGGCTTGGCCGGCAGCACCGGGCCGGTGAGCGCGGTAAGCGTGGCGTCTCCCTGTGTGTCACGTAAACCAGCGCCCCCCAGCAGCCTCATGCAGCCTGTCAATGAAACATATGGCTTTTCAACCAATCAGCACTTCTGGCTCCTGGTTCCTAATCTGCTGATGTGGCGGCCAGTTGAACTGGTGAACTCTTGATGGGAGGCTTCTGTGTTCCTTTAACCTTGGCCCGTCTTGGGATTTACAGTTTTTTTTTATTTTTTTAACTCTCGCTCTCTCTCTCTCACACACACACAAATTCTCTCTCTCTCAATCTGTTTCTCTCTCTCTCAATCTGTTTCTCTCTCTCTCTTGCTCTCTCTTTCACACAAACACACACACACAGTCACACACACACACACACACACACACACACACACACACACACACACACACACACACACACACACACACACACACAGTCAAAGCTCCATATGGGCTTGCTCTCCTCTGCTCTCGCTGTTCCTTCTGTGACGTGACTTTATGGCCCCCTGGGGGCCCACGCTGTCCGTTGGTTATCTTTTGTTATCCTTTAAAAGCTTTTAAGCCGTAACACCGCACAACTTCACGGCCAGCTCTCCTTCAGCGTTTTCTCCCAGCACTGTGTGTGGTGTTGGGGGGGGGGACGGGCAGCATTGACAGGGACCACCACCATCACAATTAGATATCTGCAGTTTGACATTGAGGTGATTGGTCTCTTGTCTTCCACCCAGTGTGGATGGTGGAGAGGCGCGGCAAGCTGAAAATAACTCCGTCATGGCCCAGAGGAGATGGCCAGAGACCCTGGAGAATGGGAGATTTGTCTATATAAGGACAGAGGCAGCCACTGTAGGAGATGGAACATTTGTTATGCTGTAGGTGTGTGTGTGTGTGTGTGTGTGTGTGTGTGTGTGTGTGTGTGTGTGGGTGTGGATTACATTACCTTTCCAGCTTCAAAAAATTAAGAATGTCTTTCAGCACCACCACATCTTCATGCCCTATAAGTGTTTTTATTCCTTCATTTTTTCCTTTCTGTCTTCTCGTTGAGATCTCTCCTTCCCCATCTTTAGCCGTGCACTCTTTCTATTTTGTTTTCCATGAGTGTCAGCTGGAGACAGTTGGCAGATATAGCCATGGTAAAAGGGAGCCCCGAGGCCATGCTTCAAAATATGTCGGTTTGCCGTAACCTAACCGACTCAATCAAATTGGGCTCAACCTAATATATTTTTTTCCACGTTTGTTTCACCGACGCTACGGCAGCCATGGCTGTCGTTGCCCCTCTTTCTCTAGAAGATAGTCATGGCTGTGGTGTGGTTTGCAGGAGGGGAACAGACGAGCGGGTTGCAGTGTTTCTTCACAAATGAGGGGAATGTGTACAACCCCAGGCTGTTGACAGGAAGTAGGAAGTTTTTGTCACAGATTAGCTGGGTTTTTGTTTTTGCCAAACGCTCAGCAGCCTGACTAATGTCAAACTCGCCCACCTCTACAGCACTGTTTGAACCAGCACTGTTTGCAGAGTAGCAGAGCATTCTTATTCGTATTACTTTTTCTGCGGTGCAAAAGTAATGTTGGGGCATCTCTAAAGCGCCGCCACGCTGGGAGGTGAGCCAGCAGAACTGGCACCTTGCTCCAGTGGAGCATGCAGAGAGCTGTGGCCTCTAATCTCCGACGTGTATGAAGACAAACAGTGCAGCTCCACTTGAGAGTGGGGTCTTTAGGGAGCATTAATGATGCATTTTACCCGGCAAGGCTCAGCAGTGCCAGGCCATGCCCTTCAGCACGATGCGCCCGCTGCCGCCGCCGAAGCTACTGTCCTCCAAGATATTATTTTACAACTGCATTGTCTTTCGTTTTGCTGAGAAGAGCAGAAAAATGGCGAGGCAGGAAAAAAACAAGCTAGCTTTTTCCATTACCACAGCTCGCTATTCCACAGAATATACTCAAGGCATCTGATGGGCTATCTCACTATGACATCTGCACAATCAGGGCTATTTCCTCTTTGTTTAGTTTGTGGGGGAGACCTTATTTATATTTACATTTTAGGGCTGGTTTAAGGTTTTGTTTAAACAGATAACTTCAAGACTTGGTAATATAGTATTGATAAACGTTTGTCGTTTTCCATGTGTGGCAGGAATATTATTGATCTTAAGGTGGTGATGTGTAACAGGAATTTTGTGTATCTTACAAATCCAAAGAACTGTAGGGTGAGACTGTGAGCATTTGGTCACACAAACCTCTTTAAACATGGTGCTTCCTCACTCCTCTAGAGTGATCTTTCCAGGCCAAGGGGAAACTGCAGGATACATTTTGCCACAACAGATTCTCCATAGGCAACAAGCGCTTTAAGTGGGATGAACAAGTATCCAGACAGAAAAATCAATTGCCATGGTAGAGGGGCTGGGAGGCACAAAGAAGGCCTACACTCCAATGAACCTGACAGTCTGAAAAAAAGGAGATTCATCATGCTTGTATAGTGTTGAGTGAGAGTGCCCATATTACTCAGATAAATAAAGAATGATGCTTGGTTACATAACTACATCTCTGCGTCTCTCTGTCTTTACCATAGAAATAAAAACCTTAGACCAGTCATTGTCAAAATGTCGTTCAGAGGAAGAGAATCGCGCTGGGGCAAATCACAGAGGAGGGGTTCTTCTCTGTAATATCCCGCCTCCAGGAGAATGATGTGACCCTGCAAGAGAGCCGGGCATCATGAAATCTCATGGCAGATTCGGGGGCAAGTGTCAGTTGTTTTGATTATACTGCGTTATATCCATCCATCCATTCAGGCAGGGGAGAGCAACACATGGAAATGTGTTTGAACCGGCGGTCCTTTGAGGACCCAAGACATGAATGATAGAGATGAATGAGGAAGAGAGGGAAAAAGAAACAAAAAAGGAAAAAAGGCAGAAAAAGGAAGATGTCAAGCTATGTCTGTCTTCGGGGGTTCGGTGGATACATTTTTTTTTTTCTAAATGTCTGCTTTTATACAACATTAAAAATGAATGGGTGGACTTTGAAAATGAAAGTGTCAGGAGACACGTGCGGGGTGCGAGGTACCGGCTACCAGGTGAGGCATAATTGGCGCAGAAAGGTTGCCACACTCTTTGAACAGCCAATAGCGCAGTGCTTCTGGTCTCCAACGAGCTCCTTCTGAAGTTTTTTTTTTTTTTACACAAAATTCAAAGACAGATTATTCACCATTAGGTCATAACATGAATTATGAATCTACTTACATCTAAATGTAGCAGTGGAGATGAGAGACATTATAACAAAAAAATGTACATCAATAAGCAAATAGAAAAAGTACAGCCCAGTTCATAGTACTTACTTAATCAGTGTCATTGCTAGTCCAACTGGATGGCATAAACTAGAGCGTGAGTGACAGCACTAGCGGTGTGTGTAGTGGCCATTCTGAGTGAAGTCCAAGAGGTGAAGCACCTTTCCCTTCTGATCCCATGAATTGATGCTCTTGTCTGAGGTGTCATGGTGATGGATTGGGCTGAACAGGCCTCATATTCACAGAAGAAGAAGGAGCACCCGTCCTCCCTTTGGCAGATATTAATTACAGTCTTTTTGTTGCTTCCATGAATCATTTCTTTGCATGATTATTTCAGTGGTTTCATTGGTGATTCAGATCTTGTGGCGTGTAGTTGTTTTTTTTTCCCCCCAGCGGTCGTGCATATCGCATTCAGAAACCCATTTTCTTGATCGCTTTTTTTCTTCTTCCGTGCTAAGCCAACGCCATTCGGAATTCTGAGAGGCAGCATTGCTCTGTCTCCCTGGCTCCTCTCCTAAATGTCACGCTAAATTATCATGCATCAGTAGTTTAATTGCTCTTATTGTACAAATGTGATGCTGTTTTTTAATCTTGTGGATGCAGCGAAAAAGTGAAGTGTAAATAGCACTTATGACAACAATGGACTTTGGATTTCTTCTTAGGAACTGCACGTCAGAAGTGCAGGTTTTTGAAAGATGTATTGTTATGCAGAGGGACTTTCTGGCACCAGTCATGCACAGAACTTTTTTGTCACTACCCTGGCTTTTTATTTTGCTCAAGGTCTCTCTCTTCCTCTCTTGCTTTCTCTCTCTCTCTCTCTCTGTCCCTAAGGCTCTCTCTCTCTCTCTCTCTTTCTCCCTGTCACCTTCAGGTTGTTTTTGTAATTAGTATTCCTCGTCATAGGTATGCCCCTTGGAAGGGGAAGTGAGCGCCCCTCGCCCTTCATTAGCGAGGTCACTTGCTGGAGTGGGCGTCTGTGACATTAGCCTCCCAGGGAGTCAGATGGGATGGCTTATGAAGTGTAATAACATGTCAGTGGGCCGGCAGACCCGTCAGCCTGCTGCGCTAGGGAGGGCTTCTTCTCTCCTGTTTTTTTTGTCTTCTTCTCTGGAAGCGTTCGTTGTTATTCATGACACTGCCCTGCCCTGCTCAGGCCCTGAACACTGCAGGCAAGCGGCCCGAGAAAGTTTGAGGGCATCTTCTGATGTGGTTGTCTGCGCGTGGCCCTCCCCGTCCGTGTGTGTGAGCCGATCCAGAGATAGGGTCTGTGAAGCAGAATGACTAGCCAGTGGCCAGTGGGGGTGATGAATGCTGAGGGCTAGGTGAAGCCAATTGTCATTGTTCCCCTCTGTTTTAATATACCTGTATATATTTAATATACCCGTCCTGGTTTTTTTTTTGCCCACTCTCTCCACTATGTGTCCTCTAGCCTAATTGTGCCATCGTTCCTCTTAAACAAGAACAGCTAACCTGGCCGTGCATGAGAGGCCTTGGCAGAGCAGCCCCAGCTGAGCCAGGGGAACCTTCTGTTTTGCCAAAATGGAGTACAGGGATTGTTTTAGGCTGGTATGGAAATAAACTCTTCCTTTCTGCCACCCTCTCCACCGCCCCTGTTTCCCTGGGAATAAAAGAAAATGAAATTGTAATATTTGAAATGAGGTTGTTAGTGGGCTTTCACATGTGTTACCGCGCGCACAATATTGGACTGCAGAGTGCAGGCTTTTTGGCAGTAAATGAAGTGTGGTCACGGGCTGGGAGTGGGGGGGTAAGTGATTGTTATTGTTCTGGAGCTGTAGAGGGTAAAAAAAAAATCTATTACTTTTTTTGCCCCAACCCCCCACCCCCCCCCCCTCCAAATTAAGCTTGATTAAAGTGTTAAGTAGAGAATTGTCCCAAAAGGTACCCCGCTTTTCACTGTGGAAATGATGCTGCATGCAGCTCTATGGGCAATCTGCCATGGCCTCTTTTCATCTGATTTGCATGCTAGAGAGAATTAGGTAATTGGCATTTATGCAGAACAAAAGAGGATCTGCTCTCAGGAAAAAAAATGGAAAAAGAGGGAGCAAGACAGAGAGAGAGAGAGAGAGAGAGAGAGAGAGAGAGAGAGAGAGAGAGAGAGAGAGAGAGAGAGAGAGAGAGAGAGAAAGAGAGAGAAAGATGGAGAGAGAACCTAATGTGTGCAGACTGTGTCTGGGTTTTTTGTGCGACTGTGAGTGTGTGTGTGAGAGTGTGTGTGTGTGCATGCTTGTCTCTGTGTTCGTGTTCGTGTGCGTGTGCATACGCATGTTCATTAGGTTGGGCCTCCATGGAAGAGAGGAAGTCTAAACGGATAGCAAGCAGCAAGTCCCCCTTTTAAAGACGGTAACATGACAGAACCATCAGGACGACGATAGCCACTTTAATTGATGTTGACATGACTTGGCATACAGCAATATAGGCAATGACAGAGTACACTGAACATATTTGCTCCAAATATCCAAATCACATACTCCTCGGTGTGATTATTACTGAGCAGAAATCCAAGTTGATGGAAAAGAAGAGCTTAGCCGCTAGTTAATAGGACCCCATTAGCCGTGTTGGTTAAGGCCAAGAGGGGGAAGGGGAGAGGGAGCGTGTAGGGGCCATGGTGGTGCACTCAGAACTGCACTCCAACTGGGTTTGAACAAGCCTTATCTGGCTAAGGCAGCACGCCGCGGCTGTTTACAGTGTAAACCTATCGGCCCGCTTGTTTTTTGTTGAGCCGTTTTATTAATTAGCACAGAGACCCGAAACTGTTTGAGCTCAAATATTTCTCAAAGTCAATTTATTTTTGCAGCTGATATCACCGGGAGACAGATGTGAAATCTGAGCATTTGAGCTCGTTTCTTTTTTCCCTTTTTGATGGGTGGCTTGCTTGGTGGTGCTGGTGGTGGTGGGGTTGTTGTTGGGTATGATTGAGAGGGGGGGAATGGGTGTAGAAACTGAAAAACTAGAGTGAAAAAAGGGGTAGGGTCTGTTATGTTTTTAACGCCGGTGCAGGGATGGCTTTCACAAAGCTCTGTTGTAAAATCTTTTGATTACCATCTCTCGTGGATGAAATGCTGTTGCCGTAGACGTTTTCTTTGATTAGCCTCAACAAGCCATTGTACGTGAACGATTCTTCACAGTCGAGGAAAACCATAAATCAAATCAAGTCAAAACATCGCATCTTGCAGGTCCACACCACCAGTTGCTGTTTGCTTTCAGAGATTTTTTTGGGCTGTGCAGAATCTTTTTATATTCAAGACTGAGCAAAATAAAAGCTGTCGGTGAGCTGTGGAGATGCTGGCTACTTCTAGAAGCATTACAGGCAGCTCTGCCAGGTTGGGCTAAGGCGTTCTACAGTAGGGTAGGGAGGACTGAGCTTGTGCTTTGGGGAAACACAGAGATAAAGTGAACACACACACACACACACACACACACACACACACACACACACACATCATGTCTAAGACTTGAGGCTCCTTCAGGATCTACAACAGGTGTGCACACAGGTTTCGACTTTCATAGACAGTAAATTGGAGAAGAGACGTTGCGGCGCTAATGTATGGTGATGGCCTTAGTCTTGGCCTGGTGAGCTATGCAAGGGAAGAATGGAAAGTGAGTGTTTTCAGAGAGGTAGCTGGTGGGTTTGTGGGAGAAAACATTGCATAGAAAACTCCACATCATGGCTGTATCAGCAGTGGGCTTGGATACTGTTGCACATTAAGCTCAGTTCTATTGGTCTGTGTAGGAAGTTGTGTGCAGGTTAGGTTCCCTCTGTAGTACTCATTAGACCTCACCTTTCAGCGACCTTTCAGCGACCTTCAGCTTCTGTTTCACCTTAGGGACAGAGGAGTCCATAGACTGATTAGGGAAACAGGATGTCAGTTACTATTGCTGTTTTATGAATAGTTATCGCCATATGAGATGTCGGCGACTGTATACTTAATTTTGTTAGTGATGTCTTTTTTGGATAGGTGCAGAGGAGGATGTCTTCAGCAGTGTAGCGTAGTAAAGACACAACTCAACTGTATTGACAAGGCAGTTTTCCAGGGCCTGAAAGCCGCATTTTTGGGCGACAGTAACTGGGTAACAGTGCTGCTTTTAATTGCTTAGTGGTTCCTAGCACTGCAACCAGAGGAACATGTTGGAATGCAGTAATTGTCCAAAAAGGGGGTTGAGACTGTACTAGACTTTTGACCTACAAAAGACAGAGGGAGCTTTTTTATCTGCTGTTTCCCTCGCCGTCCAGTATAAAATGGGGAGAGAGCACCAATCTAGTGAGAGCTTGGCCCTATGCAGAGGCGTCTTCAGCATCGCAGGACATCCATAGCCATTCAGAATTCACCACTAGAGTTATTGTCATAATTGCAGCTTAAACCTCTTCACTTGGAGTTGACTTCACCTCACCCTTTCCAGTAACAAGGGGGAAAAGTAGTCGTGCTTTTGTACATGGTTGTAGTTTCGCTGCAATGCAATATTAAAATCGGTTGAAATGTTGTGGGGATTAACTGACTTGTGTGATTGAGAATTTCTTTCTCCAAAGAATATTCTCAGTCTGCTAATATGTAAGTCTTTCATTTGTAATTTTGTAATTTTGTAAAACCGTCCTCTTCTGTCTCCCCTTCTTTCACTTTGTATTTTACATATTTAACCTTTGTTTACTGTGAAGTACTGGTAATAGGAAGTATGGGCTTGTGAAACCGTGCCATGTTCCGTTAAGACTCTGAGCACATATTTTCCTTGACAGTAATCCTTTTGCTCCTTGGCTAGTGAATTTCTCTCGTTCTGGAGGTCTCTGTGCAGTGCATGGGGAAGGTTAATACTTTTCATCAATAGGGATTATGTAACTGCTGAATCTCTCAGGCAAGTGGTCAGAGCTTCAGCAGATATGTGTGTAACCACTCCTGTTAGGGAAGAAGAGGTGTGTGTGTGTGTGTGTGTGTGTGTGTGTGTGTGTGTGTGTGTGTGTGTGTGTGTGTGTGTGTGTGTGTGTGTGTGTGTGTGTGTGTGTGTGTGTGTGAGAGAGAGAGAGAGAGAGAGAGAGAGCACTGCCACTTTCTTTTAGTGTTGGAGCATATCATTTTGTACTTTTTTACAACCTAGGGATTCTCACTTTAACAGGAAAATATTGCTTTGGCCTTTACATTTCTGCCAAACCCCCCGACCCCCCCCCCCCATATTAATCGGATTGATGTTAAAAGATCCTACGGATATTTAATTTTTTTATCACTCCAGTAAAATAACTCTCAAATAGGTGGATGTCTTAATGTATACCCGTAACCAGGATCAGTACCCTTGTCAGGTAAATAAAAGCTTCCGTACAGGAATCCCATGGATGACCTGTTTTGTTGTCCTTCAAAGCGTCCTTGTGGAGAGTGTTTATTTTGACAGTGTTTGCTTCATGCTCTTCCATTAATATCTGATAGAGTGCACTTGCTCAAGAGTTTTGTGGTGAGGGGGGAATAAATTCTAGGTATGTGGTAACTCAAGCTGAAGCATGATGGTCAGCCGAGTAAAATAAATAAATGTACACTTACCATGTAATCACACCTCATCCATGAAATGTGTCATGGTGTGTTGCGAGCCATTAATTCGATGCGATGTTTAGACTCGTATGCTTAGCTCTTGAAATCAAATGACAGCTAAAACTAAATGGACTGAGACTCGAGTTTATGTGCCTCGAGCTACATAGCGACTATCTCTGAACCCCTATGGAAACTTGCATTAACATTAAACACCTCTTTTCACACAGCGAACTCCACTATATGTCATTGTTTGTTTATAGTGTTGCAGTCTTCTGAACAAAAATGAGCCCTTCAGTAAGAAGAGAAGGCAATGGGCATGGGAAGAGGGAGGAGGAGAAGGGAGGGAAGAAGAAAAAGAGAAAAGTAGATATATGCCAGGAGCCAGTTAGAACACAAACACACATGCAGAAAGAACAGTATTGGTAATTAGCCAAACAGGATTGTGAAAGTTGATTTTACTCGTTCTCATGTATAGGCTTTACAAAGAGTGCCAGACCTCCATGCACCCGTCCTGATTAGAGGATTGGCCATTGATTGTGTTCTCCAGTGCAGAATTGGTTGTGGCGAATGCTGTTGCTGCTCTTGATGTTGCTCAGAGAAGAGTCACAAAATGCCCCCCCCCCCCCCCACGCCCTCTGGCTTCTCCACAGCCCCCCTGGCCCCATGTCGTCCCGTCCCCCCACCCCCCTCCCACACCCCTCCTGCGTCCGCTGGCCAGCTGGGTCCTAATTACGGGGCTAGCCGGCCACACAGGCACTTTATCTGCTAGCCGCTCTTTTATTGAAAAACAAGATTGTGTTGTTTTTCTCCCCTCTCTTTTCTCTCCACCTCCCAGATGAATTGTGTTGTGTCGTTCCTACCTCGACCCCTTCCCCTGAACAAAAGAACCCCCCTTTTTTGAGGAACGGATAAATCATCAAATAGTATATTGGAAAAAGGTTTAGGACCCTTGTGTGTGTCTCGCTCTTTGTCCACACTTCAGTTTTCATGAGCTATCAACTGAACTTTAAACAGCTGGCACGTAGCACCTGAGTCTCAGAAGAAAGTGCTTTGTTTTTGGCCAATCCAAAGGACAGGTAGAGAGTGAGGCCTGTGAAATCAACATCACCACCCGCTGATGTCCAAGTTAGCCAGAGAAAGGAAGTCGAGTGGAGGAGGGGTGGGGAGAGGGGGGAAGACAAAGACGTGGCCACCGCTTGGCGGAGGTTTGAAAATGTCAGGTCTTTTAAAAGTGACGGCTCTGTATATTTGCTCTCTAAATGCCTTAGACACCTTCAGGAGGGCCTTGATTTGTTTGCCTAGCCTCTTTCCCCTGCCAGAGCAGATTGAATTGAGTGATCTGGAGTGGCGATGTGCTTTTTTTCCAGTGATTATCTGAGTCTTAGTTTAGACAGTTATGTACATTTTCTTTTCACCAGTCTGAAGCCGCTCTGTTTCGCTACAAAGGAGCGTCTTAAGAGGCAGCGATCCTGAGCCTTGATAAATACCTCAACATTCCCGCTGATTTAATATTTCAGCAGCAGACAGTCCGATATCAATTTTTAGACTCCTAAATGGCAGCTGGGGGAAAATATCTGCCAGAAATGGCAAGGTCTATTGTACTAGCAAAGGAGGGGAAATACAGTCCCTTTTAAAAATGTATACGGCTCCCAGCGTAATAGTGTAAGTAATTTGTTAAGTGCTTATAACTCCCCTTGCTAAAGTTTCCAAGATTTAGCCTGAAGCGGCCGCTTAATTAGCATATTAATTTTTCAGAATGGCTTTGAGGAGTGCTTCTCCATATTTCTATTTCCTTTTTTTTTCTCCTCCTGCTCCCTTAATGTGAAAATATTTCCTCCTTGGTTCTCGTGGACTGTTTATCAGGGGTGTGAGGCTTCATTGGCATTCAGAGAGCAGAGGCACGGGGAGGACAGGCACGGGCGCTAGCATCTCGGGGGCCTCATAAGAAGCTAGCAGCCTGCTCCGATCAATCTTCATAAGCGCACAATCATCTATTGACTATGGGTTCCAGTGTGAAGCACAGCTGATCATTAAGATTAAAAAGGACAGAATGTGGCCTATTGGCTCAGTTTGTCAGAGGCAGCTAGCGAGTGCGCCGTGGTATTAAACCGTAAATGGGGATGAAAACTACTGAACCACATCGGGTTAGGGCTGTGGGCCTATGTGCTTTCATCATAATTGTTAATAGATTGTTAAACTGATTTTTTTGTCTAAGCTGCGCAAGTACTTGCTATTATAATGTTTTTGTAGGAACTCATTATTGCTTTTTATTTATATAGCTTTATATTTGTGATGATGTACATGTGTAGTGCGTGTGGAAATCTGTCTCTCACATCTATCAAGGTAGCATGCTTGGTTTGGGTTGAGGTTTAGCTATAAGTAAGTGGTAGTCACAACACTATTGGGTTTTTCCAGTGTTTGCTTCTGAGGCCTTTGTGATGGGTTTTTCCCTTTGAAAGTGTTACCATGACAGCTTTATCAGACCCTTTTTGTCACCTCTCCCAAATTCTTGGATTTGTGAAGATGAGATTTTGAGGCCTCACATCGTGTCATTGATAAAGGCTTTCTACGTCTCCATGCACTGTGCTAGCATATGGAGCCTACAGGGAAAATACTATTCATCAGATCCTCACAGGTCCCTTCCACTTGACCCTGACATGGAGAATACCAGAGCCTCACTCCCAGGGTGCAGCAAGGCAAAGAGTCTGTCATCAGGAGGAGATGGAAAGGTAACTGTGAATGAGGTAGAGGGTTTCAGGCAGAATCCCCCCAAGGGACCGGGGGGGATCAGTGGCCCATATTGAAGGGATTTTCAGAAAAGCATTGATTCATCCTCTTTTGTCGTGCCCCCCCCCAACACACACACACACACACACACACACTCTCGTACGCTCCTCCTTGCTTTCTCATTTCTGCTCGCCGTATGGGTGCATTTCCTGCTCGGAGGCCGCCAGCGGTGAGTTTAACCAAATCGCCTCCTTTTTAACCAGAGTGCCCGAGTAGGTCATTGGACTCACACAAAAAAAACCCAGTGTGTTAACAGCAGCCTAGGCTGGCTCCAGACACATGCCACCCCCTCATCCCCCCATACCTGTGCCTGAAGCAGGCGTCTGCTCAGGGGTTACTGGTGGCTCCTCTCCACTCCACAGATAGATTTAGAAAGAGAACGGGCCTGTGCCATTGTGTGAGCCCGCGCCTCATTCACCTGTTTCAGGATGCCTCGGCATAAAGCCCCCCCTCCCCCCCTTCCCCCCGGCTCCTCCCGGCTGGCTTTTATCTGGCTGTCCTTGTGGAGCCGTGTGGCTTGTAATCTAAGCGAGCGATGGCTCCGGACCCAGCCTTGTCACTGGGTATTTACGGTAAGCATCTTTTCTTCTGCTCAGCTGCTCAGTGTAATTGTATTGTGGTTATCAATTAGGCCGACCTCTATTTATACACCCTAGAGCTGAGATTGCACCAGATCTCAGAAGAGACTGAGGGGGCATGTCCCCAATGTTCTCTAATTTTTCACTGTAATGTCAGAATGGTGTTTTGAAATATGTCTACTAGCATGGACACTGTTGGAGTGCTTTGCCTCTTCACTGATGTGTGAAAGGGCCTCCAAGTACTGCAAAGCTTTCACTCCAATCTGCCAAGCTGGTCTGAAATCAAACACAGCAGTTGATGTTGTTGGGGTTACTTTGGCTCTCTGTTGCCAGCTCATTGCATACTTCCTGCTGAAGCTGAGAGGACAAATGATCAGAAGGTGCTTAAGAGTGCCCTTTGACAGTCTGACGCAGGGCTTGGCCCAGAGATTTTACACTCTTACGCTGTAAGTGGAGACCTATCGGCCGGTCTTGCGATTGATGCAAATGCTAAGGTGCTGGAACTCTCCTCTTTTTACACACACTAACACACACACACACCCACACACACACACACACACACACACACACCCACACACCCACACACCCACACACACACACACACACACACACACACACACACACACACACATACATACATACATACGAACACACACACACACACACACACCAAACACACACACACACACTCACAAACAAATACACAGATGCTCATAGGAACACACAAACAGACACACACACACACACACACACACAAATACTCACACAACCATGCAGTGCCCACAGACACACACTCACTCACTGTGCCAGAGTGAGGCGATGCTGGCAGCACCAGTTCATCCCCTGGTATCCAGAGACTCAGCACATGTAACTAATCAGCTCATGGAGCCTCTCAGTCAAACGCTGCCACGCCTGTCAATCAGGGTTAGCAGGCCGCCTCAGAGACGCAGCCGCTCCCCATCCACCCCGCCGCATCTCAGCCACTCGTATTCAAATCCCACTCTGCAAATTGTGTACAAATTGGAGGCTCGGGTGCTATATTTAGAAGCCTGGAAATGAAGTGTGGCAAGTGGCGCTGGATTCTGTCACTCAAGTACCCAACACATACTTGGTCTTAGCCAAAGTTGATTTCTTACTTTACTCCCCCCCCCCACCCCCCCTTGTGTAAAAAGAGGAAGGAGAAAGACGAGGTGGTGCATGGTTTGGCATGCCTAGGCTTGCTGGAGGGAAGGGAGTTAGTTCGTTAACCCCGGCCCCTTTGCAGGGAGAAGGA
This sequence comes from Sprattus sprattus, assembly GCF_963457725.1. Taxonomy (NCBI): domain Eukaryota; kingdom Metazoa; phylum Chordata; class Actinopteri; order Clupeiformes; family Clupeidae; genus Sprattus; species Sprattus sprattus. The sequence continues at coordinate 24,567,360 of NC_137928.1, read as the reverse complement.
GGAGGAGGAAGCTGTAAGCACTGAGACAACAATCAGCCCTGGGAGTGTGATTGAGCTGATGGAAATAGGGGTGTAAGTGTGCACATACACACACACACACACACGCTTGTAAACACACACACACACACACACACACACACACACACACACACACACTTGTAAACACACACACATGCAGAGCTTCATTATATCTGGCTTTAATCAGAGACATCCAGCCATGAAAATAGGGAGCAAATAGGAAGCGAGGGGAAAAAAGAAAAAAACTAAACAAGAATAATCACTACATCAGAAGTAAATAAATAAATAAATAATTGTATTAGCGGGCTTGTCAAGGCATGAGACGGACTCGTGGGACAAGAGCTGACAATAGCCAACTGCCATTATTGGAGAGTACATTGCTAATCAGCGCAGCTGAGTTCATGAAAAATAAACTCGGGGCTCTTTGCCACCTCCATGCCATCATGTTGGAAAACTGAACGCTGGGGGGATATGTAGATGGACAACAGGTGTTTTTTCAGACAGCTGTCTAAGTCACCACTCTCCGTTAAACTCTGAATAACCCCAGTCTCTGTCAAGCTGTTAGGATGAGAGCCCCCCCACCCCACCCCCCGCCCCAATGGTTGGATATAACTTGATTTTTGGGCGTCTGTCTCTACAATTGTACTGCCATTTGATAAGCATCCCTGTTTCAGGGCATGGTACATCTAATGAAAGATCTTAATTAGATCTGTTGTGCCCAAAGGAGTGGCGATCTAATATAAAAGTGTCACTCGTATCACATTCCTTCAATTTAAGCTCCAGGACATTTCTCCGTCTATTATTTTGTATTATTTTCTGTGCTTCTGATAAAATGTGAACTTAATAAGCGCCCGGTTCCTTTTAACACTGAACAAGTAGACTCACACGCTCTCCGGCTATATTCAGACTGCAGTTCGGATTTCGTTTTAAAATTTGATCTTTAGGACTAACTATCCACACTATTATTTTGCAATAGATCTCATCAGATCCGGCCCTGAATTCATTTTCTAGTCAACTGCCATTGGTTGCTTTAGTAATAATGTTGATACATTGATGCAGTTTAGTTGTACGAAAGCAGTGCAGCAAATGTACAGAATGAAGAGAACTGCTAGTATGAATATTTGGGATATTTATCGATCTTATTAATACATTAAAGGTCCTATTCTATTTTCAGATTTGAGCTTTCGGTGTGAACAGTAACTGAGGCGTTTTATGTTATGCAGTGCATACCTTTCTATAGTGGGTTTTAATGGTGCCAAAATGTGGTTAGTCATAGAATAAACTTGATCGCTTACTGTTAGTCAATAAAACTCCTACTGAGTCAATATTCTTGGTGTGTTAGAGAGTATTATATGATGGCAGGGCTAGCAGATGGATTAGTATCTTATGAAATACTGCAGCTTTGCGAGGTTCATCTGTGATGATTTTCATGTGTCTTTATTCATGTGCGTACTCTGTTTGTTTATGTTGTTATTTATGCCTCTTCACTGTCGCCAGGAGTCTTGGAATATATCTGTGTGTGTGTGTGTGTGTGTGTGTGTTTGTGTGTGTGCATTTTGCGGTTTAAGGGGAAGTAGATGAAGCCATCAAACTGCCTTCAACTAAAAAAGGGGTGAAATCCAGGGAAACTCTTGCTGTTTCATTTGCTCTTTGTCCCTCGGATTTGAACCCATGGCTTCGTGATTTGTTGTACAGTTCAGTTTGAGCTTCATTGCGAAAGCCATAACCGTAAAAGCTGTCGGCACATAGTTAGTTCATTGCCCACAGCTCCCATTGTGCTGATACCAAGACAAGGAAAAATGCAGCACCTGCTTGATGACAGACCACTGTTTTCCCTTGCACCCTGGCATTTTATTTCTCTTTTCTCCTTACAAAGCTACCCCAGAATGCACCGGTTTCAGTTCTCATTGTGGCTGCTGTTTTTATCACCGTCCTGCAGCTCAAACTATTCAGATGAGCGTCCACCCCAGTTCTGTGGAGTATCTCCCACCAGCAGGCTTGACAAGTGACATTCTGTCAGTAGAGAGGATGAAAAGGGGAGGAGAGGGGGGGGAGAAAGGATTTTTTTTATTTTGAAGCATGCGTACACCAAGAATGATCAAGCCGAGCCCATGAAAGATGACAGGGATGAAAGCGCCAGATCAGCAACCCCAAGACCACAGGGCTCATGCAGATATGTGGAAACATTCACACACAAATGCGTGTTCACAAAGATGCACATCTTCACACACTTGTCCTCCATCACTCCATGCCGTGTTGTTCTGACTTCTCCACGGTGAACCTCACCTCACCTCTTGCCCTTGCTCAGAGAAAGGTTGTAGTTTGCATACATGAAGATCTTGCATTAATTCACTACCACTCTTCGTCCTTCTCTCTCTATGTCACTGTCTTGATGCATGCTCACTCTGTCCCACTAAGGAATTAACAGTTGCCTTAGTTCCCCTTACACTCTTCTTTCCATTCATTTGTTTGTAACACCTATTACCCTGTTGCCACAGAACACTGGGCTGCCCCCCCATCACCCCCCCCCCCCCCCCCCCCCGCCCCCCCCACCTCCACACACACGGGAGCACTCCCTCCTGACAGATAGGGCTTTTCAAATTTGCACAAACGATGAGAGACTGCCGCATTAAAGTGCGGATGCTGAATCTGCAAATCCCCCAAGCAATAAGAACAGAGGCTGCTTCTCCTGTTGAAGCATGTTATTACAAGATGGGCCAGCTCCATCTATTACCTCCACCTCTCAATCAGCTGGCTCCCAGAGAGTCCCTCAGCGCACTCCCTGATGCATTGGACATTATGGCAGCATTCATCTTGGGATGGCTGCCTGCCGTAAGGCTTACTCTCCTCTGCCTCGCACTCCTTCGCTTTCTCCCGCTCTGTCTGTCTCTGTCTCGGTCTCTCTCTGGCTCGATCCTCTGGTGGGAGAGAGGATGAAGGAAAGGCATTATGCATCAGAGATTGTGTGCGATCAAACGTCAAGTTTGAATGGAAATTCCAGTGATCAAGCCTACAGAATAGTATGCATATATATAATTTAAATGCACATTCAGGTAGTTGAGGTTCCGGTGTAATGCTAGTTTATGTCTTTTAAGATGTGGTACTTGAAACCCGTTGAAAGTGATGGTTGGCTATTCTGGCTAAATCAATGGTTGGACAGTGTCAATACGGCATCGTGTTGGCCTGAGTTTGTTGTGTTGGCTTCAGTGACACAACTCAGAGTGTTTTTGGGCACGGCTGCTCTTCCCCCGAGACCTATTCCAAACGCACAGTCACAACCTCTCTTCCAAACACACACATCTCCACACATCTTCACACCCTGCCCCATTCTGACTCCTGCTCCTATAGCCATGTCAGATTGACCAACAAGCCGCCAATGAGCTAGCCTGTGCCATACACACACAAACACTCACACACACACACACACACACACACACACACACACACACACACACACACACACACACACACACACACATACCCCTAGAGTCAGAGACCACATCGTTGTCCTGCTGGCAGACAAGCAGAGCTGCAGTCATCTCCCAGGAAAGCCGAGGCGAGAAGAAGAGTGAAGAGAGAGAAGGGAAAATGGGCTGCCTGTTTGCTGTCAGCACTGAGAGAAATGGACAAAGTAATTGCGTTGTTCCAGAGCCACCCCAAAAAAAAAGAGAGAAATCCTATCAGCTGCTGGGCCTCTGCTGTCACAGAACATAAAGACGGCGCTAAAAACTTGCCCTGTGCACTTCTTACACCATCAGGCCCACAAACCGCCTGCTTCTGGGAAAGCATTGTGGGTGAAAGAGACAAGTCGGCGATCCATCACGGCCAAATGGCTGGAGCCCGGTGTGTGAGGACTGTCAGGCGTGATTGGGAGCGATTGAGACGGAGCCAGACACAAGACGAGCGCCGAGGCTCAAACCTGTCTCACCGTTGCTATCTATCTCTCAACAGGGCAAATTATTCATATAATGGCTGTAATTAATAGCCGCTTTTGGTTGGGGTGCACACAGTTATATCGGCATGACTTTGATATCGACCTATTCAAACGTAAGATGTTCGTTATCGGCAAATATGAAAGATTCTAACGATGTGCCCAGCCGATACCGTCTCAGGGGAGCATCATAGAGACCTGTTCAAGTAGGATGAGAATTACATTTGAATTTGAAAATTATAGTTCAAAAATATGTTTACCTCTAGTCCAAGTTGAAATAATTTATCATGAGTGTATGTCTACATTTAGGGTAAAAAAAAAAAAAGTGTTTTATGTCTGTTTCTACAACAAGAATGACAACCTAATAAGAGTAATATGTTGAACTTGGTGTTCTCTTCAGTTAAATAGAAAAAAGATGGGAATATATTGAATTGAAAATATCGCCATATCGACTACCTCAAAAAAATCCAATATGGTGCATCCCTAGCTCACTGCTGGAGGGAGGGCTGAGGGCTGAAGTGTGACTCCTCAGCTGTGAGGGGGTATTAGAAGCTGTCACGATCCCTCTCAGTCTGGCCCTGCCCTGCCCTGCCCTGTCACTGTCACTGTCACTGTCACTGTGACACTGGCATTAGTGGACACAAATAAGAGGTCTTCTTCACTGAGACTCCACATGTTTTCACATTTTAGGGGTCGCTAATGAATGGATCCTAGATCATCCCTATTTCATTAATGCAGCAATTGTATTGTTTTTACCCTTAACTACAACTGTGAAGACTACTGTGGACTGTTGATATTATGGTCAGTGTTTGTGGACTGTTAATAGCATGGTCAGTGTTTGTGGACTGTTAATAGCATGGTCAGTGTTTGTGGACTGTTAATAGCATGGTCAGTGTTTGTGGACTGTTGATAGCATGGTCAGTGTTCCGGATTGGACAGCAGTTGTTTTGACGTTAATGTCAGGCTTTTGGTTTCGGATGAAGAAATTGCCCAGTAGGATTCTGTCTTTGGAGATTTGGTCTCATTTACAGAGGCCACCATGCAGCCTTCACTGGCAGTCCTGGTGGCTGCTTAACTTTTAACTTTCTTTTGTGATGTTGTTGCCGTGGGTGCAAAGTCTCTGGCCTAGTTTCTATTCCCCTGGGTAAGGGATTCTCGGGTCTCTGCAGAAATATCGTCTCATGCCCAGGTGTGTTTTCCTCACCTTAAAACTGGAAAAATGGAAAGTGTCAGGTCCCAGCGTGTGGGAATCAGGGCGAAAGCTAATGCCAACTGCTACGAGACCCAGCAGGTGAGGTGTTGCATTCTGCCCCAAACAAAAAACACACACACAGACACACACACAGACAGACATACTCAACATAAGCATTTTTTAGAAACAATAACAAAATATCCCAGACACCCCTGGAGGTGTCACTGGAAGTGTCTTGCTCAGTGGTACAGGACCGTGTGCTTACCCTGCAAGATATCTCTGATTGGTAGAGAACCCTCCGTATCATCGTTTTCTGTTCTGTCTGTCTGTGTGTGTGTGTGTGTGTGTGTGTGTGTGTGGGTGTTAAAGGGAGCCGTTTGAAGTCCGCCCTGCTAAGAACAAAAAAATGCTTTCATATGCCATAATCAGTCTTGTCTTTCTCTCTCTTTTCCAGATGGTCACAAGAACAAAGAAAATATTTGTCGGAGGATTATCAGCTAACACAGTAGTTGAAGATGTGAAGCAGTATTTCGAACAATTTGGCAAGGTAAGAATCCCCCCCCCCCCCCCCCCCCCCTCTTCGGCTTTGTTTTTGTGCTCCTCCCCCCCCCCCGGTGAGATGTGTGGATTCAGTGGAAGTGGTTGTACTTTGCTTTAGAAGAGGGGCCATCAAATGGGCCCTTTGAGATTTGGGCCTGAAGGCGGAGGGAAAAGCCCTTCTTCCTGCCAGCATATGCTTTTTCCTCCCCAGCAGCGCTCTCTCTCCCACAGCGAGCGGTCCTCCTGAGCACCAGGCTTTGTGCCGTGCCACTCTCTCTTTCTCCCTGGTTGGCCACGGGCCTCTGGTCGTCTATAGAACGCCTTTGAATTTGGGCCTCTGGTTTTGTGTGTTATCACAACACAGGGCCCACACGATCTGGTAATTAGGATCAAACGGGTCCACTGGCCGTGCCAGCCGAAGCTCGACTGGAAAATAAAGTAACCACCTGCTGTGTAATCAATGTTTTTTTTTCTTTTCTTTTTTTAAATGTATGGTTCAAGTTGTGTTGTTTCATAATGTGGTGCTCATTGAAGCTCACAATCAAGTGGATACTGTGTGTACTAGTTGGTGTGCATCTCTGCTCCCAGAATAAGTTTGACTGATAGAATGACACTGACAGCCTTGCTGTGTGTGTGTGTGTGGTTGTACGTGTGTGTATGCGTGCGTGTGTCTGTGTGTCTGTGTGTCTGTGTGTCTGTGTGTGTGTGTGCATGTATGCGTGTGTGTGTGCATATGTGTGTTTGTGTGTCTGTGTATGTGTACGTGTGTGTGTATGTTCTTGGTCTGACTGTAACTCAACCCCTCTACAGCCCACTCCACACTAGTGTTTGAACAGGGATATTCTACAGCTCTCTTCTCGTCTCCAAGGAGACGCCCGGAAGATGTTTGTTGATGTATGTAGCTTTCCTAATTTGGTCTTTCCTCCCTATAGCGTAAATATGATTGGCTGTTGACAAATGGTGGGTTTGCGTGATGTAGTCATGCTCTGTTTACCACTAGGAAGCGAATACACAAATATGTCTATTGTGCACCCATAAATCCATAGCAGTTGGAGATAAATGGGTATCTCGCGTTCCCTTCTCTGTGTGGGTGAGGTCAGGTAGAGTACACAAGACAATTAGTCAATTGATCACCTTTGCAAAATGAAACACGGAGCATTTGGGAAAGAAGGAGTCTGCTGCCTGATTGGAAAAGGAGGAGAGCTGGTACCATGCAGAGGAAATGAAGGTGTCAGGAGCAGGGCAGGCCAGGGTGGGGAAGGGAGGGTAGGCTGGGAGGGAGGGAGGGAGGGAGGGAGGTGTGTGAGGTGTGATGCTGAAGACTTGCTTCAGGGCAGAGCGGGTGGGGTGGGGTGGGGAGGGGATGGGGCGAGGTGGGAGGTGGGAGGGAGTTCATTTGTCAAATGTCTTAGTGGGGTTTGGACAGGCCTGCCCTCCAGGAGGTGAGGGCACACTGTGATGGCTCTTAGTGGTACTGGGCAGGGAGATGATAACTGTGTGTGTGTGTGTGTATGTGTGTGTGTGTGTGTGTGTGTGTGTGTGTGTGTGTGTGTGTGTGTGTGTGTGTGTGTGTGTGTGTGTGTGTGTGTGTGTGTGTGTGTGTGTGTGTGTGTGTGTGTGTGTGTGTGTGTGTGTGTCCGTGTGTGTGTGTGTGTCCGTGTGTGTGTGTGTGTCCGTGTGTGTGTGTGTGTCCGTGTCTGTGTGTGTTTGAATATGTGTGTTGTGGGCACCTGTGTGTGCATGTGTGTCTGAGAGTGTACACAACATGGCTGTGTGTGTGTGTGTGTGTGTGTGTGTGTGTGTGTGTGTCTCCCAGATGCCCAGGCGAGGCCAATTAACAGAGTGTTTCTCAGCAGAGTTGCAGGCAGAGGGCAGCGACTGGTGGGAGGGAACAGGTGGTGCGGGGCGCTGGGGTCACCTGATCTGTCTCTTCATACGCAGCCATCTCCCACTATCCCTCAGGCTGGGCGGGTGGCCTATATACCCCCCTCAACCCTGCCTCACACACAGACACTCACTTACACACACACACACACACACACACACACACACACACATACTACCTCACCCCCTGCCAGGGCTCCCTAAAACTGCACCGTGTGCAGAACATCAACTCCCCGCCCCCCAACACAACCCCCACTCCCCCTAGGAAACCCTCCAGTGGCCCAGCTTTGCAACGGGACGCGAGGCAGCATCAGTCTTAATGCTGTTGCAATGCTCACATGGCAGACTGGTGAATTGGTGAATTGGAACTGGAGTGCTTAGCAAACCTCAACATGAAAACAGCCCAGAGAGCTTCAGCCCTACAGCGGGTTGTGTGTGTGTGTGTGTGTGTGTGTGTGTGTGTGTGTGTGTGTGTGTGTGTGTGTGTGTGTGCGTGTGTGCCTGTGTATCTGTGAGTGTGTGAGTGCGAGTGCGAGTGCGAGCGTGTGCGCGTGCGCGTGAGCGTGAGTGAGTGTGTGTGTGTGTGCTAATATAGAGACAGGCTTGTTTCTTTGTATATCATTTGCATGCATTAGTAATTAGACTCTGCTGCTGCTGCACTGAGGGTGGCAGCAGCTAGTGCCAGTTAGCCAATCTGCTTGCATCTCTAAACAAAGGCCTTGTGATTGGATGCCATAGTCGTGGGGGGTCAGAGGGAAGAGATTTACTGACAAGTCATGCTTAACCTCTGCCCGCCGCTCTCAAATAATCTCTAAACTTTCTCTCTCGCACTCTCTCTTTCTCTCTCTCTCTCTCTATCTCACTCTCTCTCACACATACACACACACACACACACACACACACACACACACTGCATGTACAGTTAAGTTGCACTCTGCTCACAAATGAACGCACTAGTTTGTGGTCAACACATACATTGTATTCATTTAACACATAAACATTTACCCAATTAAACACAAATGCATATGGTACACTTAAGTGGCTGTTAAGTACACACATTTACACACACACAAGCCTGCCCCCATTTGCACTGCTAACATTGTGAGCGCCCTAATTAGTTGGGATAGCTTAATGCTTAGTCATAGGTTTATTGTAATCGGCTTTGAGCGTGTCTCAAAACAAAGTGCACTTCTTTTGCTAAGCTGAAACTCCTACTTGCTTCGTCACTGAGCTCTGGTTCAACCCCCACAACCCCTTTCTCTTTCTTTCCCCCTTTCCGCTCTTGGTCCTCCACCCCCTCCTCCCTTCTTTTTCTCTGCCCCCAAACGGCCCAACTCTGGTTCTGCCAGGGGGGCTCTGAGAGCTATTTCCACTCCGCTGCATGGCCACAATCACCCTTTATGCCTCCATCCACCTCTCCCCATGTTGTTTAGTAGTAGATTCAGTGCAGGGCTGTTTCAAGGGCACCTCTGACCCGCTGTGGCCCATTAAGAGCAGCCTATGACTGGGATGCTGCTGAGAAGACATCAGTCTATCCCTGGTGGTGGTGGGGGTAGAGGTGGGTGGTGTCACTCACTGATCAAACCTCCCTATACTTAGTGACAGTGGAGCAGTACATTTATCCCCTTTTGAACAAATAGGAATAGGCTAGAAGTCACGTTTTTTTTCCCAGTTTTAATGTACTGTTTTGTTTCCATCTCTCTATCTGGGGGAGGTGGGTAGCTTTACCTCGTGTGAATCATTACTGTGCCAATACTTGTGTAGAGCAGTCTTGGGGTGGAGGATGCATAATGACTAGTTTGGAAATGGAACATTTGTTGTGATGCTCCTGTAATGAAATGTCATGCATTTGTTTTGCTATGTAGATATTCTAGGCAGACAGAGAAAGAGAAACAGAGGAAGAGAAACCAAGAGAGAGAGAGAGAGAGAGGGAGAGGGTGATTAAAAGAGAGAGAGGCTAAGTGTATGTGTGTGTAATGACTGCTCTCAGGGATTCAGCTAGTTCATTTAGCATACTAGGTGAAATACTATCATTTGAAAGCATTCTATTTATTTGAGGCCCTGGCTTTAAAACAGACAATGCAGGAGTGTGTTGGCTAGTGCTGGAGGTCCTCTCTAGGGTCCTCTCATCAGTGACCACTAACCAAAAGCTTTGAATAGCTCATTCAAACAGGTTTTCTATTTTTTTTTCTCAGCCTTTCTTTGAATGTGAAAACTTTCATTCGACTGCGGGCTTCAGAAGCAAATGTTTTGAGGCACCTAAAAATAGACTTTTGGCGTTCAGGCCAGATGCACTTGAGTGTCATAAGCGTGGCCTGACCTGTTTCATAATCAGTCAGGGTTTTTTTTGGGTGGATCCCTTGGCGCCTGCCGTGGTTGTGGTTTACAGTACTAGGAATACGAGCAGGACACTCACTGTCATTTTCATATTCACAGGAGCCATTTGATCTTTTTGTTTTCATCACAAGAAGAGTGTTTGTTTTTAGCATCAATCAGAAATGGATGTTGAGGGAGAGAGGGGCTACATACTATAGAAAACCCCTTTGCACAATCTGTGGTCTGTGTTAGAACAAAGGGCTCTTAGCAATGAGGGCAGAGAGATAAAGAGGAATTTAGAGAGATAAAGAACAAAAAGGGGTATTTGGAGGCTGAAATACAAAGTCTACTTGATATTTGATTGTTAGGTGATGGATTCACCAATTAAGAACCTTTGGAAAGAGCCTGCCTGTCAGAGAAAGGTGTTCCCAGCTCTGCTGCCAATATCAATATAAGCACATTTAATTTGGGTTCTTCTCTAGGAACTGAACCATCCATCTCCTGCTGTGAAGTTGGTAATGTGTGCTCTGTGTGGGACCCCCCCTTACTTGGGTTAGCATCAAAACAAATTCTTTGCTTGTTTTTGGTTGGGATCCTATTCTGTAGGCCCTGCCGACATTATTGCCCATTCGGACCAACCTCAAAATCACCTTTCGTTTATTTTCAATCGGCTGTGTGTTGAATTTCTACTAATATTTCAATTAAAGGTAAACGTTTTTCATTTGTCTTCTTTAGAACACCCAAAGACTTGCAAATGTGCATATTACCCCGTTGAGGCAATGGCTAACAGCTACAGTCAGCTTGTAAATGATTTTTCTAAAACATGGGTTAGCCTTTGAAGAAAAGCCTGAGCGTGCCCCGAAAGATTTCATTCCGCTCACAGTAAAGCACTGCTGCCTTTAAACTCAGTGAAAATCACTTGTGGTTATAGGCCTTGGAAAAAAAAGCTAAGCTAGAGGAAAAAAACAGAGGGAAAGAAAAGCAAGAGGGAAAAAAGACAAATGATTTAATATTCTCTCTAACCTTTGTTTGCTCTGTGTATTGGCAATGTTTCCACCAGTCAAGGGGGATGATTTTTAAAACACCCACTCGAGGATAGGAAGTTATAGGGCTTCTTGGCAATGTTTTCCATTTTAATTCAGCCCAGTGTTCTTGTCTCCGTTTCCCCTCTCTGCTGCTAGAGACCTGAATGAAACACTTTGGGAGGTCTGGTCATGCAACCAGGGGCAGCACTCGTAAACCACCACCATTTGTTACACTAACAGATAACTTTCAGCTGCCTATAAAACTGAGTCAAGTGTATCAGCATGAATTTCCCAAGTCCCTTGATCATTTCTGGATCGCTTTATCAGTCCCTGAAAGAGGAGAGAGCGGCCTTGTAAAAGAGCAATAACAGTTACCCAGCGTGTTCTTTCCAACGCTGTGGACAGGTTTCCCTCACCGTTCGATTAAATAACCCCCCAACTGCATTCCTGAAAGTTAATCTAAACTCCTAATCACTATCCTTGCTAATTGCTTTTCCCTTGGAAGTCCCCTGGGTGCTAAGATGATTTACTGAGCGGGAGCAGGCCGCGCTGCCTGAGTCGTGCCGGGGCTGCCGCTGCCGCTGCCGCTCGGTCGGTGCTCTCTTTGTCGTCGGCGTAGCACTGACACCTCACACGGTTGCTTTCGCTGCCAGAGTAAAGAGTTGGGCAGAGGCCTTTGAGGTCCGGCCCATTGTGTGCTTGCCTCAGATGTGGATGTGACCAGCGCTCAACTGGCCATTGAGCACAGGAAATGATTTGGGTTTCAGAATGTGGTCTGGTAGCACAGAGTGGCTCAGAGGCTGGAGGGGGATTATGATATGTTGGAAGGCTGCTCATAGTGGCGTTGGGTTTTTGGGAAGGTGATATTGAGGCTGGCCCATCATTCTTTGTATTGACTGGGGGTCAAGGCCAAGGTCAAGGCATCATCTAGGTGAGCTTTTAGTTATGTTTTGAGCATGGGTTCATCAAAAGAAAATATCACTGCCATCCGCTGGTGATGTGTTTCCTGTGAAGGTTTAACCTGGCTAACCCCCTCAAAAGAGTTCCCCCTGCGGTGAGCCCTGATTGGCTTGATTGCCTTGGAAATGAGTTATTAGACGGTTGGTGTGTTTTTGTCTTTTTCTTTTCATTTGTTTGTTTTGGAGTGGTGTTGGAAGAACGAGAGGTCTTAAGATGATTGAAAGTGATTGAAGAAGACTTTTCAGGGCCCTCTGCCAGGGGGGCCAATCTCAGGAAGATCCCAAGGCGAGGATTGAGTGGGGGAAGAGATGGAGGTGGGGTTGGGGAGGGCCAGGCTGAGGTGGGAGGAAATCATCCTTTTTTTTGCCCCTCTTTCTTTTTCAAATGTCCATATTTGAAGATTTTTGTCAAAAAAGGGGGATCTGTCCGAGCCTTTTTGGCTCCACTCATCTGGCGCAATGAGGCCTCCGCTATCAGATTCCTTTGGCTCGCCACATTGTGCCTGAAGGAGAGCGGAAGATCGCAATCTTCTGGAGCACTTTGCAGGCATGAAGTGCACCAATTAAATTGGCCTGGAACTCTATTAGGATTTAAAAGCCACCATTTTGTTATTTTCCATTCTGTGCAGAGAGAGACAACCTTGGCATTTCCTATCCTCGAGCACCACATGTTTACCTGTGGAGATGGTTTTGGAGTCTTAGGGAAAAAGGGGAAAAAAATAGTCACTCGGGGGCCAGTTGTGATCTAAAAGATGGAAGAATCATCTTCTGGAGATCTCACTCGGAAATAAGCCTTCCCCGCGTCGGTGCCTGCCAGCATTTGAAATGTCCTTTCCTTGCTGCAGTTAGTGCACGGGCAGACAGCAGGTGACCAATATCCTGCCAAAGCTAGCGAGAGACCTCTGTGTCAACAGAGAGAGAGAGAGAGATACAAAAAAAAAAGAATAAATTAAAGAAGAAAGAGAGAGATCTTGAGTGAGAGTGTCTTACCAGACTAAATGCTGGTTCTAATGTAATGGTGGAAACACAAATCAGCCTTGAGTGACACCTTGAGTTTTTGAAATAATTTAATTTCATGTAGTTTCTACAGACAATAGAAGTGCACAATTCTATACCTCTATAGGTCCTTTGAATGTTCAACATGAACTGGATTCATGGAACATGTCGTAGGCAAAGAAAGAGAAAAATGATGATTCAATGTTTTCTCTTAAGCTCCTCTAAAATTGGATTGTACATTTATCACAGGGCTACTGTATCTCTACACCTGCACCATAATCAAACTGCAGTGAAAGCATGCCATTAATTCACACACACACACACACACACACACACACACACACACACTCTCATCAAATTGCACATCCACCAAAAGAAGAGTTAAAAACAGTTCCCCACTGGGCTAACAACAGCCCACTCAAAACATTTTGAGAGCTGTCCGTAAATGGCCTTGCCTTTTTCTCTTCCTTTCTCTTTCTCACTCCACTGCTTTTCTCCTTTTCTCTCTCTCTCTCTCTCTCTCTCTCTCTCTCTCTCTCTCTCTCTCTCTCTCTCTCTCTCTCCCCACTCTTTGAATCTTTCTCCCATTTGAACGTAAGGCTTGTTTTGCCTGTTGTTAAGATGCAGTGTTCTAATGAACCCTCCAAGGTATTGAACATCATATACAATGACTGTGCTTGCACAGTGGAGAATGACGGTACCCAAGCCTGACTGAGCCCAACTCAGATAGGGCCGTCCCAGGGGAGCAGTGTTTGGAGCTACCCAGATGAGGGCGTGCATGGGAGGGGGGACATCACCTAACATGCCTAATAATTAGGTGTTGGAATATATACTGACACATGTTCAGCCTGGCATGTGGAGGTGGTGTAGTTTTAATTGAGTGCAACTTCTTTTTGCCGTGGCAGAAAGATTACATGTCATGAAGTTGATGATTTTGCTAGATTCAAATGTGCTGTATGTATAAACCTGACTTGTCTGGGCCCAACTGATTGGACACGTGACCCTACTCCCCACACCCCTCAATAGAACCCAATACATGGAGAGAATCTATGACATTGTGTATGCTACTTCTCTGCAGGTGTGTCTGCAGGTGTGTGTGTGTGTGTGTGTGTGTGTGTGTGTGTGTGTGTGTGTGTGTGTGTGTGTGTGTGTGTGTCAGTTCTTTGCCGACAAATGTTTTACCGCCAAGTGTTTTCCCCCTTCCTTGCGAAGTCAAGTGCACAAGGAAATGGTGAAGGACTCGCCGGGCTCGCACACTAATTAACTGAAATGCCACGGCGCTACCTGCCTTTTAATGAACTTTCCAGCCATGCCGCCGCAGGAGGCCCGCTTGGTGGGTGAACAGCGCTGATACCCTGTCTGCCATCAACATGCACAGGAAGGTGCAGCATACACAATGGGGGGCAGAGGCTTCTTCTTCTCCGCAGAAACGAGGCCTGCAGCCAGCTGTTGTGGAAGGGCAAGGTCAAACGCATGTTGGGCACCATTGAGGTGTTTAGGATCAATTATACAGTGAGTTGCAGGGGGAAGGGAGTGCTCTCCGAGAAATAGAGTCTTATCCTTCTTAGTCTCGGACCCCATTTTCACTGATGCAGATTTTTAAAAGGTCTGGGTTTTTTTCTTTTTTGAGGTGACCACATTTGATTTTATGGTTGGGAGAAGCCATCCAGTCGTCCAGTAATTGCACCAGTAAATGCACCCACTGGCTGTTTGCCGTTTGCCTAAAAAGAAGGGCCATCAGTGATGCTAATAACATGAGCAAGCAGGGAAATGTAGGGAATGTGATTCATAAATAATGAATGGGCGCTTTAAGAAAAGAAAGAAAGCTTAGCGTTTGAAATAACACCTGCCATTGTTTATGCATGTCCTCCCACTGTCCTCCCTGAGTGTGTCAGATACAGATTTATAATGAAAGAAATATGACAGAGTTAAAAGGAAATGGGACGTCCTCAGGCTATGAGCGCTGCGCTGCAGCCAGGAATAGAGCAGTCTGCGAGGCCGCTGCTGGCTCCGGGCCCAGGTATATTCTCCTCAGACTTGCCTCACCATATGAAAAGCCATTCACAGTCCATTAATACAAACAGCATTCGTCAAATGATTTGTCCCCCTTGTGCGCTTTCGACAAGAAAATCGGACCAATTAACGTCATCTTCTTTTGAGGATTTCCGTCCATTAAGAGAGCGCTTCTGTGCCTTTGCCCCCCTCGCTTTATCGAAGAATATACATCTCCATTTGTCATCGTGAGAAACCTAATTAGAAAAAAAATGAAGTGCTTTCTCAGGAAGCTTAACATGGATGGACCAGGTGCTGCGGTGAGCCAGTGAATGTATAATAGATCTTTCTGTTTTGATTCAG
The DNA here is from genome assembly GCF_963457725.1 of Sprattus sprattus. Lineage (NCBI taxonomy): Eukaryota > Metazoa > Chordata > Actinopteri > Clupeiformes > Clupeidae > Sprattus > Sprattus sprattus. Next base: position 24,552,144 of record NC_137928.1, on the reverse strand, counting down.
TTTGCGTGAATGCAGAGCAAGATCCAATATACACAACCCCTCACTATGGCCTGCTGCTAATTTGTTTGAGACAAAAGAGGATTTAATCGTTTCTGTGAGGCGATGTTTCAAAATCCTCCTGTGCAAGTGTTCTTGTTTCCTTTCCCTGCTCCTGGAGCTCACGTCTCTCCGTGGTGAGCACCAAGACAGATTGCACATTTACATGCCATGATTCAAGGAGTGGATCAGCCTGAGTCCCCCCTCCCCCCCCCCCCCTCTTTTTTTCCCCCCCCGTCAAGACAATCCCACAATGAAAGAGTAAATAATTAAAAGGCGGGCAGAAAGAGCAAGGTAGGGAAGAAGGCAGATGAGCATTCTAATTTCCCTCAACAGCAGGTGGTTGTCATCCATCTGAATGTAGTTACAGACAGCTGGTGGAGCAGCTTCGGAGAACACGCAGCCGAGCTGGCATAGGAGGAGGAAGGGTTTGGGGGGGGGGAAGGAGGGGGTGAGGATGGCGATGGGGTCCAGTGCCCGGTGGCACGCTCCCTCCCTCCGTCCTTAATGATAACACATTGCCTGTGTGCCCTCTGAGATCGGCCCGCTCACAGATGTATGAGCCTCCTACCCCGGCATGAGGAAAAGAAAAAGAAAAAGAAAAGAAGCTTGCTGAAGTGCAATTATCAAAGTGAAGGACTGCACAGATAACCCTGTAGATCCTCTTGCTACCATTTTAGATTTATTGTTGTTTTGGAAAGTAGTGTGTCTCTGAGTGTGTGGAGGGGGGAGGGGTAGTAGCGAACACTTTTTGGCTCACAGATAACGACTCCCAGCTTCCGCTCACGCCTGCCGCTTAGTTGGGCTGAGCCTCCTGGCCGCGCTAGTCGCCGTGACGGCGGCCACAATCTGCGACGTCCCACCAGAGCCTCGCGGTCTGGCGTTCTCAAGGACTCGGCAGCCAACTGCGCGAGTCCGTGTGAAGTGTTAAAGAGTTAACGGCACCCAAATGACAGTGAAATCACCACGCAGCGGGAAGGCTGTCAGAAGGGGAGCAGAAAATGCAAGAAAGGGCCCCGGCTTCATTTGCAAGTAGGGGGACTTTAATTAAAATTATCACGCACGGCCGCAGACCAAACGCATTAAACATGTTGTGCTCGACTCTGATAAATACATGATGCTGCGACTGGAAAGACGGCTTCAAAACACACTCATCCCACCTCCCAGCATTTCATCGGGGGGATATTTGCCTTCAACGCAGCAGTGACCACGACCAGCAAGGTTGTGTGTGTGTGTGTGTGTGTCTCTGTGTTAGAGAGTGTAAGTGGTACTTTTTTGTCCTCTCTTTATTCCTCCAATGCGGTGCTCAAATCCCAGCCCTGCTAATTATTTCCAAAGCAGGGAGTCGAAGCCCGGACAGATGAAACTTCTCAAGTCCATTTTTAAAACAAGTCAAAAGAAACGAGACCGCATCGCTTTCTCTGAGCGCGGTGGCACGCGGTCTGGGGGCAGGGATTGTTCTGTGGAAAGCTTCAGTCGGGATGATCAGTGGACTCTATCGCGGTTGGCGCGGCACTGAGGAGTAATCCACCCAGGAGGTCTGGTATCTCCACGGCTAAAGACGGGCAAAGTGTGGGGAGCCCTGCCAAGGGGCACGCGAGGAATCCACAGTCTGCCTCAGTCACCGGCTTTCTCTGGCTTTGTGACTGAAATCCCCTCACTGCCTGCACATGATAATTACTGTACCGCTGTGCTGTTCAATTTTTGCAGCTTTTTGTTTCATTTTCGTGTCGCTCTTCAAAAACTTAAAAATATATGAGTCAGATGGTAATGTTGTTATGAACATCCAGGCTGAGCTGAATTGGAATTAGACTGTGGTGCTGGTTTTGTGCTAGGTCGTGTCTCATGTATTGCCAGTGAGATTAAGCATTCCTGCTTTTTGGTCCAGTAGGGCGAATGTTGGCAACATATCATTTGTCAGAAACATTCCATCACGATTCAAAAGAGTTATTTTTTTGCTCACTGTTATTGACAGTGTCCTTGCTTTGAAACTGACATGTCGTCACTCTGACTTAACTCCACAGGGAGGAGGCTCTGTGCTCGTCTCCCTTTGCCTGCTCTGTGCTGGTCTCCCTGTGCCTGCTCTGTGCTCTTCTCCCTGTGCCTTCTCTGTGCTCGTCTCCCTTTGCCTGCTCTGTGCTGGTCTCCCTTTGCCTGCTCTGTGCTGGTCTCCCTGTGCCTGCTCTGTGCTCTTCTCCCTATGCCTTCTCTGTGCTCGTCTCCCTTTGCCTGCTCTGTGCTGGTCTCCCTGTGCCTGCTCTGTGCTCTTCTCCCTGTGCCTTCTCTGTGCTCGTCTCCCTGTGCCTGCTCTGTGCTCGTCTCCCTCAGCCTGCTCTGTGCTCTGTGCTCGTCTCCCTGTACCTGCTCTGTTGGGCCCCATCAGGCCCGGTGCTCTCCCCTCTCCTTACCTCACTGCACTCAGCATCACTCTCCTGGCGCCTCCCCCGGCTCAAACGTTATGTGAGCATCATATCCAGACGGTACTTCAGTCCATTGGAAATAAAGAGTTGAATTGAGCATATGGCTTTACTGCATTACAGCATGTTACAGATGGCCGATGCCGTAGACCGTTGCTGTAATGCGACTTTTACTAGTTAATTGGTTTAGTGTCAATGGCAGTGCAATAGAAAATGCCTCTACATTTTAACTATAATTAAACAAGGTTACTACTCATATTTGTGTGTGTTGTGTGTGTATTACTCTAGATTATGTGGTTATAGGCACAAGCATATCTATGTGCAGTCCTTTTGTTCGGCTCTGTGTTCATGTGTTTAGGACATGAGTGACGTGGTGGAGTTGGCAGCAAGCAGAGACGGCAGTGAGGTCAGATCTGCTGCAGGCTGTGAGGGAGGGTAGAGTTGGCGAAGTTGGCAACAGACTAAAGTACATCTGAAGCACCTCAGCTCACCTGGAGCGCTGCAGTCTTGGGCCAGCCCCATGAGCATCACACCCCATTTGCTCTTCTGCCATACCCCTCTCTCTCTCTCTCTCTCTCTCTCTCTCTCTCTCTCTCTCTCTCTCTCTCTCTCTCTCATACACACACACACACACGCTAATACTAATGCTCACATTCCTAATTCCAAATTTACACACACACACTTATATGCAGCACACAGACAGACTGACTCAGAATATTCAATGTCTTTTCTTACACTGAAAAGATGCATGTTTGTACCCTGACCCCCTTTCACTATCCTTTCAGCCACAGTGGTATTTGATAAAAACAGTGCATCCTCTTGACAGGCACACAATCATGTGTGCAGTTGAATATCCCCCCCCTGGTTTCACGGCTCCGTTTCTGCATGTTTGCGTTCCACACCTTTCAACCTTCTCTCCCCCTCCATGCGTGCCAAACACAAAGACCCGGCTCGGAATCACGGTCGCTACGGGGACATTCTAATGGATGCAAAGCATCGCACCGTGCCACAGAAGCGTCGCTCTGTGCTCAAAATCAAAATGATGGCATTTTCATACTTGGAGAGTTGCGGGATAATTTGAGATGCCGCGTTCCTCAGAGCCTGAATGTGACCTTTTGAGAAGTGCAGACTGCATATGCATGCAGCGTGTTGGACAGGCGTCAGTTCTGAGGATGTTTTTTTGGGGGGTTCAAATTTAATGTGCGATTTATGCATGCCATGGGAACGATAGTGAGGATTTTCTGGAAGCCTCTAATAGGTTTTTTCCGGCAAATTTAAAACATTAAGAATAGTGCATAACAGAAATGGATGCTGAGAGGATTTTTTTAGAGAGATTCGAGCCCCAGCATCACATCCCTTCCTCTCTTCTCTTCTCTCTCTCTCTCTCTCTCTCTCGATGTCCCTCTTTCTCTCTATCTTTCCTTTTCTGTCTCCCCAGCTGTGTGAGAGCAGTTGGAAGAGAAGCATTTGGCAAGTTTCTATTGTCTCGCTTCATGAGCTGTGTTTCACTGCTCTATCTCTCCTCTGCCCCCCCCCCCCCCCCCCCCCACCCTCTCCTCAATGCCCCTCATCACACCTGATTCCATTTGACAAAAGACCCTAATGGCTCAATGTTTTATTGGGGATTGAGAGCCACTGAAGACCGGGCGGGTTTGGCCCATCTGCCACAGCTGTTCGTTCTTGCATGTGTGACAGATTCGCTCTGAAGTATTTTAATTCGGGTGTCAGAGAAAGGGGAGGGGTTGGGGGAATAGGAGTTTCAGGACTATGTGATAAATAGCTCAGAATTATGAAGGGTGCAGTAGAGGTTTTCAAATTGGTGCATGTGTGTGTGTGTGTGGCAGATGTTTGCGTGTCTTAAACATTTTGAGTGTGGATATTGTGTGTATGTACACGTGCATGTATGTGTTTGTGCGTTTGAGTGCATTTTTCTCAGCCGCTGCACACGGACTTGAGTGACGTGCAGAAGTGTCTTTCCCCAAGAGTTTGATATTGTACGAGCAGTCCACTGGAAACATTCAACATTCACCTACTGTTTGCTTTCCAAACGGGAGGCTGAAGACTGGGTTTGACTCCATTTCCCAGTCCCTTGCTTCGTGATTTGGAATGACCTTCAGGTTTGAACACATTCCCATTTTCTATTGTTGAAGTAATACTTTTTTTATGAAGCGGCCAACACTGGAAAGTGAGTGCGTTCTCCCAGAAGTTAATAACCATTCACACTATCAGAACGCTTCATTACCTGGCCTGACCTCAGTGGCATTTCACTGCTGCCTGGATATTAAGCCAGCGCTGCAAAAGTGCCTTTGAAAGGAAAACAGAGGGAGAGAAAGAGGTGGAGAAAGGGAGAGGGAGTGGGGGAGTAGAGGAGGAGGAAGAAAAAAATGGGAAGGATGGACAGATACAAAGAAAGAAGCAGAAGAAAGGTAGAAGAAAAAGACCTAAAAAGAGACAGGGAAATTTTGGGGCAAAGAAGGTTGACAGAAGAAAGGGGAGAGAACAGCGCAGTGAAAGAATCTGCACCGGAGAGATAGAGAGAGGGGGGGGGGGGACACAGCACATAGAGAGATAGATAGAGAGAGGGGGGGGGACACAGCCCACAGAGAGATAGATAGAGAGAGAGAGGGACACAGCCCACAGAGAGATAGAGAGAGAGAGAGGGAACACAACACGCAGTTCCCATCCAAGAACGGCTAGCGTCTGATTGTCAGGTGCAATGTTTTGTAATTACTGTAGTGCCGGCTCATAGCTGAGCAAATTCTGGCCCTTCTTTATTACATTCTGTCAGCCATCTTTCCTCCTCCCCTCCCTCCTTCCTCCCTCCCTCCCTCCTCCTCCTCCTCCTCCTGGTTCTGTACCATATGGCCCGGCTCAGTGTTTATGCTAAAATGGTACACAGAATCACAATAAATGCCGCAGGCCTAGGTCAGTAAGTGTCATTGTGTGATTGTCTAGGTGATTGTACACTGTGTGTGTGCCCTGTGTATAAATCTTTATTTCATACCCTTGGTGAATGTTGTGCTTATTGGTTATTACCTGGGGATTTTCTGGGATCTATACAGTTTCTTACCTGTTCCTGGAACTGAACATGTTCTTGACAAAGAGCTCAAATGTTGTCTCTTGGGGCTGAACTTGGGTCTGAAAGCCCTGAGTGCTCTCACCTCTACTTGGGTCACTTGAGCCTTTTCCAGATTCTTTCTCTTCCCCAGATTACACGTGCAGTCCCAGGTATTAAGGCTATCATATGGAGTGATATTATTTCATTTTCCTTTCCTCTTTTTTTTTATTGTTTGTTACTGCTACTTTTTTTACTTGACTTTTTTTTCAGTTTCCCGGTCTAATCTACTAGTGCCGTGACAGTTCAGTCAGTATCAGTGAAATCCAGTTAAATCCAGTTAAAGGTTGTGTATGATCTACTGCTGCTTGATTTGCACATTTAGTGTTCTTTCGCAGCCCACTGCATCGAAAGGATTGGCAGAAAAATCTACGCTACAACTTGAGTTAAATTAAATAAAACCGCAGTGGAAATGTGCAGTCAGGAAGTTGAGTATTATGCTGTCAAGTCCCTTCATTTCCAGTCACAGCCTTCGTTTACGGAATTCAAAGGGAATCAAAGGGTCTTAGGAAAATTGCAGCATAATCTGTGACTATCTGCAGTGTACTGGGAAACCCCTATTGCTTAACTCCCAGTACTTTTATCAGCTCATGTTGTGCTTAACACCAACTAAAAACTGATATTCTCAGTAGTTGTAGGGCCAAATGTGCTTCAAATCTGTCAGATGTGAAGTGCAGTTGTGAAGAGCCTTGTGCAGTTGTGTCTCCAGTTCTTAGACAGAAAAGGCCAGTGACTTTTCACTATAGTTGTTGCCATAGTCTCTGATTGGACGCGAGTTAATGTGCTCTCACCTCTAGGTGCGTAGCCATTATGCTGATGAATTATACTCCATCGCTGAAAATCTTAATGTGTGTTTGTGTGTGTCTGTGGATTAATCGACTGGGCTGCTCACAGCAGGTTGTGAGCCTTAACCCTTTTACTGAGGTGAGGCTGCCCACATGTTGGTCTCAGTTACATGGGGCACATCAGCGTTAATAGCTGTAGCTCTATAGTGGTAGCCACAGTGCTGGTAGCAGTCGTTTAAGCGCTTGCAGTTGCATTAGCAGGAGCTTTAGCAGCTGCAGTGGCTGTCGTAATGGCTGCATCAGGAGGACGGAGGCCCGTGAGCCAGTCACATGTGGCCTGAATTAGCATTTGGGTGCTCTGGATGAAATCTGCTCTGGCAGGATCCAGCGGAAGCGTGTAATTAGATGGTCGGAAGGACCGTTGCCGTGGTAACTTTACAAGTGAAAGGAGGTCTGGAGGTGAACAGTCAGAGTGCCGGTGGCAGAACAGACCACATGGCCACCTCTGCAGCCTCTGTACCCGTTAAAACTGAGGGAGGGAGGGAGGGAGAGGGAGAGGGAGAGAGAAAGGGAGAGGGAGGAGAGGGAGGAGAGAGAGGTAGAGAGAGGTAGAGAAAGGGAGAAAGGGAGAGAAAGGGAGAAGGGGAGAAGGGGAGAGAGAGAAAGGGAGAAAGGGAGAGAGAGGAGAAGGAGGGTAGTGGAGATGAAAATTCAAGTTTTTGGGGTAGGGGAAATTCGTTTTCAGATGCCCTTTAAAGTGTTAAAAATGGGAAAGGCCATTACTGATTCTAGCTTTCTGGAAACCAACGCCCAAGAAGTACTTTGCTTCTTGACGCTCACCATTTGAAATGGTAGGATCGAATTATTTTGACATCCGTTGGCAAACCAACCGAAGCAGTGTTTGAGGCGAATTCAGAAAAGAAAGTCTGTGATTGTCGTGGCCAAGAACATGTCAGTGTTCTGTGGCAGCTACAGAAAAGAGTCTCTTCTCTACCCATTGCAGTCATTTAATCAGTCCTACTTCTTCACGCTGGAATTTAGGTTTCTTCTTGCACAAACTCGTTTTTTTGAACGGTCAGATTGTTGTTTCCTGTTTTTGCTTTGGTAATGGCGAGAGTGTGCAGACATGTTTGGCAGTGATCACAGGAGCGTCCATGCTGCCAGCTCATTTAAACAAGATGAAGCCCTTCAGCCGGACACTGGAGGCCCATGTGTAGAAGAGAGAGGAATCAGCTATTTGAAAATAGGGAATATCTAGAATAGGGTCGGGCTTGCCTCACCATGTTTGAGGGACTGAAAGACTGAAGTGAGCAATAAAACGCTCTAGACATGGAGAGAGAGATGAATTGAGAGTTACGCAGTAAAAAGAGAGAGTGAGTATGAAGGAAGAGTATGACACTGAGAGAAAACTGCACACGAGACAGACAGTGACTGGGAGTGAGACACTGAAAGAGAAAAAATAGGTAGGAGTTCTGTTTAACCTTGTTCCCCCACCCAGCCTCTCCTCTCCTCTCCTCTCCTCTCCTCTCCTCTCCTCTCCTCTCCTCTCCTCTCCTCTCCCTGAACATCAGCTATTTACTGCTGCTGGCTGTGTGCTGTGGCCCAAAATAGAGGCACAGTAATCACAATTACACAGCCTGGGTGGAGAGCTGAAGTGTCATTTAGAAAAATAATCAAAAAGTCATCTCTTACCCTCTCTTTCACACACATTCTCAGTCTCGTTCTCTCTCTCTCTCTCTCTCTCTCTCTCTCTCTCTCTCTCTCTCTCTCCCTCTTTCTCTCTCATATACTCACTCACTACCAGTCTCTCTATTTCTCTGCCACTTCAATCTGGCATACTTTCAGGCAGCAGCTCTGTTAAAAGCCACTAGCGGTGCAGGCTAAAGACCACAGTCACAGTAAAGCTTGATGAAATACAAAGTGAATCCACTGACTTTTTTCCCCCCCATAGAGTTTGTACAAGCAGACCACTGGCCTGTCAAAGACAACACGTCCTCTAGGTGGAAAACAAAGCAGAAGTAGACACATACCAAAAATCCAGAATTAAATAATTTGTAGAACACTAGTTTTCAAGCAGCCTTCTCCTCCACCCCCAGCTCCCCCAGTCCTTCAGCTGGAGCTCTGTGGCTGTCAGCTTTTTTACGTGCTCCCATTAATGTGCTTAGTTCCATTAAGCAGTTCAGAATATTACATGTTGCCCAAATGAAAGGTGTTCCTGTCAGCCTCAGTAGGGGTAGTAGGAACAGGAGGGAAGGTGACAGCTGTGTTGTGTGTGTGGGAGATCAGTTTATGTGTGGTTTGGGAAAGAATGTGTGCCAATGAACTGGTCTCACAACTGTCCACAAGTCAAATGAATGTCACTGTTCTGACTACTATGTGTATAGTGGCCAAGAGTGTATTTATGTAATTGTGTACCATGCTAATTATATACGTTTTTATTATTGAATATGTGAATAACAAGGCCAAGATAAAGGAATCTACATAATACATGTTGTGCCAAGGTATTTGTACCCATTCTAAACCGAACACACCCAAACACATCCATTTCAGTGCGTCTGAATCAGTGCAGTTTTCAAGAGCACAGAATAGCAGCGGTTTGATGGGGAAGGCCTGATAGGCTTAAGCAATTTCAATTCTCTTGCCAGCGACTCCAGGGTCACCCCAGAGTGCTGAGTCATTTAAATGTTCTAATAGAGAGGAAGAAAGAACGCTGTGCACATTTTCCCAGTGTGCAGAACAGACACATAACAGGTTTGTCAGAGAGGTGAAGAGTTTTCTGGTCTGAACAGGACATTATGTGCCTTATGTGTTTCGGTGCGTTTTGTGAATATGGCGTGTTTTCATGTCAACCAGTTAGTTGTCTTCTTTGATGCCTTGCTCTAGGAACATCATGGAACATCATTTTTTTTAGTGTGTCAGTGGGTTTGGCTAAGATCGGACCAGTGAGCTGCGGGAGGGCTGTTGGGCCTCTTTACAGTGGCACGGTGTCAAATCAGAGGAACATAGACTTTTGTTATGCTGCCATTTTGTGTCATTTGGTGGAATCTGTCATACAGAGCGCCAATGGGGAGCAGCTCGCCCAACCCACCAATCATTTCTTACTTGGGGGAAACAGGGGGCGTTGGAATGAACCTTATAGCATCCACACTGCCCTTTACATTTATTTATTTATTTTTTAAATGAAAGCAGTTCTAAAAGTCCTATATTTCTAACGGACACAAATGGCCACTCCTCCGTCTCTGAAAAAGAAAGGCTTGTTGACAGAGAACCTAGACCTGGGGGTCATAATTTCCACAACATCCCGTCGAGTTGGGTTCAGGGCTCCGCCGCTGCTGCTGTACTGTGGCTGCTCTGAGGCGTTTCCTGTCGGCGAGCTTGCAAGCTGCGGCTTGTCAGAAGCAGTGCACCGTGGGCCTCCCGGTGGGAGTTGACAGCACCTGGGCCGGGCAGCAGCTGCATGGAGGGGCCTTAACGCAATTAGCCATTGCAGCGAATGAGTCACAGCAGTGTGGAGGAGCAAGAGAGCAGAGGGAACTTTGGGAGATCGCCACTACTGGGAGAGATGAGACAGATGCTGCATGGAACATGTGAAATTGGGGGGGGCGTAGGGGGGGGATATTAGAGAGAGAAAATAGAGAAAAAAGAAGAGAGAGGGATGGAGAGAGGTTAAAAAAAAGCAGTGCATATGGCCGTCTGGGCAGAGAGCTAATAGGCTACTCCCTAATACACTTGTGCGTGCGCTCAGAGTGCAGGATGTGGCAGGATGGCCGTGGGTGTTCGGTCCACTAGCATCAGCATGTGTCTCTTCAGTCTGCGTACATCTTCACAAAATCTAGAAAGCTTGGAAAGCTTTCCTCCCAATTTTGTAATGTAGTGTCCAGAATATCCAGACCCGACCCAGCCTGTGGACTTGTTTATTTGCATAATTTAAAACACAATATTATATTAAAGACACAATTTTCCAAATGTTCATTGAAACTTGAATTAAACTTTACTATTAATCAAAGATGTAATCAACAGCTAATAGATAACATAACCATTAAAATAACAAAGATTTTTCAAGTACTCAGATTTTTCGTTCTATTCCAGTTTAAATTTTAAAATGTAAACAAAAAAAAAACTGTTCACAGTTTCAACTTCAGTTTCATCAGCAGCCAGGAAAATACATAACAACTATATAATAACATAAGTGTGCATCCGTGTCATAAATCCCACGTTGTCCACAGCAGTGAACGGCGAAGAAGAACGGCACTTCTTTCAACCCTATGATATTTTTCCCGATTGCTCTATGCAATCAATGCATTCAATGATAACAATAAGTTCATATTTCGGGCTCCTGTGAAATACAGATAAGTGTGGTGGTTATACCAACCTGAGTGAAACACTCTGTGCATTTTCCTTACAATGCTTCCTTTTAAGGTGGTTGAATAGATGTGTTCTATTACCTCCAGAAGTGCCGAGCAATGCTATGAGAAATATCTGACTGTGCATAGCCGAACCACTGCCTCACAATGGACGTTTTCTTGGCACCAGCTCTGCCATGACTTGTTTTATAAATACGCCACACATGAAAGAGATTATGAAAGAGACACGTGTTCGGATTTGGCCGGTCAGCACTCCTAGTAGACTCCAAGCATTCTGTTGTAGATCCAAGCCGACGAAGATTTATATTAAGTTTGGATACTTAAGTAGGAAGCCATAAAATGTCCATAATTCAACTGAAAAGTAGATCATGGACGTCTTCAAGATCAATCTCGATATAAAGTTGTCAGATTGCCCACCCCTACTAAAAGTAACGGTGGAAATCTTTTGATTTAGATGCTGACATATCAGAGGATGTTGAGGCAAACCCTGCTGTTTGAGCACTGCTTGCAACCAGAGACAATCAACTAGTCTTTATTCCTCTTAAGAGAGCTTAAGAGAATAGACTTCTTTAAGAGACTCCTAGTAGCAGCAGTAGCACTCCTTCTTTCCAGGTGTAATGTGTCATACTCAGGATTCCAGTCTGGCAGCAGCTAGTGTTCAATAAACACTAGTGGATCAATACAAATCTTTAAGTGTTTCTTGATCAATAAGCACTTAGCAAGTCGTTCCTGTAAATTTATAGTATCATAACATGGATATATTTTTAAAACCCTGCTACTTAAAACTGCATTGATGTCGTGGCAGATCATTTTGTTGATGTCTGTCTCCTTCAAGATGGGAGAAAATGCATCCCACATGTCAAGGAGTCTGGTCTCCTGTTTGGCCCCAGGGCCGTCCCCTAGGGTTGGCCCCTTCCTGCTTTTTACAATCTAATAATAAAAAATAATAATAAAAAAGCCTTTGAAGGTTGCAGCTGCATTTGGTTTATGTATTTGGGTCCTGTGCCTCAGCTGCAGGAATGCTAAGAGGGTCTGGCAGAGCAGGGCAGCTCCTATGTTTCAATGGGAAAGGCTCTTGATAGAGGATAGCAGTTTGAAGGGTTTTCAAAGCTGTTATTGGTGATACAGCCATACTTTTCGGTAATACTTTATATTACAGTACACTCGTTATACTGTGATTATCTCGTTAAGCACTGAGTCACACTCAGTGCTGTTAAGTTCATTGATGCTGCATACTTACATAACTGCTAACCCTAATCCCAACAGTGACCTTCCCCCTAGTTAAATACTAGTGCACAATATCAGTATGTGTTTACCTCTTTGTTACTTGACCTTTACTTTCATAAAGGTCAAGGTACACTAAAGTAGGGGTTATGTAATAACAAATAAAATACACTTTTCTGTAGAATAACTAAATTACCTGACTAGCTATTATCAGATTAAGCAAGCAGTCACTACAATCTGCCTCAAGTTGGCAACAAAGGCTGTGTACAGAAGCTTTCACAACTGGCTTGCTCTAAACTCTCCTGACTGAACACTGAACTAAGAGAGTTGAGCTCCTTTTTCTAAAGGGGGCTTCAGCTCCACACTCTAAACACACCTCACTTCACAGTGTAGCCGACACAGACATTCAGCACTGCGGTTGTTGTTCACCTATTTCAGTGTTGCTGTATTTTCTCCCCCGCTCCACAGTTTGGTTTCACAGTTATTGCCTTGTGTCTGGCTGCTCCTCTGGTCTCCCAGCATGACTCTTTAAGTGGCACACACAGCCCTGGCTCTGCCACGTCACATCACCTCACTGTCTGTGACGGAAGCACAGTGTACACTTATCCGTCCAGACGCCGGTGCTAAGGCTGTCTGGATGGCACACTCCTCCCTGTCTTCATGCCCCTCTGGCATTTCTAATGCACCTAGGTTCTCTTTTGAAGCGGTCTCTGCTCTAGCTCCCAAGCGGTGGGTAATTAATTTCCTCAGCCCTATCACACTTTATTTAGGTGCTATCATCTTTGCTATTGCTCCTGCCTTCCCCAGTGAGTTATTAAGCAAAGAGAATGTCGTTTTCTCTCCAAATGGCTGGAAGGGAATCAGTATCTTTGAAAAAATAGTTGCGCTGAACTTCCATATGAGAAAACACACTTATCTGCAGAACAAACCAAATAAGCGATAAATCAGAAACATCACAGAGAAAGAAGTGGAATAACTGAGACTTTTAGATGGTGTAGGAAACGGCACAGTGGATTGACTCCTTAGCAGTTGCCTTGCGGTTTTTGTTGCCTTTCTGATTATTCAGCAGAGCAGTTAAAGCTCCTATTAAAGTTGGAGGTGTGTAATTAGGCAGACAGGCGGCAGAGGAGGCCGGAGGCTTGCAGGATGCCGGAGGTGTGGTGTTATGGCCATTGGATATTTTTTGCCGTATTTTGTTTTTATTAAATTTTTTTCGTTTTTAGATTTCATGTTTTTAACTTGGGTTCCATTTATTTCATTTTTCCTCTTTCACTAACACATTTTTGAAATGAAAAGCAATCCCAAGGCAGCATTGGTTGGAATAATTCAATTGTTCAGGAGGCTAATTAAAAGTTAAGTGTTGGTTTCACTTTAATTTGGATTGAATTTGTAGAGATCAGTGGTGCTTAAAACAATTGAAAACTTTTTAAAGGCTTTTAGACTGCAGCTGTTCGTCAAGTCCACCACTGGAACGTCCCTATCACTGAGAGAATATACTGTTACTAGGGTCATCCACACAACCACTTACTCACACACACACACACACACACACACACACACACACACACACACACACACACACACACACACAAACACTCTCACTCTCTCTCTCTCTCTCTCTCTCTCTCTCTCTCTCAACTCCCTGGAACCCCTTTCTGCCTTCCAGCCAAGACCTGTGGCATTTTCTGTTTCAGTTCTAGACAAGGCCCCCCCCTCTTTTGCAGAAGAAATAAATAAACTCGCCCTTTTGTTTGTGTTTACAAGCACCTCTCATGCTTTCATGGTCCCTCGCAGCTCCCCGCTGTGGCCCTCCACCTCTCCTCCTCGCTGCTCCTCAGTGCTCCCCGCTGTGGCCCTCCACCTCTCCTCCTCGCTGCTCCTCAGTGCTCCCTGTGTGGCCCTCCACCTCTCCTCCTCGCTGCTCCTCAGTGCTCCCTGCTGTGGCCCTCCACCTCTCCTCCTCGCTGCTCCTCAGTGCTCCCCGTGTGGCCCTCCACCTCTCCTCCTCGCTGCTCCTCAGTGCTCCCCGCTGTGGCCCTCCACCTCTCCTCCTCGCTGCTCCTCAGTGCTCCCCGCTGTGGCCCTCCACCTCTCCTCCTCGCTGTCTCCTTAGTGCTCCCCGTCTGTCTCTGTGACTGGCAGTAGCTGGGTTGTCATGGGTTGGTGGGTTTGGTGCTGGGGGGTCCTTGGGGCATGGGTGGCAGTGCAGGGGGGGTAGACTCACAGTCAGACCACCAGTAGAGAAGAGCCCAGAGGCCCCATCAACCCTCTGGTGTCCCCAAGGTGAGAGGCCCCTGTTGTAATCATGACACCATCTGTTCTCGGAGAAGGTTACGCAGTGCCACTCGAGCCAAACTCACTAATGTCACTCACTTCAGCTTCCACAGCTCTTCAGGCACTGTCTGTCACTCTGTCTGGCTCACTCTCTCTTTCTGAGTCTTTCTCTCCGTCTTTCTCTCTCTCTGTCTCTCTGAGACTTTCTTTTTCTCAATCTCTGTCTCCCATTCTTTAAAGTGCTTTTTTTCTCTTTCCCATTCACTTACTCTCTGTATCTATTTCATTCACTCTTTATTATAGACCCTCTCTCTCCCTCTCTCTATCTCTCTCCCTCTCTCTCTCTCTCTGTCTGTCTCTCTGTCTGTCTCTCTCTCCTTGCTGGCTGCCAGTGCAGCCGTGTGTGGGCCGACAGACAGACAGACAGACAGACATCTGGGTGTGCAGACAGTGCCGCAGGGCACTCCTCCGAGGCCTCTGAGGAGGGGGGACAGGATGGCCCCTGCCGCCTGCCATCTGGGCTGGGGCCTCAGCGGGGGCCAGGAGAAGAGCAGCACCCAGAGGACCCCCGAGATGGAGAGATCCAGAGGAGAGGGAGCGGGCGGAATACGTAAAGAGGGGCAGAGAGAGGGAAAGAGAGATTCAAAAGACGGGGAGGAGGGATGGAGTGCATTTGCAAAGGAAGGCGAGTGGGAGTCAACGTCAAAGGGAGAGATAGGAATCAGAGGCAGAAAACATGTCACCAATGGCAGCGGCCATTCATTTTTATTTATAAAGATATATCGGACCTCTGAACGCTGGGATGACCTATTCAGTTCAATGAAACTTTCTGAAGAGCCATATAATAATCTTCAGTTACCATCTTTACACAAACATTTTTGTGCATTTAACTGTCAGGTCAGGTGTGTTTCTTCTGCAGGGTGAGATCTGAACCCCTCTGCAATGTACCAAAGAAAACACTCTTACCTGACGTTAACCCCTCGCGCGTTAAATGTGAGCCCTCTCACTCCGTGTCCACGCACGCGCGTGTGTGGAGATGAGTGTGTAGATGAGTGTGTGTAGAGGTTAATGAGCTCACCCTCCACTTTTTACGAGACAACTCACTGACAACCGAATGCAGGAGATGGACGTGACGTGATGTGACCTTTCAGATTTGCATCAGCAGCGGGCCACTGACTGGCAGGTCCTGTCCTGCAGAATTCAACACCGAAGACTCTTCATTCATTATTAGTGACTGCAGTTTGAAGTCCGCGCGGTGCTGTTGTGGAGAACGATGGTAATATTGCAGAGTTGATTCCTTGCTGTGAATAAGCGGGATGCAAGCGGGGGTTTCAGTATGATCCATATAAAGCAGTCGGTTGGTAAAGTGGGGACAGGGCGCACAATGGCCGTCCTTCATTTGGCCAATGGCTGTAGCTAGTATTGGATTAGTCCTGGCCTGGGACTCTGCCATTCAGTCAGCAGTAATTGCTGTCCAGTGTTGCTCTGCTCGCACTGCTGTGGGACAGAGAGAAGGGAAGTCCACATTGTTTCGGAGTCGGCAGCTGACCCCAGAGTTCCCTCTGTGCTCCGTACTGTCAGTCCTGTGTGGTGGTCCTTCTCTGAAGCTGCCAAACAGACACAGAGAAGTCTAATTGGCTTTTTGATAAGGTTTATTGGAAAACAATCTTGAAGCCACTAGCCTTTTATTCTTGCCATGGGGATGATAAAAACAAATAGCATGGCAGCATGTGGAAATATGCAACCTCTCGTATCTTGCTACTCAGATAAAACCATGACAGTGGGATACATCAAAGCACAGGGTCACTGTACAAATTATTTTACATCCTACCCTCAGCAAAACACAAAATGCCCTCACACACACACACACACACACACACACACACACACACACACACACACACACACACACACACACACACACACACACACACACACATACACATACAGGTTTTGTTTCCATCAAGAACATTACGCTGTTAATGTCTTCCTGGCTTCTTGCAGTAGGGTCAGGCTTTATGCCTGGAAGCTTACAAGCTAAATCACATTTGCTCAAAGCTGCCTATCTTCCCTCCTCCCTCTTCCCCTCTCATGTGTCAGTTATGGTCGGTGGGGGAATATCTCTCTGCCCGTAACCGTGGCCGTGGGGGCCCAGGTACGGGAACAGGAGTGGGGGCTGGGACTGTGGGGCCAGGGGTGAATTGAGGGGGAGATGCTTGTAGAGACTGGCCAAAAGAGACCTGGAGGATCAGGCTGCACAGTGGAACTGCTCCCGTCTTGATCAAGCACTAAACATAGAAGGATAGACGGAATGAAAGAACCACTGGAAAAGAAAGAAAGAAAAAAAAGAAATAGTCCCTTGCTTTTTTCCCCCATTTTTTTTCTCTTGCTGTGAAAGAGAGCCATACACACAGGGAAGATGGACAGCCTTGCATATTTGACAAGCACTTGACCTTTCGTTTGGAGGGGAGAAGAAGGCAATGATTTCTTTTTCCTCTCCACTTCTCCCTC
Source organism: Sprattus sprattus (assembly GCF_963457725.1). Taxonomy (NCBI): domain Eukaryota; kingdom Metazoa; phylum Chordata; class Actinopteri; order Clupeiformes; family Clupeidae; genus Sprattus; species Sprattus sprattus. Next base: position 24,535,418 of record NC_137928.1, on the reverse strand, counting down.
AGCAACTCAAAGCAAGTTTCGAGTGGAGCTCAGAGAGGAGATTATATTTCAATTACATTTCAAATGCTGCCAACCTAAAAAGACATTTAAAGAGTTTTTTTTTCTTTTTTCTGAGGCTTCGGAAAGAGGAAAAGTCTCGTCTGATGTTTCCCTCCGACTACGTAAGCCACTCAGGTGGGCCATGCCTGCCGGCGCTTAGAGGACTGTCAGGCACCACTAGTCATCCCTCGGGGTGCCATCCTCCATCCTCTGATTCAAGGCCCTCTTGCCCACCAACCAGCTATTCAACTTTTCTATTGAAATACATCCACAAGGACTGTGGCCTCTCTGCCGTCGACTGTCAGTCAGCATCAGTTGACCTGTGCAGTTATATGCATCATACTTATGTGGGAAGTATGTTGTTACTGCACTGCAGAAGACATGACACAGTATGTCAAATAAACATGGGAACAGATGGGTAATATAGAAATATAAGAAAAATATTGACTAGGTAGGGTTGTGGAGGGTTGTGTGGTCTTCTCAGCTATTGTTCTATTAGATTGTTTATGTATCCTCTAGCAAGAAATGAAATACACTTGTTATTGTGTCAATATCTCCTCAACACCCTTCCAATCTCATGACATATCGCCAGAAGCAGATTTTTGACGGTTTATGATGCGATTCGACTGACTTAGTTGATTCCTGGAGATTATCAATACATTTTCAAGTTACTTGTAGCAATTACATGTTTTGTGCTGAAATATGTCACACGGCCATTAAGTGTTGTTAGTAAATTATAAAATAAGGAGCTACAGTTAGCCTTTGTGAGACACATGCTTTTTATGTGCAGATGAAATGACGAGGCTCTACAGAGCACGGCATTACTGTTGGGGGAATAGTACTTTACACAGATCAGAAGCCTCAACAGAGATGTCTGGCTTAGGAGAGCGAGAACACAACCATTATAGGTGGTTTAAACTTAATCCTGTGGTGCTCGCCTGGCTTTGATCTCGAGAAGTGTTCAGGTTTATTGTCTCCCACTTCCACAATGCATACTCCTCCTGGGGAGAGAGGCCAGGGAAAGGAAGAAAATAAATTAAATGAAGTGGAGACCAAGAAGAGGTTAGAGTAACAGAGAGAGAGAGAGAGCGAGAGAGAGAGAGAGGGGGAGAGAGAGGGGGGGAGAGAGGGGGAGAGGGAGAGAGAGAGAGAGAGCGATGGAAAAACTAATGATGTTTGAGTGGAAGAAAAGGAGAGAGAATTAGAATGAGGGAGAGAGTGAAAAGCAGAGGGAGAGAGAGAGAGAGAGAGAGAGAGAGAGAGAGAGAGAGAGAGAGAGAGAGAGAGAGAGAGAGAGAGAGAGAGAGAGAGAGAGAGAGAGAGAGAGAGAGAGAGAGAGAGAGAGAGAGAGAGAGAGAGAGAGTGAGTGGCCGGCTCTTTCTCTTTCATGTAAGTGTAAAAGCCCTTTTCCAGTACTGTCACGAATAGAGGTGCTAGAAGGGTGTTACCATAGTGACAGGCGGTAATTGGCCTGAGTTTAAGAGCATGTGCGGCTGTATTTACCTTAAACCGTTCAGTCATACCTCCAGCATATCAAAGTTAAGCAATCAAGTTTCCAAAGAGGTATACAAAGTGAATGGCACCAGGGATTTGGGAAAGAGTGGGGGGGTGGCATGAAAATAATTCAGTTATTTTGACTCTCTGTTAACAGCTGCACTCTCACGCACATAGGTGCGCCGTGTAGACGGACAGTTGGTTTTATTGCCCATCCGTCCTCCTGGTGAGGCTGACAGGCCAGTGGAGCGCTCTCTGTGAACTCTCATCCAGAGAGACGCCAGTCAGGTGTGCTGAGGTGTCTCACCGTGGCATCTATAGTGGAGCGTCTCTGAGAACTCTCATCCAGAGAGACGCCAGTCAACTGTGCTGAGGTGTCTCACCGTGGCATCTATAGTGGAGCGTCTCTGAGAACTCTCATCCAGAGAGACGCCAGTCAACTGTGCTGAGGTGTCTCGCCGTGGCATCTATAGTGGAGCGTCTCTGTGAACTCTCATCCAGAGAGACGCCAGTGTGCTGAGGTGTCTCACCGTGGCATCTATAGTGGAGCGTCTCTGAGAACTCTCATCCAGAGAGACGCCAGTCAACTGTGCTGAGGTGTCTCGCCGTGGCATCTATAGTGGAGCGTCTCTGAGAACTCTCACCAAGAGGTGTGCTGAGGTGTCTCACCGTGCCATCTACAGGGAGCCTGCGAAGGGGCCAGTTTATGTTGACTTAGCAGGGCTGTTTGCTGCTCTCCTCACTACTTCCTGTTCAATCAGCCAGCAACAGCTGCTCTTTTGTAGTTTTTATAAATTGTAAAAATAAAGAATTTTGTTTTCGACAATGACAAAGAGTTTAGGCCCTGGTGCATAGCTGTATTTATGATTTGATCAGACTGATTTTAGTTGTTTATTTTCATACCACATTTTTAAGGGCAGAATTTTTCAGAATACATTAGGTTATATTAAAGCAGGTTCCAGTGATTTGCATTTTATAATGTCTGACAGGTGCATTCTATAATTTATACATTTATATCCAATCCCAGTCATCCCAGTGAAGAGCTCAGACAGAAGAGCTCTGTATGGGGGAGATGGAGGGGCACATCTGGAGGGGGGTGTGTGTGGGCAGAGAGTGAGGGGGGAGAAGGGTGGTCTGAACCCAACTGCATTAACCCCCCCCCAACCACACACAAATTCACGCACACACACACGTACAAAACAGCTACACTACAGCTGCACAGCTATTCTGGAGCCCTTTGAACTGATTCCCCCTGGCCAGAGAGTATGTACGCATGACTGGAGCATACATACTGTCACAGCCTCACTGGATGGGGACCAGGAGATCAGTGTTGTCTGCGTTCATACGAGATATCACAGTGATGAAGGCAGATCGGCCACTGATGACTTGTGGCGGAGAGCTGAAAGGATAGTGTCATTTTGGCCATGTCAGAATCGTGTTTAGCTAGCTGCAAGACAAGCGTGTGTGTGTGTGTGTGTGTGTGTGTGTGTGTGTGTGTGTGTGTGTGTGTGTGTGTGTGTGTGTGTGTGTGTGTGTGTGTGTGTGTGTGTGTGTGTGTGTGTGTGTGTGTGTGTGTGTGTGTGTATCCGGCGTCGTGACGGTGGCTGTGGCCCCCTGCCAGTGTTCCTGGGAGGGAAAGCACAGGAAGCTGATAAATGAAGAGAAGAATATTCTTGGCCTCTTTTGTGCGAGGAGCGGAGTGGAGGACTTAATCGTGAGGAAGGAGCCTCCCCCTGAGACGGCCGAGGGAATTGGTGCAGCTGCCGCTCACTGGCCTGCTCTCTGCCCACACACACACACACACACACACACACACACACACACACACACACACACACACACACACACACGTGATGCAGTGGCGAAAGTAAGCTAATACACTCTGACAATATGGCAGCAAGGAGATGAGAAGAGAGGACGATAGCATTGAGTGTGAAAAGATGTCCATCCGTTTCTCCCTCCCCTGGGGGTCTGTCTCTCTCTCCCCCTTTCACTTCCTCTTTCTCGTCTTTCTTTTCTTCCCTTTCTCCTGGTCCACGCTGAGCCCAGGTTGGATTCATCTCTGCTTCATGGCAGGGAGTCTGGTCACACACTAATACATAAACACATCTGTAAAAAAAAAAAAATGGCTTCTGATTAAACAGGAGATCATTGGTACCAGGCACAGTCTGTTTCTGACCTGCTCTGAGTTCTGCAGAGTACCGGTGAACATGTTTTGACAAACCCAGTACGCCCGCAGCAACAAGGCAAGCGGGTCGTTGTGTGGTGCTCGAGGTTGTTTGAAAGGAGCACTCTACTCTGAGGGCTTTCTCTTCCCGCTCTCTTCTCTCTTCTCATGTAATGTGTATCAGCTCTCGCACCTGAGGGAAGAGATGTCCTCCCGGGCTGACACCAGGAAGGGGCTACTGCTGTGATGTGCTTCAGGTTTGATTGATGCAGAACCTCACAGGACAGGGACAGCATGGTAGCCCCTTTTTATATTTACATCTTACAGATGTTACTCTGTGAAATAAATACAGCTTCTTTTGTCAGTCAGATACTAGTTTTCCCCCTTTTTCCTCCAGAACAGGTCTTGTTTGTGAGCTCTTGCTTGCTGATTGAAGCTACTAGTTTATTTCTCCTCTATCCTTGTCCTTTTTTCCTTCGTTGTTTTTTATTATTGTTACTGTGTGAGAGGGTACTATAAGAATGTCTGTGTGTGTGTGTGTGTGTGTGGAGTGCACTTTGTTGAGGGAGGACTGAATGGTGCAGTATGACACTGATAAATGTGACGGCTCTGCTTTGGCAGTGCTGAGTGACTGACAGGCCTGGATAGGTGTGTGTGTGTGTGTGTGTGTGTTTGTTTGTGTGTGTGTGTGTGCACGCGCTGAAAGCCCACAGGTAGCATGTCACCGTGCCGTTACTTTCACCACAGACCAAGTTTGATTTAATGAGGTTTTTTTTAGGGGGAAATAAATGAAAATAACAAGTCAGAAAATACTCTAGGCTAGAACTCACGCTTTTTGACAGACAACAACATTGTTTACGCATTTTTTGAGTGAGTTAGGCGAGATTCAATCAGTCTGTGTTGTTTGCATTGTTGTTTTTTCGGCGCAATTATGCAAAATACAGACAGCCCTCCTAGCGCCCCCACCAAAATGGCATACCTGTTTTGATTTCGGGTTATTTCTCATTTGGACTTTGGTTTTGTGTCAACCCCCTCTAAGCAAATCAAATGTAAGGTAATTCAAAGGTAAAGATGAATTACAAGTAATTCCCACAATCACATGTACACACACACACACACACACACACACACACACACACACACATTCTCGTGTTCGGTCTAGTAAAATATAATTGAGTTAAAACAAGCCGATAAGCAACAATAAGGTGTTGCTTTAGAGAACATTAGACAGTCTTCACAGAGCTATAATTAAATGGCTGGAAACAAGTCATTTGTTTAAATTGTGAAATGTAATTGCCAATTAATGCAAATTATGAGGAGAAAAATAACACTTGTTAGCATACCAATACATCTCCGTCAGTGCAGCACATTTGTCAATTGTGCTGCAGTTTGACTTCTCTCAAAGACAGCTGTGTGGATTCTGCCAGTTGGAATGAATTAAGCTTCAAAGATCTGGTATATTCCACAGATTCCTCAGATGTTATAATTATTTACTTTCTCCGTTTTAAGTGTTTTTAGTGAGCGTCTTGGAATCATTATGGAGTTCTGGACTAAGACTAGTGAAAACCTACCTAAAAAGCATGCACTGGCAAAAGCTTGCTAACATGCTAACTGGCATCTTTTGGCAACACTGTTGGCAAGGTTGATCCGTAAAGCTTTTTCTTACATTTTTGCAGGGTGTTCCAACCCCGAACCACACAACTATATTATGCATAGCCTGAACGATTAGTTGGAATGGCAGGTGTGTTTATCTGTCCTTCACATGACCATATTCCATCGTATTTGAAGATGATGACAAAAGAAGTTGCTCATAAAAAAATAACATACCTCAAAAAGTGGCAAATTGTTTAGTTTCAGACTTCCTTTAAAACGGATCTTGAACTACTGAAACTGGGCTGAAACTGTAAAGTACTGAAACATTAACATACTAGAGAGCCACTATCAATGCAACTAATTGTACTCCGCACCACCTGTCAAATACACATGTTTTGTTGTGAAATGTTTTGACATGTTGAACTGATACCCTAAACTGCATTGAGGAAGATACTTTCCCTCAGTCCTAATGTTAAAGTCCTGACAGGAAAATCCCCCAAAGAGCTTTAGTGAGTGGATTTTATCAGTGAGGTTGGTAAGTTTCGAAGTCTTCCAGTTTGAGACACAGAGCTGCCTGTCAGCCTTTCCTGCCCTTCCCATCTCCACTCAGTCCCTGAGGCAGAGTACAAAAGCTCCTAGCTCTGCCTACAGGCTAACAGGCCGGAGAGGAACGCACGGTGGATGGACTGGACACCTATGGCCTTTTCTTAGTGCTTACACACACACACACACACACACACACACACAAACTCACTCACTCACACTCACACATTTATACCCTGCCCTTAGATAAACAGCTTCTTACCGTGTTCAAATCTGCGCGATCTAACACCAGGTGACAGAGGTAGCCATTTGTCAGACCCCCTCCACCCACCCCCGCCTCTCTGCACAACAGAGGCGGTGTAGGCTGAGGACATGCTGCCTTGGAGTGGAGAGAGAGTGGACGGGGGTCAGCCGAGCAGCCATAACTCTCGTTCATGTTTTTGCCCTCGCTGTTGATCTGCCAGGGCATCTCGGCCAACCTGTTGTTATGCTGAAATATTTACAAATTATAGAGGGCAGCGAGGGGGGTACAAAATAAGGCTGTCAAAAAATTGAAATATGAATTTTTCATGGGGTGCCTGCTGGCGCGCTTAGTGGCGATCGATAGCGGAGAGCGAGGAGCAGCTCTGGACGGACAGCAGCAGGAATAAAGCTTCTTTCTCCCTCGGGTCTCTGCTCCCCCCTGTCTCATTCTCTTATTGGTTTGGCTTGACCACCCACTGAAACCCCCATAAGAACTGTTGATCTCCAGCAAGCAGCTGCAATCCTCTCCAACTCGACCCGTGTTCTCGCACCCAGCCCCGAATCCACACTTTTGTGGATTGGCTTTTCTGAACAGATTGTGAAACTTTGAGTTAACATGGAATTGGATTCGTCAAGTTGGGTTTGCTGAAAGAATAAGTAATGTTTGTCATGTATAAAGGTAGGCTGGTGCTGTGTAGTTCTTCTATATCACAATCCCTGTTGCATGGATCATACAGCTCTGTACGCAGGCTGCTCTTTGACTCTGCCCACGTGGGATTAGAGCCTGGAACCTGGAACCAGGATTATAGCCTGGAACTCCACATGGAGTGAGAGGCCATTCTGAGGGGCTTACCAATCAGCGACCAGTGGGCATGGCAAAGTGCGATGACGTCAACATAAAGGGTTTAGTTGATAGGTAGTTATAATGGCAGCAGTGCTGGAGCTACAGGAAGCAATACAAACATTTGAACAAACATTGAAGAACTGAAGAAATTATTAATAGAGGGCAAAGACATTGCCTCACTGCCAACAGTGTTTGGGAAAAGTTTGATACTTCAGCTTGTACTATTAGTGGCAAAGTAGGACGTACAGCAATCCCATAGTGGTCAATGCTGAATGGTGAAAGGCTGGTCCAGTGGTGTCAAAATAAACCTGAAGTCCACATCCATTCGGATGCAGCGACTGGAATCATTCCCAAATGGTGCGAGGCCAGACCCTATTCACTAAGTGTGTTTGGATCTGGCTATACCAGGGTAGTGTTTTTGGACATCTGGCGAGCTATTCAGGTCAGTCTCACAGATAGGCTGCCTCACTGCAGTCTGGTGTTTGGCCCGGCCTGTCAGACCTTAGAATTAAATGGTGAGGGATGGCCTCGTGAGGTTCAAATAGAACCGAAAAACAAAGCAAATGCAATAGTAGAAAGAAGTAAAGTCTAGGGGTTATATGTGAAGGTATTGTGTGGATGAGGATGGCAGGGGAGTATATAGTGTGTGTCAAGAAATTAAATTAGGGAGAAATCTGCAGAGAGGGAGGACTGGATCTTTAACACCCCAGGTCTTGTCCAGGTGTGGGCGGTTAGCTAATAGCCTCCCAGGTGTGGGGCAGTTAGCTAATAGCCTCCTAGTGAGGCCTGCCCTTCCCTGGCTGCGGCGCAGGCACTGTGGAAGCAGTAAGTTGAGACGCTGACCTTTGGAATCCAAGGCCTTGATTTAGCAGAACACACCACTGAACCCTCCAGTGGCAGAGTGCATCATCTGCCCTCTCCCCACTGGCTAGACTCATGTGCCCTCTCTCCACTGGTTAGACTCATGTGCCCTCTCTCCACTGGACTCATGTGCCCTCTCCCCACTGGCTAGACTCATGTGCCCTCTCCCCACTGGACTCATGTGCCCTCTCCCCACTGGACTCATGTACCCTCTCCCCACTGGCTAGAGTCATGTGCCCTCTCCCCACTGGCTAGACTCATGTGCCCTCTCCCCACTGGCTAGACTCATGTGCCCTCTCTCCACTGGCTAGACTCATGTGCCCTCTCTCCACTGGCTAGACTCATGTGCCCTCTCTCCACTGGCTAGACTCATGTGCCCTCTCTCCACTGGCTAGACTCATGTGCCCTCTCCCCACTGGCTAGACTCATGTGCCCTCTCTCCACTGGCTAGACTCATGCTGTGTGTGGGTTGTAAAAAGTAACGGGCCTCCTGCTCTGCATGCTCAATTCTGCTGTTCTACGCTGCTTCAAAAGCCTCAAATCATGGATCCATTTATGAGGCGTTCGCCCTGTGGTGTGATTGACATAATCATGAACTGTAAAAGCACAAGGGCTTTGATTGTTCAAACCCTTATCGGTACAAGAGGTCTAAGACGCATTTTCATGCCTGGCCCCTTTGTGTGAAAAGTTGCTGATGTGGCCGGTGGCGTTTCTCATCAGGCTCTTTCTCAGCCACTGATGATGTATGATATTAGTCCAGGGGAAGTGGTGAGGCTTGATTGACACGGGTACATTACGGACATTCTCAAACGGCCCCCATCTTCTTGCCAGAGACGCGCTGGAGCTGTATGTGAGAAGACAGAGCGCCTGCCCCTGGATGTGCGCTGGTGTATGGCCGTTAATACTCTTTACTGCCAAAAGTCAATTATTCCCCATGTCTGAAATCAGGCCTTCCAGTAATGGAGATTAAGAGTCCATCACAGTGTGACCATTATTATTGTGTAAACGGAGTCATGGCCGGACGCGCCCTGCAAACAGTCAATTTTTTCCATTACTCTCAACTGCAAATAATCAAGTGGCCTGGGCCGGGTGGCTGCGACTCAGTGAAGGCTGCCTGGGAATAAACCTCTACTAAAGCTGGGGTCTCTGCTGGTGGGTCCTCACCCCGCTACGGTGGCTCAGGTGGCCCAGCCTGGCCAAGACGACGGCCCGTTTTTGAGACTTGTCTCGTTGAGGGGGAAAAGCAGTGCAATTGTTTACCTTTTTTTTTTTTTTTTGCTGCAGTATTTTACCTGTAGTTGGTGATGTAACTATTTGTGGATTTTTATGGGTAGAGTTCCAAATACGCATTTATTTTGAAACCTGCCCAGAGCTTGTTTGTTTCCTCGGGATGCTGAAAAGACCCACTGCTGACACTAATCTGTCACTCCATCACCATCAAGCTGATAGTCGCCGTTAGGTTAAAGAGGAAGGAGTAAAGAGACAGAGATGAGGAGCGAGAATGAGGTAGGGAAGAAAGAGGAGAGAGAAAAAGATGGAAAATCACCCAGGAAACGACAGAGAGAGAGTGAGCGCGAGAGAGAAAAATGCTAAAAACTAGGCTGAGTGAGAGAGAGAGAGAGAGAGAGAGAGAGAGAGAGAGAGAGAGAGAGAGAGAGAGAGAGAGAGAAAAGCTAAAAACTAGGCTGAGAGAGGAGAGAGACAGGGCTTGGGTGGAAAAGCATAGGGATCAGAGAGGGACCTTGTTTGACATGAGAGTTTTTCTAAGCTCCCTCAGCTCTCCCCTCTCACCCTCCCTCTCTCTCCCTCTCTCTTCATCTCCCTCTCTCTCTCTCTCTCTCCCTCCCTTTCTCTTCATCGCTCTACCTCTCACGCTCTCTCTCCCTCTCTCTGGTTGTGTCTCTTTTGGTCCTTTCATTTGAAATGGTGCTAGTCAAATGGTAGATCAAAGCTGTGCTCAGTGCGTGTCAGAGCAGATCATTTACACTTCTGTGAGGCCTGCCACGGCCGACGACACACAACCAGCACATTCATTACTATTAGACATTCAGCAGAGACAAAGGACCTGAGTCCAAATAGATATTGTCATATCGTTTGAACAGGAGAAAAGCCCAGTGTGCCCTTGTTTCCAGCTCGCAGCCCCTAAGCTAAATTATTATTCCTGGTTAAACCTCGTCCTTTATTGCCTGGCTCTGATGCCCTTTTTTCTATTTCCTTTTTTTTGAAGTTTGTTTTTATCCCCCCCTTTAATTAAATGGCACAGATGCTCTCAATTTGTCACCGAATGATCTGTCTGGGTTTTATTATGAAACACCACATAGGAGTCCCAAGTCTATCACGCTGAACTCTGTGTGTGTCTGTGTGTGTGTGTGTGTGTGTGTGTGTGTGTGTGTGTGTGCGTGCGTGCGTGCGTGCGCGCGTGCGTGTGCGTGTGCGTGTGTGTGTGTGTGTGTGTGTGTGTGTGTGTGTGTGTGTCTGTGTCACTATCACTGTATGTCTCAGTGTGTCTCTGGAAGAGTGTGTCTGTGAAGCTTGTGAATCATCAAGGACACACCAGACGTATACTGTGTTGGTGTTTTGGTGATGGGGGTCGATGTTGCTGTGCCTTGTGTTGGTCATTGTGTGCCCCTGACTCCAGAGCAGTGCTGGGGCTCCAGTGTCTACCTCTGCCAGTGTCAATGCCACAGTGATAATCAGGTCTGACAGCAGTGAAAGCCCAGCCATTATTTTCTCATCTTCTCACTGTTAATTGATGTGTTTCTTTTTATTTACTGATGGGCAGAAGGGTTTTAAAGCCCCCACCACACACATACACACACACAAACACACACACACACACACACACACACACACACACACACACACACACACACACACACACACGCACACACACACCCTATACTCACACACATATCTGCACTGTGGC